>NC_071398.1:81739118-82097884 GCF_022682495.2 Desmodus rotundus
GGCCAGGCCACGCCCCGTTCCCTCCGCAACGCAGGCACCAACCCTGCACTAAAGCCCCGCCGTGCAGCCCACCTCCGGCCCCTCCCGATCCCAGTTATCCGTCACTTCCGCTCGGGCGCAGCCCAGGCCGGACCCACCCGGCCGTTCCGCACTTAAGCTGCTGTGAGTCTGAAGTTTAGTGGGGCTGGTGTCGGTTCTCAGGTTTCCCGCTAACCTCCCGGAAAATGACAGCTTCTTGCGGGTGTCGAACGACATCTGCCCGCCGCCCCGAGAGTCCCTTTTCTTCTTGGAGCTTCGTTGGGATCCTCCTGGTGGTCCTAGTGTTCCTTCTACCCACATCCACCGGTAAGGGCCTGGAGAGGTACCCTCCGGGGTCGAACTGCAGCAGGTCTGGGAGTAGACCGACTGGAGCCGAGGGCGGGGAGGGGTTTGCTTGGTGGGTCGTGTAGGAGACGCAGGGCTTGGTTGACCCAGGTGTTGTGGAGTTGGGGTGACATTCGGGCCAGAGCTCCCCCGGGTTGTGCTGTGCAGGATTCCAGGGGATTGGGGACTCTGAAGTGCCAGCGGTGAAGGTTGTTTCGTGATCGTCATTGCGCCTTGCGGGGTGCTGGGCGCGGCCAGTATTTGCCCTGGGCCAAGGAAAAGCTTGCAGGTGTTTCGGGACTGAGCGAAGAGGTGTAGGAAGCGCAGACCCGGTGCTCAAGGTGACGGCTTTATCTTGAGTGCCCAGGTGCATGGGGATATTGCTAGGGCCTCGCGGTAGGGCCTGGGAAGTGTTTGCACAGTGTTTCTTAGGCGGGGTGGTGTTTTGATGAGTGGGGTGTTTGTACCCAACTGGGTTGATAGGGGGTGCCGGAGCCAGGCCCGGGTGTTAGCGATCGTGTGCTTTACGGAAGTGGCCTGGGCAGTTGTGCTGAGTTTGGGGCAAGGAAGCTCACTGCTTGCTTTGTATGGGTACTGGGGAGCGCATATTGAGCCCTTAAGTGAGCGATGCGGTTTTGGAAGAGTGCCCGGTGCTTTTGTGTTTAAAGTTAACAGGCTCCTTGTTGCCCAAATTCATATTAGTATTAATTTGCAGGCTTTGCGCTCCCTCCCCCGCCCCTAGTGGTCTTATTATTTCCATCAAGTATATATATACGCAATTGTCCTATTCAATTAGCAAATGGCTTTTTTTGACCTTTTTTTTTTTAATTAGGTTAAGTCATATTTGAGAGGATATGCGAAGCAACCTAAAAAACATTGGTAGACAAACCTAGTGAGAATTTAGTATCCCAAGAAACAGACAACAAATAATGTTAATACGGTTTTCCCCTACAGGTCATCAACTAAGGCTGAAGGCCCATTCACTATAAATTTGTCTTGTTTTTCACTGAATGGAATAAGTACTTTCTATGCTAAAAAAGACATGACTGCTTATTGTATAAAATGTACACGATCCAAGTGTCACCAGACAGGGGCCTGGCCCTGAGCGGTCTGCCTGTGGCCAGCTGTAGTGTGTGGGTTCTTGACTTGGTGCAGGAAAGATTTCATGACAGGAGTCCAGGTGACTGTGAGAATACATTGATTAAAGCTGGGGGCAATGAAACACGAGGAAGGGCTTAGCATAGAAGAAGCAATAGGAGAGCCTAGGCTTGGCTGTCTTAGTTCACTGGGAAGTCTGAGAAAAGGGGGCCTTTGGGACAGGTTCAGGGGATCAGCCTGGGACAAGCTGCCAGCTGCCCATTGCCTTAGAGTTTAGGAGACACGTGCCTGTAAAGAAAGAAGTGGGGGGGGAAGAAGGGAAAGGAAATGGTGCAGGCTGCTCCCCAGAAGGAGAGTGTATGCTGGGTCCTTTTGCTGGAAGCTTTTATCTTATTCTTGCAGGTGGGAATCTTAGGGGGAGGTCTCAGGGGAGGGTCTATTCTATATTCATCAGTTCTCCAGGTGTGCTTTTTTAGGGTCATGGTCTTTGCTGATTGGTCAGTGACGGGGCAGGTCTTTAGTCCTTGCAGTTGGTCCTGGAGTCTTCCACCTGGTTTTGCTGCTTTTCTGGGCCTGGAACTGAAATACAACTGAGGCCTAGATGTTATCTCCAGGGAGGAAAGGTTACCCTTGGGGTGAGGTCCTTATTTTACCAATTTTGCCCCATGCCAGGCACTTGGGGCCTTAGCCCTGGTGACAATCTGCACCTGACTGAATTGCTTGGCCACTTTGTTCGTCTCTCTCTCAGTTTCCCTATTTCACTTGCTAAGGAATTTTCCTAGCTTCTCACTATCTTGTCTTAAAAGGAGAACCTTTGAATACTTTGGTGTATTTCCAGCTGTCTTAAATGCATGTGTATTTCTATACCCAATTTATTTTGGGGATCCTGTTACATGTACAGTTTGCATGCTTCGGTCTGTCCTGAGCAGAATTCATTTAATGAATATTTGCCATGAATGTGCCAGGTCTCGTGCTGGCTCTGGGGATACACTGGTGAGCAGTAACAAACCATTCCTCCTTTCAGGATCCTTTTTCATTATTTGTTTACACCTGCACCTGTGCACACACACATAAACAGGGACTGTGTTTTGTCCACTATTAGATCCCCAGTGCTAGGCACACAGTAGGCAATTATTCAACATTTACTGAAATTTATTGGGACTGGCAGACGGTAACCACACCATAATACTTTATGTTGTAATCCAGACAGGTGCCCTGGAGGGAAGGACCATGATTCTCTGACAGCATTTAACAAATGACTGGTCAAAGGAAGACTTTCCTGCTCATGAGACACTTGAGAGGCCAAACTCTGCTGCTTTGGGGCTTCTGCATTTGCTGACTATCAGTGTGGGAACATTCTCCTGCTGCCTCTTCCATAATTGGCTCCTTCTTACCCTTCAAACTCAGTTGTGATGTTACCCCTTCAGAGGAACCTTCTATGGCCACCTTATTTCATGGAGACACACACATTCGGTTAAAATCATCTCTATCTTGTTACTCTTCCAAAACTATGTTCTTTCCCCAGTAGAATACAGAGATCTTGCATGTCGTGTCACACTGTGGTTCCAAATGCTCCATTCTTTGCCTCAGTATCAACACTTTTGTATCAATATTAAGTAACAGGAAGTTAAATATACTATTCAGCTGGGTCTTAGAGCTCAGGAGAAAAATTCCTCCTGTTTCTAAGAGGAACATTCTGTTAACCGTTTTCCTTAAACAAATAGCCAGATACCTCTCCAGCAAAATGGGTTTGTTCAGGAACAACAAAGAATTGCTTTTCGGGACATGTGGTCTAAAGGTAAACTAAGAACGAGTCCAGAGGAAGAAAGAAGGGGAACCGAAAGCTTGAGGTACAGTGACTTTTCATTGCTTGAGTTATGGCAGTCTGTCTTTGGCTGAGCTGTTAGTGGGCAAAGACGAATTTTTTCTTGTGATGAGGCAGCAAAATAGCATCACTTCCTGTGGGAGATGCGTGGTAAAGTGTCTGAGAGTTGGGATCATTACTGTGTGTTGATTGTTATGTGTGTGAGAGTTTTCTTTGCTAGCCTTCTGACTCCGATTTATTTATTTATATTTGTTAAATATGTTTATTGATTTTAGGGAGGGGGGAGAGAGAGAGGAACATCGATTGGTTACCTCCTGTGTGCACCCCAACCAGGGATTGAACCTGTGACCTATGTATGTGCTCTGATGGGGAATTGAATCCCCAGCCTTCTGGGACACAGGAGGATACTCCAACCAACTGAGCCACACCGGCAAGGGCGCCTGACTCCATTTTAAATGAGGTTTCTATTTATTAATTTTCACACACCCCCCTTTAGATATAGATATTTCTCTGAAATCATTACTGATTAAGAAGAGTCAGGTCTTTCTGGATTCAGTGATCTTTTGTCCCTTGATGCCAGGAAGGACCTTCCTGTTTTGGAAGCGTACAATTTGGACAGTGTACAAATTGTAAACCTGTTGTGATCACATCTGAGTGATGCAGGGAGGGGGGCTGTTGCTGGGGAGATCTCTCAGGAATTACCCATCTCCCGTTGGTATCTTAGAATAGTGAATCTGACAAAAGCATACTCCGAGCTTTGGGAAGACACAATGCAGGAACAAAACATGAATTGAATGGTATTGTTACCTTAAAAGAAACGGTTTGGAACAAAATGTCTTATCAATAATATAGCCTGTAGGTTGCAAATTCAGAGACTATGAATTGGGTAAGAATCCATGATCAGTTCATAGTCTATATGAAATAGAGACTTCCGTGAATTTTAAGCCCCCTAACTGGCCTGGTCTGAACAGTCCTCAGGTGTACTCTGCATCAATTCTGGGAAATGTTTACCTTCAGATCGCCAGGTGGTATGCAGACTCAGTCAGGATCGGTTGCTTTTATTAAACATGTTGCGGAGTCTATTGCCTGTAGTTGGGCAGCAGAGGGGTTGGTTAGCAGGACCTAACAGGGGCCTTTGTAGCGAGGTTGAAAAGAGCCTTTCTGGAGGTGTCTTTCCCAACAGATGAAGTGCCCAGGGCGCAGTGTGTGGTTTAAGGTCTTTTTCTCCCTGGAGTGCACTGTGAAAAGACTTTTTATTTATTTACTTATTTATTTTTTAATAGAACATGGTTAATTTTGATGGAAGAATTTAGGCCTTTAGAATATTGAAGTATATTTCCTTTCCTAAGCTGTGGATCAAAAGAGGCAGGGATCAGGTGCATTGGGTTCTCTGTGACCATCTCAAAGATTGAGAGTTTGAATTCCAAAGGAGGTGAATCAGCCAGCCACAGTGCTCTTGGCCAAGGTATCTAGAAGATTTCTGCAAACTTAGCCATTTGAGTCTTAACGTTGTTAGTGCATTTGACTAAACCTGAGGATTGAGTGTGTCAGCACTGTGAGAGTGTTGTCAGCCTGGCAACAGAGCACAAACCTGTCGAAGCATCTGACTGGTAAAAGGGGTTCCCTGATCCCTCTGGGTTCTAGAGGAGTTTTCTGTGTAGGGACAATCTTTTCCACAAGGACTTTAGCTGCAGAAGAGGCTATAGCTTGTCTGTAAGGGAAAGCTTCAGTCTAGTGGGAAAACATACAGATCATGACTAAAATATATTTATATATATGAGATGGGAAAGCTGTATGAACTCCATCTGCTGGACTGCAGAATGTCCAGGAGCAGTTGGATCAGACTTTCCTGGGTTGTACTTTGGACGAGTAGGTGCTTTTTGGGGCCTTATTAATAGTTCCCCACCAATACTGATTACATAAATGCTATCATTTTGTCAGTGAACCAATGGTTTAATGCCCGTACAGTAGTTAGGAGTAGGAATTTTAGAGCCTGTGGTTGTCATTTGGCCCAAACCAGAGCTTTCTCTTTTCATCAGATCAACAGTTGTAGAATTTCCAATTTTGTTTTGTCCTGAGGCCAGTTGTTGGGCCACTATAGCCAGTTTTTATAAGTTACCACTTGGGGAAATACTCCTTTCACCATACCAGAGGTTTGACTGCACTTGGCTCCTTTTAAGGACAGCATTCCTTATGGAAGTGTCAGCAAGGAGATTTTCCTTCAGCTTCCAGAGAGTCAAGTTTAGAATGCCCTGGGATCTTAATAATAGCTAAAGCAGCAGGTAAAAGTGTAGCATCTAAAATTTTCTGAACGTACGGGCCACTTTTAATTTTTTTTCAGCTGGGAGTAAGGAAACCATGTTTTTCCACAACATAACAAATCATTAACTACTCTGAAAGCATCTCTGCTATCAGTAGAATTGTCAGCAGTTACGCCCTTAGGGCGCAGGCCCCTTTGAGCTCGCTGGGCTGTGGTAGCCAAAGGCAAGGATGCCCCTTCAATTACATCAAAGGGTGTTGATAACCGCATTCCAACACAGTATTTGTCACTTAAATAAGAACTATTCCTGAAACATGAGAAGTCAGCCTTAAAGGCCTTTCCTCCAGATCTAATTAAGTCTTCAAACTTTTCTGGGTAAGGCCTTGTTTTGTCTGAGAGGATTCAGCACTTCTGCCTGACTCTTGAAATCAAGCTGTTCCATTGCAACTGTGATGACCTTCAGGCCAGTTCCTTTTGGAACCAGGCTCCTGGTGCCAAAACCGTGCTGGCCTACAGTCCACCTTTGCTAATGTTGAAATGCCACTTCTAATAATAGCAGTAAAGGAGAATGGGTTCATATTAAACTAAGCATAAATGTTTTGACATCAAAGAAATTTAAAATGCCATAAAGGGAAATATCTATAACTTAAACAATGGAAAAAAAATTGAATACAGGTAAAAACTGAAGAAAACGATTAGTATTTGCAGATTTCTCTGGAACAAGTTGGCTGAATAGTAAAGAATGTGAGTTTTGATCTGAGTGTCTGGAACCGATAACTGTGCCCACTCAGCTCTGACACTAGGTACCGGAAATGCAGCAATGAATGAGACAGGGTCCTCAAGGAGATGACAGTCTTGTAGGGAATAAAAACAATAAAGAATTACAATATGAGAAGTTCTATGAAAAATATATTGGGGTATCATGATGACATCCCAGTATTTTGAGTAAGAGATGTCAAGAGCCTCAAGGAAGATTTGGTACCTAGGATAAAACTGAAGGGTGAGCAGGTGGGAAGAATGACAGGGTCTCTGGTCAAAACTGAAGTAAAATGATGCATGCAGGCCTGGGGCACTAAAGTAATTTAAGTAATGTAATGGGCACACAAGGGATTGAATATGGCTTGGCAATAGTGTGCAAGAGAAAGCAGGATTCAGGTAGTGACAGATTGTACTGTGAGAGTCTTTAGCCATGCTCAGGAGCCTTAGACATTATCTTCAGGGCTATCTAGAAAGTGGTCACAGTCCAGATAAATGACAGTGGCTGTACAAGTAAAGGACAGAACTAGAGGGATGAACAGGCATTCAGTTGTGGAAACAATATAACTAGTTTGCTGGGTATGTGTGAATGTGGAGAATCAAAAGGGTGAATTCATTGTGTTATTTAAGATAGCATGACCCTTTCCAAGGGGAGTTGTGTGGAGTGGCAACCAAATATTAGACCTAGCACCCCAAGGAGAGATCTGGGATGGAGAAGGATTTGGAGGCAGCTCTTCTCAGGGGTAAGGAAGTCGTGGGAGTATGTCTACCCACCCAGGGGGTCCACAGAATGAAATAACAAGAGTTCCCAGAAAGACCATTAGGAACATCTCATTATCCCGTCAGGCAGAGAAGGAAGACTAGCCAGAGGACAAGCTGAAAACCAAGGTGGTTGTGCTGTCCTGGAAACCAAAGAGAGCTTTTCAGACAGAAGGAGCAAAGACAGAGGGATCAGTAGCTCCAGATGTTATAGACGGAGTAACTGAAATTACTGAGGAAGAAAATGTTAGGATTCATGGAAAAACAAGGAGGCCACTTAATGACTTTCCGAGTAATTTAAATGATTTTGTAAACCTAGAAATGAGGAAGTGAGAAATAAAATTGACAGGTGTAGATGCCAGAGCCTGCATTTTGAGAGGCAAATAAAGTCTTTAAAAGGTTGTGTAGACAGTGGGAGAAGGAGCAGGATGGTCAGGCTTCATTGGCCTCCAGTTTGGTGAGAGAGCATGGTTTTTTGAAGGCTCCATCTGGGTAGGGCTGTGTGTGTACGCATGTGAGAAAGTGACTTCAATTTTTGCACTTGTGTAGTGCTTACCTAATTTTGGCAAATGTAGAGAAGGTGAGCAGTTCTCTTGATTCATAGCAGAAAACTATTTTATTTTCCTGAAACTCACCTGGAACATTGGGGACTTTCTGAACGCAGCCCATCATACTACATAATGTCATCTATTGCTGAAGCATAGCATTACAGCCAAGTAATAATTGTATTTAAACTACCTAGAGAAAACTAAGTCAAGGTGCTGTGTTTGTGCATCTGGGAATGTTTGGTTTGTACATCCTCGTTGGAAGAAAATTCAGTGTTCTGGGGAAGGGAGGAAATTTGCTTAGTGAAAAGTGTGGTATTGGACTTGATTTAGTACAGTGTTTAAAGCTTGAGGTCAACTGGTTGCCAAACCAAAATTTACACTCTGCACATGGTGGAAGCTTGTCTTTCATGATGCGTGTTAGTGGGAAGAAATACTTCTAATTAGTTGAATGGATTAAACTATCTAACTGATTTTTCCTTTTCCATACGGAGACTATATGTGAAAGTCCTATCAGGAATCCTCTCTATATTCGCTTTCAAGGTAGTTACTGAGATTAAATGCATGAAACAAAGAATACTCGTATAATTTAATCACAGGCATGCTATTACTTGATTTTTTTTTCTTGTTTGTTCCAGGAAATTCTGGGAGGATGTTATTCACTTGTATCTGAACGGAATTATATATTCTAGCCCATGTTTGTTTTCCTGTTGAAAGTGACAATATCTAGCTCAGGGTATTAAGTAAATGTAATGTTATAAAACTCACCTCTTTTTAAACAATGCTTTTAACTATTAATCCTCTTTTTAAACAATGTTTTTAATTGCTAAGGCTTTTGGTGTGCTTTTTGCTTTTTTTTGAGCAGTTGATTGAGGAACATGTAGATACCAAGGTCAGCATACTGAAAATGTTGACAACTTTTGCCAGTAAGTGAATTTCAGGGCATGATGGAAATGAAATATTGGACTATGTATATATAGAGAATTTTAGAATTTAGAATTTTACTTGTTTTTCTTTACTAGTCTCAATTCGAAGTAAGATCAATCCAGGGAGTAAGAAAGGAAAGATTCCTCAGGAATCAAAAGAGATTTTTCTCCATAGGTCCTTAACCTTGTAGGAGAGGCCTCTGCGTTCTTTTAGCCCTTTAGTTATTTTACATAATTGTTCTAACAGATCTGTTAGGTTTTTGAAGCCCGCAGATAATTTAAAGGAAAATGAATTGCTAAAGAGAAATGACACTATTCAAGGGAGTGAAAACAACCCTCTCCCCCCAAAAAATCAGAAGCAAAAAATTCTAAAAGCATAGAATATCGTAGCTTTGCCATAGGGATACATTGGATACACAGCCTAAACAGCTGCCTCAGACAGCTTCTGAGGTCAGGACTGATTCATTGATTAGTGGAGGGAGAGTAAATTGCTGTTGACCCTAGAACAACACGCATTTGGACTGTCTGCATTCACTGACACGCACATTTTTTTCTGTAGTCTGTTTGGTATCTGGGTTTCACATCTGTGGAAACAGCCAACGGTATTTTCCATCTGAAGTTGGAAATTTGACAATGCAGAGGGTACACTGTGTGTATCATTCCCCAGTCCATCACTTTATATACTTGAGCATCCAGAGATTTTTGTATCCACGGGGAGTCCTGGAATCGATCCCCCACTGATACAGAGGGAACGCTCAATTTAAGTTTTGCCAAAGTCAAAAGTTGTATGTAGATTTTCAACTGCTTTGGGGGCTGGTGAACCCGGGCCCCAGCATTTTTCAAGGGTCAGTTGTGTATTTAAAGTAATGTCAAGAAAGCAGATTTTTTTTCCGTAGAAGGCCATTCAAAGTAATGAAATTGTTCACTTATAAATGTTCATTTCACTAATATGAAATTAAGTCTTATATTTTGAAGTAGTTTAGTCCATATTTATTTTGATCTATAAAATCCACAATGTTTAAATAATAATTACCTCTTACCGTAGCATTTCTTGAGCACCCACTGGGCACAGAGTATAGCAGGAAAATAAAGTATATGATTGATCCCTGACTTCTAGAAACTTGCCTCCTGAAAGGAGACTGAGCCTGAAGTGACAAGTCATCATCATCAGTTTGTGTTTCAGACTGTGGAAGAGTAATCGGATCCAGGGCTCTATACTACAGAAGTCTTCTTAGGGGCATGATGAGTGTGATACGAACTTAGAAAAATGGTGAAGGTTGCACACCTACAAATATATGGTAAAACCAAAAATATTGCTGCTGTCTCTTCAATTTACTGTTGAATGAATATTCACCTTATTCCTCCAAGAAACCAAAAGCCAATCGAATGTTACTTAAATCAGGGGTGGCACATCATCCCGTAAAAGCAGGGAACAATCCCTTAAAATCTTGCCGACGACCTTTCCATTTATTCTGTCCTGCCTGCCTGCTGCCAGGCTGCAATCCCTGGCTGGTGAAAAGGAGAACATGCTTTACTTTCACGTTCTCATTCTGTTATGCCCAGATGCCTGTGATGCTCCACCGAGATTTCAATCTATGATGCTCAAAGATCCCCCTAAGGAAACGTATCATCCTGGGGACAGTGTGGACTATCAGTGTCGCCCGGGATACATGCGTATTGTTCCTCCTCTTCGCTTGTCTTCTGTTTGTCAGCCTGATAACACGTGGCAACCTCTCCAGGAGGCTTGTACAAGTAAGTACACAGAACTTTAAATTGCACTAGAGATTTTCTCACATTTAGGGTGTATATTCCACTGTTATAATGGTGGTTGTCTCATGTGAAAGTAGATTTTAGAAAGTAATGTATTTTTTCAGGCTTCAAAAAATTTCTAGGGAATCTTTTTCTTGGCAGTTGGTTGTCTGGGTAAATGTGAATATTAAGTTTGGTCTTTTCATAGTTAAAGAAAGAAAATAATATTTCCATGAATTCAGTAGAGCAATATAAAACTGTGGTTTTGAGTCATACCTGTTTTGAAATTTATATGAAACAACAAAGTTCAAAATTTTCTTTCAGGAAAACTGTGTCCACCTCTAGGAGACCCCGTAAATGGCCAAGTCAATGGAAGTTTTCAGTTTGGTTCAGTGGCTCACTATTCTTGTAATGAGGGGTAAGTAGAGGAGAGAGGTAAATAGTACTAGTTCTGTTTTTGCTTTGCCTCTTTTCTAAGCATTCCCACAATGTTGACTTCATTTTGCTTTCTCTGTGACAAATTGTACTTAGAGCTAATCAGCTCTTGGGCTTTTTATAGAGACTAAAATATGTGTAATGAGGAGAGAAATTTCAATTGAAGTAAAGCTCAATTGTATAATGATATATATAATAATAAGCCTATTGTTAGTATTAAAAATGTAGTAATCGCGATGGCTTTTCCTTGACAAGGAAGTGCACCTTATTTATTTATTTATAATTTTTATTTTTTATCTTCGCCTGAGGACGTTTTTCTCATTGCCTTTTTTAGGGGGTGGGGGCCATCGATTGGTTGCCTTCTCATAACCCGGGTGTATGCCCTGACCAGGGGTCAAACATGCAACCTTTTGGTCTGCGGGACCACACTCCAGCTGACTGAGCCACACCAGCCAGGGCCAAAGTGCACCCACAAAATGGCCAACTCTTAGACTTGTAGAAAGGCTTATGGAAACGGGAGGCAGAATTGCCAACCAGAAATGACCTTGTATTGAAATAACTCTGTCAGATGTTACCAGGTGAAAATGGACCTGATTAGCTTGTATCATAACAGGGGTATCAAACTCATTTTCACTGGGGGCCACATCAGGTTTCAAAGGGCTGAAGGTAATTTCAGCTCCATAACGGTTAAGGAGCAGTTACATTTACACAGTCCTAAAATTATTTCGGCCCTTTGAAGGCAACCGCAAGGCTGATGTGGCCCCCTGTGAAAATGAGTTTGACACCCCTGCCTTAATAGAAAGCCTTATTTTTGAGACTGCTACAATGTAATCAAGGTCTCAAAAAGAGGTAATGAGCACTTAATAGTAGCCTTTGTAATATAGGGTTTTTTAAGTAGTTATATTTGGGATATTGGAAATTTATGAAAAAGGTACATTATAGAGTAAATATAGTACATTATAAAGTACAACTGATTTTTTTCATATTAATTTTGTGTTCTACTAATTTACTGAATTCATTTATTCTAACAGGATTTGTGTGTGTGTGTGTGTGTGTGTAATCTTCAGAATTTTATACATATGAGATCATAGTACCTGCAGACACTGATAATTTTACTTCTTCCTAACCAATCTTGATGACTTTGGTTTGTTTGTTTTGCCTAGTTGCTCTGGCTAGAACTTCCAGTAGTGTGTCAAATAGAGTGGTAGACGCAGGCATCCTTGCGTTGTTCCTTATCTTAGAGGAGAATCTTTCAGCTTTTTACCATTTAGTATGATGTTTGCTGTGGGTTTTTCATGTATAGTGTTTATGGTCTTGAAGTAGTTTCCTTATTTTCCTAGTTTATAGAGTACGGTTAACATGCAGGAGTGTTACATTTTGTCAAGTGCTTTTATTACATCGATGGAGATGATCCTGTGTTTTTTCCCCTTTATTCTATTGATAGAGCATATTACATTAATTAATTTTCCTATGTCGAGCCATCCTTGTCCTCCAGGAATAAATCCCACCTGGTCGTAGTGCATAATACTTTTAATATGCTGCTCAATCCTATTTGGACATCTTTCATTGAGGAGTTTTATTGATACATGTAGGTTCCTAAGGGATTTGTGTCTGTAGTTTTTTATGGTGTCTTTGACTCGTGTTGATATCATGACAATGCTGGTTTCACAGAATGAGTTCAGAAGACTTCCATCCTCTTCCATTTTTAAAACACTTTTGAGAAGGATTGGATTTGGTTCTTAAAATATTCACCATGAACCATGAGGTCCAGGGGTTTTCTTTATTTGGAGGTTTTTGATTACTGACTCAGTCTTTTTACTTATTATAGGTCTACTCAGATTTTTTTGTATCTATGTGATTTAGTAGTGATTGGTATTGAGTTTCCAGGAATTTTTCCATTTTACCTTAGTTAGTTAATTTGTTGGCATAAAATTGTTCTTTGTATTACTCTTGTATTTCTGTATAATTGGTATTCCTCTGTGTCCCCCAGTTGACTCAGGAGGTGGCTTTATATCTTGAGGGTATTTTAAAAATTTTTATTATTTTTTAAATTTTATTTATTGATTTTTTTTTTTTTGAGGGAGAGAGAGAGAGGAAGGGAGAGAGAGAAAGAAAAACATTGATTTGTTCTACTTATTTATGCATTTGTTACTTGATTCTTGTGTGTGCCCTGACCAGGAACGAACCCACTACCTTGACATAAGGGGATGATGCTCTAACCGACTGAGCCACTATGTAATTGGTATTAATGTCCCCAGTTCCGTTTCTGATTTTAATAATTTGTGTCCTCTTTTTTTTTTTTTTTTTAAATTAGTCCATCTAGCTAAAGGTTTGTTGATTCAGAGAACTAACTTTTGGTATCATTCATTTTCTCTATTGTTTTTCTCTCTGATCTAATTAATCTTCATTACTTCCTTCCTTGTGCAAAATTTGGGGTTAGTTCTTTTCACCCAGTTCCTCGAGTTGGGAGGTTAGGTTGTTGATTTCAGATCTTATTTTTCATTATAAAGCTTTTATAGCTACAGATTCCCCCCTTGGCACTGTTTTCACTGTCTCTCATACATTTGGGGGTGTTGTGCTTTTATTTTCATTCATCTGAAAGTAATTTATAGTTTCTCTTGTGACTTCTCCTTTGATTGCATTGTTGTTTAAAAGTGTGCTGTGCAGTTTCCACAACGTTGTGAGTTTTCCAGTCTTTTTAATACTGATTTCTAACTTCGTTCCATATTGATTATTTAATATTTTTAGCCAAACATAATTGTTATTAACTATGTATTTGTTAGTAAAATTAATTTATGTTATGAATTTGTGGCCTAAAGGACGGTCTGTCCTGGAAAATGTCTCATTCGAACCCGGGACTCTGCGTCTGTTATTGGATACAGTGCTCTGTCTAGTCCGGGAGATCTAGTTTATTATGCTGTGGAAGTCCTCTCTTTTCTTACTCATCTTCTGTCTGGGTGTTCGACTCTTTGTCATGAGTGACGTATTAAAGTCTTCGACTATTATTGGAGAAATGCGTATTATGTAGAAACGTGCATTTCTCCGTTCAGCTCTGTCAGCTTTGGTTTCATCTGTTTTGAAGACCTGTCATTAGGTGCATAAATATTTATAAGTGTTACATTTTCTTGCAGTATTGAACCCTTATTAAAATATAATGTCCTTCTTTGTTCTTTTAACCCTTTTTGACTTAAAGTGCATGTTGTGTGAATTAGTGTAGTGTAGCCACTTCTGCTGTCTTACAGTCACTATGTGCACGAAATAGATCTTCCCATTTTTTGGCTTTCCACTTGTTTGTGTCTTTGCATCTCAAGTGAGTCTCTTGTAGACAGCGTATAGTTAGATCCTTTGTTTTTATTCATTCTGCCAATGCCTGTCTTTGGATTGGAGAGTATACTCATTTTAAATAAAAAAAAAAAAATTACTGACAGGAAGGATGGTTTTTTCTGTGATTATACTACCAGTTTTATACATGTCTCATAGTTTGTTTTTTAATCTCTCCCTTTCTATTGATTTGATTTTTATAGTGAAATGCTAACATTTCTTTTTTATTTACTTTAGTGTCCATTTTATAGGGTTTTTGTTTGTGGTTATCATTGTAGGTTGTATTTAAAATCCTACAGTTAAAATACTCTAATTGGAATTTACACCAACTTAATTTCAATACGTTATAAAAACTGCACCCTCACAACTCTGTCTTTTGGTTGTTAGTGTAATACCAGCCTCCACAGTAATGTATTTATTTTCTTTTGAAGGATTACTTTCTTAAACCCCATAGAAAACAAAAATTATGGGTACTGACCATTCTTACAATCATACGAGCTTTAATAATTGCTCATGTATGAACCTGCAGTGTGATGCTTGTTTATCCATATGCCTTTGGGTTACTTTTTAAAATTTCACCTTTCCGGGCTCCCTTGTGCTTTTTGCAGGCAAGGTCTAGTGTTAACAACTCCCTCAGCTTTTATTTCTGGAAAAATCTTAATATCTCCCTCACATTTGAGCACAATTTTGCTGGATTGAGGATATATATGGTTGATAGTTTTTTGTGTTTTGTTTTTTTTTTAATCACATTGAGTCTATAAGTTCACTGTCCTCTGGCCTCCAAGGTTCTGATGAAAAATTTGCGGATGATCATATTTAGGATCTCTTGTACCTGATGATCCACTTCTCTCTCCCAGCTTTTAAAATTCTGCCACTGGCTTTTGAAAGTTTGATCACGTTTCTTAGTGTGGGTCTCTTGAGTTCATCTTACTAGGATTCGGTTGAGATTTTTGAATATTTATGTCTTTCATCAAATCTGCCAAACTTTTCAACTGTTATTTCTTCAGGTATTCTCTTTGCCCTTTTCCTTCTGTCTTCTCTTTCTGAGAGTCCCACAATGCGTGTGTTGGTCTGCGCATTGGTGTCCCGCAGGTCCCCCAGGTCCCTTAGGCTCTGTCCGCTTTTCTCCAGTCTTTTTACTTTCTCTTCTTCAGACTCAATAGTTTCCATTGTCCTTTATTCAACTTCACTGATTCTTTCTTCAGCCTGCTAAAAACTGCCTTTAATTCCTCTAGTGAATTTTTCATTTAAGTTACTGTACTTTTCAATTCCAAAATTGCGTTTTGGTTTATTTTTAGGTTTTCCATCTCCTGCTTGATCATTCACATTGTGTACATTCATTGTTTTCTTAACTTTCTATATTTCTTCCATTAGTTCTTTAAGCTTCTGTAAAACAGTTAAAGTCTTTTTTTTTTTTTTTACTTTATCTGTAATGAGGTTTTTTTCAGGGAGGATTTCTGTTAATTAATTTTTTTTTAATGCACCACACTCTCCTGTTTCTTTGTCTGCCGTGTTCTTTCTTTCTTGAACCGCACACCTGAATCCAATAATGAAGTAACTCTGGAAATCAAATTCTTCTTCCCCGGGCTTGTTATTTTCTCTAGTTCATTTTGGTGTTTTGACTGTTGGGGGAGTCTGAGGATCAGCCTGATACATAAACTGAAGGTCTTTTCTGAGCCTTCCCCTGGGCGTGTTCAGTCACTTAACTTACCCCACGTATGCCACGTCCTAGTTTTTCCTCCTCACCCAAGTACATGCGTATTGATTTTAGAGAGGGGAGAGGAGGGAGCCAGATATGCAGAGAATCATTGATGTGAGAAAGAAGCCACATTGGTCGCCTCTTGTATGTGCCCTGACCGGGAATCTAACCCACAGCCCTTTGGTTTACTGGACAGTGCTCCCACCAACAGAGCCACACCGGCCAGGGTTGCATGTCCTAGCCTTAATGTCAGCCTCCTGAAAGAGGAAAAAGTGAAAATTGAAGGGCGGACCAAAGGATGCTGGATCTTTAAATTTCCAGAAGTCACTTCATAGGCAAAGAATGGGCTTGCAAGAGTAGGGGGCATGTGATAATAGTGACTTCCCACTTCTTTATTTGCTTTTCCGTGTGAGAGGCAGCAGTCAGTAATAAGAGCAGAGATTCTGGATATTTGTGAGGATAGGGTTCTTTTGTCTCTCCCCGGTTCCTGCAGGCTGCTTATAAGCTACCCCAGGAACACACAGCTGCCTGCTGTTGAAGTGGGGTGGGTGACCACCACTGTGCTAAGAACTGAAAGTGACCATGTTAATGCAATTTCCCTGTCCAAGTCCTCCCTTAGGAATTACAGGCTTTCTAGGCACTCCAGAGGTCCAAAATAGCTACATCACGCAGATTCTAGCACTGTGATTGTGGTGTAGATGGGAGGACAGATTCTTGTTGCTTGCTACCCTACCATCATCCCTGAATCCTCTCCCTAATACATTGTAATATAGAACCAATGAGTGAGCCTTGGACGAATGAATAGTCAGCTGGAAACAGCTATAAGCCATTTCACTGACTCTGTTTTTACTTAAGTAAAAATATCTAGTTTAAAGTTAGAAACTGGTAGGCACTTTGAGGAGTACCGAAAGATTAAGACATGGACTCTTTTCAGAGAAGTTTTTGTCTTATTGAGAAGCACAATATAAATAGACAGATGTCAAAGCAAATGTAAATTAGAACAACCAAAGAAATAGGTGTGTTTGTGATCATTACAACGACAGCCTAGAGGAGAATACTGTGAATTTAAATGATTAGAGATTTCATCAAGTAGGGGTCTTCCCGAGCTTCCCTCTGGTCTGAAGAATATTCGTAAGATTTAAAACTTACGCAGCACTCAGCATGTTATTACCCATGCTAACTCATCTACTACTCAGCAATCCCACGAGCTTTATACTATTATCCCCTTTTCATAGATGAGGAAGCTGAGAAAGAGAAACATTAACCATTGCCCAGCTCACACGGTAAGTCAGTTGTGGCACCGGGACTCCAATCCAGGCAGGGAAGCTCAGGGCCTGACCTGTGTGCCCAGTCGGCGTGGTGACTGGGCGGAATGCTGGGAACTAGGGCACAGACGTGAGTGTTGAAGTGCCTGCTGGAGATAGCAAAGAGGCCAGATGGACAGGCACGTATGTAGATAATTTGCTCTAGGTCAGAGTGTGCTCAGAGGCAGAAACTCTCTATTAAATCATAGATTCAGTGAGTACTTTCGTTATAGGTGTTTCAGAAACTTCTCCCTCAGACTCCTGTAGTGCAGAAAAATGACCATATAAAATTTTTCTTCATTATTATGTGTATCATATTAAGTGGTAAAAAACCAAAACTAATCTTTTTTTTTTTTCACCCCCTTATTTAGTTATCAGTTAATTGGACAAGCAACTCTACATTGCGACCTTTCTGAAAATGGTGTGGCCTGGGATGTTGATCCCCCACATTGTGAAAGTAAGTCTACTCAGTCTTTAGAGTTTAGAGCAGTTGTTCTCGAACTTTCAGCCTGGGCTCAACTTCATGCTTTTCAATTAAAAAGACCCCACATAACTCTCTTCAGGTATGATATGGTTATTGCTGTTCCTTACATTGGAATTAAAACTAAAAAGTTTTAAAACTATTTTTTAATTCATTAATAAGAACAGTAAGCATAATACATGTTAATATATGCAATATATTTTTTATGAAAAACCACAATTTTCCAAATAGTGAGAATAGAGGCATTGCTTTACATGTTTGCAAATCTCATTAATATCTGGCTTTTTAAAGGAAGACTTTAGGATTTTGGTTGCTGTATTAACACACCATTTGTACCTTTGGCATATTTCACCATATACTCTGATAGATGAAAATGAAACAAGATAATACATTTTTTCAAAGAAACATTCTTCTAAATGGATAACTGGATTTACAGTTAGATCATAGAAATCAAATGCTAATGAATTTATTGAAGGCAGTTCAGTGGACAGTACTAATGGTGTCTTAATCTTTTATTTTTTCTTTTGCCTTTCCTGTCCTATTTTTTTCTCTCTTTAAGGGATTTTGTGTCAGCCACCTGGACAAATACCAAATGGTATCACCAATAGCCAGAAGGAAACATATGAATATAGTGAAGTAGTAATTTATACTTGCAAACCTTCAAGTGGACCAGATAAATACTCACTTGTTGGAGAGGACAAGCTTATTTGTTCTGGGCAAAATGTATGGAGTAGTGACCCTCCTGAGTGCAAAGGTAATAATATTTTTATTTATTTCTTCATGTGTAAATAGCATGGAAATACTTTGCAAATACTTCACCAACAAGTAAACAAAACAGCCCTTACTCTGTTGTTGGTTTCTAATTTAATTTGTAAAAAGTGGAGTTTCTCAGCCTTCACCACACGTTCCTGACATTCCGATTTATTCGTCGTGAATTACTGTGTAGATGCATGAGTTGGGATTTTCTTTTTTTTGCTTCAAAGTATCAAAAACTCAACACACATTGGCTTAAAAATAACAAAGATTTATTTTGTGTTACAGGATGTCTAAGAGTTCTGGCTAGAGAAAATGGAAGAGTAAATTATAAAAGACTCATCTCACCAATAAGGTTGATAAACTCTGGATGAGACATACAGCCATACCTCGTTTAATTGCACTTGGCTTTATCGTGTTTCACAGATGTTGTGCTTTTTAAAAATTGAAGGGAAGACCTTCCCCAGCAAAAACATTGTACCTTGCTTTATTGTGATACTTGTTTTATTGCTGTGGTTTGATACCAAACGTGCTGTATCTTTGACATATGCCTGTACTTTAAAAACAATGTTTAAGGCATTCGAGTGTGACTTGAAACAGGGAGGCATTGGAGGATGTTTGGCTCTTGAAAGGAAGGAACCACTGAATAATGCCAAAATAATTATTCTTGTCAAGTGCAAAGGGAACATTCTCTAATTACATATTCTAGGCATTAAGATAATTTTTAAAAATATCAAAATATTGAAATCATTTACTATACTTTATCTGATCACAATAGAATGAATGTAAGGAATCAAAATAATCTATAAAAATCCCCAAATATATGAAAATTACGCAAGACACTTCTAACTAACCAATGAAGCAAGACTTCACAAGCAAAATTAGAGAGTGTTTTGAATTGAATAAAAATAAAAGTACAACATATCAATATATCAAAATATTGGGGATACAGCAAAAGCAGTGCTTAATAGGATATTGACAGCGTGGAATACCTGTATCAGAAAAGGGGAAACATCTCATCAGTAATCTAAGCCTCCACCTTATGAACCTAAAAAGAGAAGAGCAAATTGTACTCTATACAAGGAAACCAAAGGAAAGAATACAGGTAGAAATCAGCGAAACTGAAAAGAGAAAAAAGAGTGAATTGATGAAACTAACACATAGTTCTTGGAGAAGAACAATAAAATCTTTTAACATATAACCAGTCTGACAAGAAAAAATGGAAACAAATGATTGATATCAAGAATTAAAACCGTGACATCACAATATATCCAACAGGTATTTAAAGGATAAGAGAGAGTAACACAACTTTATGCCTAGAAATTTGACAACCTAACCCTTCTCATAAAAAGACTGTTCTTCCTGGGGAGTCTTTATCAAACGTCTCGAAAGTAAATATTAGCAGCTCTACACAAACTCTTCAGGAAAATACAAAAGCGGGTGGAGGGGCTCATCTTACCACACTTCATGAGGCTTGCATTGCCCTGGTACTAAAACCAGATGGAGGCATTTCAGGAACATTAAAAACAATGTCCATAATGAACATCCTGTATTTAAACAGTTTTCCATTCATTCTGAAATTTCTTCACTTTGCAGTGGTCAAATGTAAGTATCCAGTCCTGCCGGACGGAGAACTGCTGTCAGGATATGGAAGACAATTTCACTACCGAGACGTGGTTCAACTTGGATGCAAGACGGGTTTTTACCTTGAAGGCAGCAAGACAGTTGTCTGCGGAGCCAACAGTGCTTGGGAACCAGAACTGCCACGGTGTATTAGAGGTACAGTGTGCCTTTTTCTTTCCTTTCTGTTTAGATTTTATTTCTTTGATATTAAATATAAATGATACAGAGTAATTGAAATGAAGCATTTTTCATATTGAATTATGTCTTGACATGTAAAATTCACAAAGAATTCTGCTTTTGTTATTTTGCATATTTTAATAGGGTTTTTCTTCAGCTTTTTTTATGTGTAACATTGGGTAGCGACCATTTTTAAGAAAATTGAAGCATGAGTATTTTCATCTAAATAAGTCATGAATGAAAAGCGTAATTTATATCAGTGAGAGAACAATAATTCCTAAGTGATTAATCCAGTTCACATTATTTTGTTTTCCAGTGCCAGCTCCTCCCAGTACAAAACCTCCAGTTTCCACTGTCTCAGGTTTAGTAACTTCTGCTTATATATTTCAAAATCTTTTACATACCTGATAGTTTACGCTCATTCACCATTTTTAGTAATGAAAGACGGAAGAACATATTTACGGCCATTCCAGTTGTTAACGCTTAGTGATTCTAAAATTATTTCCCGTAGTCCTCAGATATAAGCAGCTTATGTTAACTTGGCAAGTTATGTAAACTTTACATGTGTTTGTTTATGTGAAAATTATTTAATACTTTCCTCACTGGCTGGTAGTACCTTTAAGTGGGATGCATTAAAAGCAATCAGCAGTGCCTGGAATATGAGAAGTTCTTAAAGGAAGCTCATGTGACTTAACAGCATTACTAATCAGGTTAGTGAACAGGAAGGTCCATGGCTTCTGGTTTTCAGTCTATTTTCTGTCATCACCTTTACTATTTTATTCATTTTAAAAGTGATCTGGTGACACCTTTATAGGGTACCTTCCAGATCCAGGACTATGCTTCATTTCATGGACTGTAAGCAATTTTGGTTTTTATTGTTTTTTTTATATATACATATAAAGCCATTTATATTTATATAAAACCATTATATATATATATATAAATAAAACTATTTAAACTGGGAAATTTCTGCTGTGTCTTGAACAAGACCAGTATTTCTACTGTTTGTCCTCCTACCCCCCCCCCCCCCCCCCATACAAGTGTTCTTTTTGTCTTTACTGGGCATTTTTACCTTAGAACAGAAACTAAATTTCATACCAACTGACGGGCAGGAAAAGACCTTACGTATTGAAATGAAATGGAGTATTTCTTGCATGGACTTCTGATCAGCTGCTCTGCTTAAGACGGAGAGATTATTTCGGTGTGGTGGAAGGAACTTCCTGATTTCGGTGCTGCTGTCTCTGGCTTTGGTTTCAGCAGAAACAAGAGACAAGGGCAATAGTGGGAAGAGCATTAGCCTGGGCTGACGTCACTCAGGGCCCTAGTTTGTTTCTGCTTATTCATGGAACATCATTTCTGTGGGCTTTCATTTCCTGTTGTTTAATGAGGGTGTTTGAACTCAGATCTCAATCATTGGCTTCTAATTTGCTTGTGTATTTTCTGTCGTTTTAATACTTTAAGGCACTGAGGGGAGTTATGCATGTTAAGGTGGTAATTGACACACCTTTTTAAACCTGGTAGCCTATCCTAGTTGAGTGCTGTGAGGTTTGGGAGTGAGGGTAATGTTTTCCTGGTGGATATATTAAGATTGCATGTGAATTTTATACTCTTGGACCATTCCATGTTTATTCACATGGCCTTGCACTGTGATAGACTGTGTTTGTTTTTAGGGAGAGAAACATTAGTTTGTGGTTGCCTCTTGAACACCCACTATTGGGGACCTAGCCCCCAACCTAGTCATGTGCCCTGACTGGGAATCAAACCAGTGACTCTTTGGTTCCCAGCCCGGGACTCCATCCACTGAGCCACACCAAACAGGGCTAGACTGTGTTTGTTGATGTGCTCTTTTGAAAGAATGGACTGTAAGAATTCATAAAGGATTTATAAAACATTGATTGTGAGGGAAATGTATAACTACAGGTTTTTTTTAAAATATGAAAATTCAAAATTCTTCCTGGTCCTGTAAATTATTTTTTGTTATCAGTTAAAGAAAGGATCAGTAACAACATACAATGATGATAAAGGTAGCTCTAATTCTGCTAATATGAAAAAATATCCAACAAATGCTAAGGGAAAAGAAAAGAATAGAAATTATGTGCTGTAGTATAATAATACTTGATTAGTGTTTTTTAAGATACATATGTTTATTCTGAACACTCAGTTTATGATTTATTAATTAACTCCTATGGTTTCCATTATAAAATACAAAGCTAGTGAACCTTATTATGTATACATCTTAATGTATTTTTGTGAACTTATATGTAGGTTAAATTCCCAGAAGTAGAATTACAAAGTTCAGAACGTATGTGTATTTTTCATTTTAATGATTAATTAACCTTTTTTTAAGAGAATCAAAAATCAAAATTAAATCCATAATACTGTATTGATATGGCTGGTGAATGGAATGAAATTGATTTTTCCAGGTCCTGTTCCTTCAACCAAGCCTGCAGGTACAAGTCATCCAGGTTCAAAAACTCCTTATTCTACTTAACTTGTTAAGAGGTTTATAACCTGATGGGTGGAAAATGATGTCATGTATTGGCATTCCTTTAATTATCAGTGAAGATGAGTTTTTGGTTTCTATTAAGTATATATTGATTTTTATAACTTTTAATTGCATAACTAGTATATGAGCATAAATTTTTAAAATTTCAAACATTAATAAAGCATACAGAGTAGATGACACTCTCTTTTTCTAGCCCATTACCTGAGTTAATCTCTTAATAGTTTAGGTGTCTTTGTTTGTTTACATCAATATCCAGTATTTGTAGACACACATATTTTGGGATCTTTTCTTTTTTTCTTAATGGCTATGAGTGTTGTCTTTCTTAGAAAAGCTTTGGGTCTTCCCCGTGCTGAAATTACATAAACATTTCAACCATGCATCCTGATTATGTTCTTTGAGTTTAATTTCATCTGAAATTCTTACGGTGTGTGAACTGAGATAGGGTTCCTTTTTACTCTACCCACCTCCATTTCTTGAGTAAGTTGTCTGTCCAACTGTTTTGAAATGCCAGTTTTTATTATAAAGTTTACATTCCCCTTGGCAATACACCCAGCTTCCAATTTCTCCACCTGTTTACCAACACTTGCTGTTTTCTGTTTTTTGACACTAGCCATCCTAATGCATGTGAACTATTTCATTGTTGTTTTGCTACCATTTCCTAAGGATTAGTCATCATATTTTCATGTGCTTATTGGTGTGTTTGATATCTTATTTGGAAAAATGTCTCTTCAGGTCCTTTGCCCATTTTTTGATTTTGGAGGTTGAGTTTTAGGAATTCATTATGTATTTGGGGTATTAATCCCTTGTCAGGTGTATGATTTGCAGAAGTGTCCTCCCCTTCTTGGATTGCCTTTTCAGTCTTTGGATAAACAAAAGTTTATAATTTTGAGAAGTCCAATATGTCCATTTTTTTTCCCTTTGTTGCCTGTGTTTTTAGTGTCACATCTAAGAAATCACTGCCAAATACAGCATCACGAGCTCTTCCTCTATGTTTTCTTCTAAGAGTTTTACAGTTTTAGCTCTTATGCTTAGTTCTTTGATAATTTTGAAGGAATTTTTGTGTATGGTAAAAGGCAGGAGACCAAGTTCATTCTTTTGTACGTAGATACCCAGTTTTCCAAGAACCATTTGTTGAGAAGACTGTCCTTTCCCCATTAAGTATTCTTGGCACCCTTGTGGACATTTGATTGTGTATGTGAGGGTGTATTTCTGGGCTGTCTGCACATTTGCTCTCTGTGTCTGTCTTTATGCCAGTACTACTGCTTTGGTTACTGTAGCTTCTTAGTAAGTTTTAAAATCAGGGAGATGAGTCCTCGCAGCAATGCTGCTGTTTTTCAGGGTGGTGTTGGGTAGTCTTAGATCCTTGGGTTTCATGAATTCTAGGTTGGATTTTTCCGTTTATGAAATGCGGTATTCAAGATGGGGTAGGGATTGCATGTAACCTCAACATTACTTTGTGTAGTATTAACATCTTAACAATATTAAGTCTTTCAGTCTTTCTGTTTACTTTGACTTCTATTTCTTTCAGCAATATTTTGTAGTTTTCAGTTGTATACCTCCTTGGTTAAGTGTACTCCTGAATATTGTAGTGTTTATGCTATTGTAAATGGAATTGTTTTCATAATTTCCTTTTGGATTTTTTTTTTTTTTTTTAGTGTATAGAAATGCAACTGATTTGGGGGTGTAGGTTATGTAGCCTGAAAGTTTGCTGAATTTATTTATTCTGACAGGTTTGTGTTTGTGTAGGCACATGTGTGTTTGCGTATGTAATCTTTAGAGTTTTGCATGTAAAAGATCATGTCATCTTCAATAGAAATCATTTTAGCTTTTCCTTACCAGTTTGGATGCTCTTTATTTCTTTTTCTTGCTTTATTGCTGTGACTAAAAATTCCCGTATGCTGTTCAGCAGAAGTAGGAAATGCAAGCATCCCATCTTGTTTTTGATCTTAAGGCAACAACTTTGTCATTCACCATTGAGTATGATGTTAGCTATGGATTTTTTTTTTATTTAAGAGAGAGGGGAAGGGAGGGAGAAATAGAATGAGAGAAACATCGATGTGCGAGAGATGCATTGATTGGTTGCCTCTCACATGCCGCCAACTGGGTACCTGGCCTGCAACCCAGGCATGTTCCTTGACTGGGAATCCAGCAGCGACCTTTCCTTTGGTGGGCCGGCACTTACTCCACTGAGCCATACCTGCCAGGGCAGCTGTCAGTTTTCATAAATGGCCTTTATGATGCGGAAGTGTCCTTCTACTGCAGATCAACTTCTAAATCTTCTTTCAGCCTTCCTATATCTTGTCATCTTACACAGTATCACATCGATCCATGGGCTAATTTTAACAATAGTCCAATGATGAATTGGACTGCTGCACCGCAGAACATTATTATAGGAAGAATTACTAAGCAGGAAAAAGTATTCTAATGACATTGAATATAAATTTGTAATATTTTTTGATACTACTTCTAAATTAGAAACATGAATACAATTTGTATAAGGAAATTAAAATCATTAATAGTTTTCCTTTAAAGGCAAAAATTCTAAACCTATGATTTAGAGATCTTTAGTCTTTATTATTGTCTTTTTCCTTTTTTACTTATTTCAATATTTTTTCTTCTAGTACCCACAACTACCGCTGTTACACCACAGGATACTTTAGGTATTACTTTGTTTTTTAACACTCTGCATTATTTGACCTTAAAGTTTGAAATAACCGTATTTTGATTATCTGTAGTTAGAGAAGAAACAGCTTGTCACAGGTGAGTGATAATTGACATTGGTACTCACTTTAGTAGTGCGGATACTGTGACAAAGGTAAGCAGTAGTATGTGTAGACACAGGTAGATAATACAGTTTCCAAGAGGTTCCTCAAACTAGAATTCCTAGTAGGGTAAGGTAACTTTCTCAATTGCTGTGTTCCTATGTAGGTTGAAATTTATAGAATGTAACTTGCTTTCCACGTGATAATGTCACTGTGATGGCAGTTGGTAGATAAGCTTTCTTTCTAGTGATACCTTGTACACCCAGGCCTTCAAGTGTATTACATGTTGGTTTAGTGTTTTTTCAGAGCGGGCTGCTACAGCACACTTCCTGTAGGCTCACATAGTTCACAGAATATGTGTTCAAGAAAATTATAGAGTTGTGTCATTTAAATGAAATATAAAGATTACCTGGTACGTAAATGAAGAGAAATGTGTATCACCTTTCTTTGCGGTAGGCTACTTTAGTAAGGGTTATCTTTTTATGAAATGCACCTTAGGCTTGTCCTGTCTCCCCTCTGAACACTATGGCCAAGCCGTCATTGTGCCAGTGAACCCAGGGCCATCCGAACACGCTAAACTCTTGATAATATTTATGAAATGAAAAGAGCAGAGGTAAACAGACATTGTAGGCTTTGACATACAGAAATGTAATAAAGATAACGCCAGTTTAGAGGCAGAGGTGCCACTGACCAGCCTTTGTAAGGATTAAGATTCTGTAGTGTTATTACTCTGGATAGTCAAAAAATGTATGTTTAAGTTTCTAAGCATAATTTTTATCCTTGTGCCTGAGTGTTTCCTTTGCATTTTTAGAATCTCCTTGGTATGTCTTAATTTGGGGGTGGAGGTACATGGGGGAGGATTGATGATAGCATATTGTTTGTGCAGATTCTGAAAATTACATTTGTGTAATTAATGGAAGTTCATTATGACTTATTGCGCAGAGCCACTGTTGGTAGACACATATAAATTAGTTTTGTAATAAAAATCATAAGTGATAGACTGAATACAGAACCAAATCAACTCTACTGGGATAATATGTTTTTAAAACAATTTTCCTCTAACCCAGTGAATTCTGATTGTTCTGTAGTAACCTTTACTCAGTTACCTGGTATGGTGGCTGCAGCACAAAACAATGTTGGACCCTAAGCCTGGAGTCAAAGTACAAGGGTTCTGTGATCAAAATGAGCTGCACGCACTAGCAGTGACACTAACCTAGATTGGTAGCTTTTTCTCTGCTGTAGTCTGTAGGTGATCTGATTAACTAAATGTGTTTGCTGTCCAGAGACTCACATGTGCTCAGTTACCTTCACACTGGTTTCATTTTTTTCCTCAGGTGGAGGAGTAATTGCTGTAATTGTTTTGTTTGTGGGTAAGTGTCTCAACTTGAATGCCACTTAAATCAAAATATTAATGTGAAGAAGAGACGTATTTATTTAATAGATTTTTCAGTTTCTATAGTTCTTATAGCTTGAAATTCAGGTAACCAATGTAGGAACGCCTCTGCTCTTTTAGGACACACTACCTGGTGTTGGTGATTATATATTCATTTACATTCTATATGTTTGCTTAGTAACAAATCCTAAATAACGGATGTGTTCTCAAGATGATTAGTCATATCTGTTTGCATCCCAAATATATTTTGGGTAATTTTCTATGTTAAGCTCGGACTCTTCTCTGACCTACTGTGGACTGTTTAAGTGATTCCAGGAAATCAGATTTAGACAGTGAAGAGTCCAGATGGAATATAAATGTATATGTGCTTAAATAAAATAGCATTTTCTGCCCACTGCACTATAACCAACATTAATTTCTTCTGCTAGGTTTGTAATATTGGTAACTAGTTGTCAGTGACATTTCATTTGTTCTCTGGTTTATTGTAGTTGCTGCCATTGCAGTAATCGTCGGCACCTGCCTGTACTGTTACAAGAAGAAGAAAGGGTAAATTAAAGCTTATTTCTTGAACATACTGGTGCTTCTCACTCTTTACGTGCTTTTGTGCAGCTTTTGTTTGCACTCTGTATCGCATGCATTTTTAATGTGTGTGCATGACTGTGCCATCGGACTTGCATTTCTTTACTAAAACTAGTTACAGCTACTTTTGCTTTCATTGTAACAAGAGAAATCTGCCGTGTTGCTTCAGCTATTATGTCAAAGAAAAACTCTTATAGGATTTAGGGTTTAAGTTCTGCAATAAATCCTGGACCATGATGGGGTCTTCCCCACCCTAGGTATACCCTACACTCTAACTCGGATTGGGGCTAGGATTAAATTTAAAATTGTTCACTGTGGAAATTTTGGCAGGTATATTCACTGGAATTTTTTAATGAAAATTTCCATTTGTCATTTTTACTTCAGTAGTTGTAAGAAGCTATGTAGATGTCATCATTCAAATACCCAATTTGTTTTTTTTTTCCCCCCATTTGGAGTTGTTATTTATACAAGCTGAACTGGGGAATTAAAAGCAACACTATTTGATTTCCCTCTTACGTTCTCTTAATTTACTATGTTTCAGGAAAACTGATGGGGTTTAACATGCTGAGAGGGGTAAGATTTACAAGGCACCTCATTAACTCTATCTGTCTTTCTATTTATAAAAATTAGAAGATGGGAAACTTAGAAAAAATACACAAGTTCATCTAAGGTCATAGGGTTTTTAATCATCAAACTTAAATTCTAATGAAATAATTTATAATTTCATGAAAGAGAATAAATACTGGAGCGTAAATCAACATTGTGTGCTTTAAAGCACAGACCAAGATTAGATGCTTTGAAATTTCTGATTTTTAGTTGTTTGTTCTTTCCAAATATTTTGGTAATAGCCTTGTAATCAAATCATTAATTTTAGGAATTTTGGTATTCATGATATTATGATACATGGATTTTTTCTTCTATATTGATCTTTAGGTTTGGGCTCTGTAATAAAAGTACATTCTGCATTCATAAAGAGCTCAAACTTCTTTCATATTATGGTGTTTTTTTAAAAAAAATACGTACAATTCCTTCATTTGAATCTTAAGTGTTTATAGAACACATGCTATGCATGTATGATTTCTCTTTCAGGAATATTTTTTTAATCACATACACATATCATTAGTCTGAGTAGGAAAAACTGTCAGTTAAATACTTATATAATTCCAAAAGGTTTAAATAGAAATAACTTCTAAAGAAAGCAAAACAATATAGCTTTATATCCCTCACTTTTTTACTTAAAACGTCAGTGCATCAAAATAGTACAAGGTTCTATTTTTTTAAAATTTTGTTTATTTTAGAGAAAGGGAGAAAGAGGAAGAGAAACATCAATGTGTGGTTGCCTCTTGCCGCACCCCGACCTGGGGACCTGGCCCACAACCCAGGCATGTGCCCTGACTGGGGATCGAAATGGTGACCCCTTGGTTCGTAGGCTGGTGCTCAATCCACTGAGCCACAGCAGCCAGGGCAAAATAGTTAAAGGTTCTTAAACAAGTTTGAATCAAACACTCTATCTATCACTTAATGGGTCTTTTAAAAGTGACAAATTATCTGAGCATCAATTTAACCTCCGGATTAAAGGTTAAGTACCATTAGCGATCTGAGATTCCATTTCTAGTGAGCTCCAAGTGATCCTGCTGCTGGGCCAAAGCTATACCTGGAGTAACCAGGGTGGAGACTGTTACTGACGTGCCAGTATATTTGAAATTTGAAGAAATACAATGAAGTTTATAGGCAACTTTTTCTCCTGTTTTAGATCATTGAGTTTTTAAAGACTCCTCATCTATGCATATGTTCTAAAAAGTATGTGGGGTAATACCTAGTAGCCTTACCTTGCTTTCCTTTTAAGAAAGTAAAGATTTATCTTGTATTCTTTGAACTGTTTAATGTTCATAGTCTTTGCACACCCCCTTACTGCAAGCTGACCATTGTTGCCTTAAAAAACTCTTTTGCAAAACTAAAGTGCATGTAGTTTCTTCTCTGTTTGTAGAGGTTCCTCTGGAAGGAGGGCGTCATGCCCAGTTAAACCCAAGTTGCTGTTAAAACTTGGCACAAAGTGGACTTGATGTGAACTTGTATTTATGAGGATTTGGGAATGCAGTTGCCCTTCTACAGACTTCATGTCAAAGTACAGAATAGTGAGGAGGCTGAGGATGTCCATGGTGTAGTGGACACTAAACTCCCCTCCTCCCACAAGCACATCAAAATACGCACCTGTATAGAAACCAGTAACTCCTGATTTCTGGCCACTGAGGATGGATTGAACACCTTCTGAAGAATAAAGGAGAGGAGACCAACTAGAGAAATCTGGGAAACGGCAGGGGCTGTCCAGGATCTGCAGGAACTCTTCTAGGCAGGCAGTGCCAGTAAACTCCATTGTATACAGCCCCCTCCACCTTGATCACGCACGGAGGAGCTCCATCTGGGTGCTTTGGTCTACCTGCAAGATCACTGCAGTGTGTTCCAACCACACTCCCCTTAGCCCGTTTTGGGTTCAAATAAAAGGAGCAAGTAGGATGAACAAGGCGTCTCTGATTGGGGCTCTTCCAGCCTGACAAGGTAGAGCCCCAGACACCTGCTTGGCTCCAACTAGGCTGCCAAAACTACCCAGCACTCACAAGCTACACAGGGTCACTTCTACACAAAGCCACAGTATCAAGACTGGAAGAAATAGATACTTTGTCTGATTCACATTAACGAACATAGGAAATGACACAATGAAAACAGAAGGATGTCTCTCGAATGAAGAAACAACAGTGTCAGAAGAAACCCTAACAAAATGGAGATTAAAAATTTGCCTGATAAAGAATTGAAAGAAACAGTTATAAGGATGCTTATCAAACTTGAGAGTGGAACAGAGGAACTTACAGAGGACTTCAATGAAGAGAAAGTATAATGAAGAACCAAGCAGAGCTGAAGAATGCAATAACTGAGATGAAAAATCAACTAAAAGGCATCGGCATCAGCATCAGATTAATACAGGAGAATGAATCAGCGACCTGTAAGACAGACTAGTAGAAATGAGCCAATTAGAACAGCAAAGAGAAAAAAAGATTTTTAAAAATGAGGATAGTTTAAGGGACCTCTGGGACAATAGCAAGCTCACAAAAACTTGCATTATAAGAATGTCAGAAGAAGGAAAAAGAGAAAGGTACAGAAACTTCATTTAAACCAATAATAGCAGTAAAACTTCGTGGGAAAAGAAACAGACATCCAGGTGCAGGATGCACAGTGAGTTCCAAACATGAACCCAAGAGACCCAACCCAAAACATACTGTACTTAAAGTGGCAAATGCTGAAGATGAAGAGACAGTTTCAAAGGCAGCAGAGAAGAACAACTAGCTTCATACATTGGAAACCCCAGAAGGCTGTAAGCTGATTTCGCCACAGCAGTTGTACCAGCCAGAACGGTGTTATGCTGTAAGGAACCTACAACCTAAAGTAATTTACGTTCCAAGGTTATTCGGAATTGAAGGCGAGATTAAGAGTTTCATCTCCATTAAAACAGCCTAATAAGAAATGTTAGAGTGTTTTCTTTAAGCAGAAAAGGAAAGGCCACAACCAGAATAAGAAAATATGATAAAGGAAGATATTTTTATTTAATGCATACAGCAAATCAGACATTTCAAAAGCTACTTCAAAGTTCAAAGACAAAAGTATCAAAACTGAAACTTCAACAGCTAGGATATACACAAAAGAAAAAAATCTAGAATATGACATAAAAAAGATAAAGCATTTAAGGGGATATTAAAAATGCAGTCCTTTAAGAATATATTCATTCTTAAATTTTTATAAGCCTAAATTATAAAATGATATATATAAATCTCATGGAAAGGTATATGCTTATTGATTGCAAAGATTAATATTGTTAAAATGTCCTTACTAACTAAAGTAATACACAGATTCAGTACTATTCCTAACAAAAATTTATATGGAACCAAAAAAAGACCTTGAAAGCCAATGAAACCTTGAGAAAGAATGAAGTGGAAGTGGAAGGTATCATGTGTCCTTATTTCAAACTATACTACAAAGCAACAATAATCAAAACAGTATGATACTGGCATAAAAACAGATATGTAAACAATAAAATAAAATAACCCAGAAATTGTTGCTTATTACGGTCAGTGAATCTATAACAGAGGAGGCCAGGATGTCCAGTGGGCTAAAGACAATCACTTTAATAAGTGGCATTGGAAAACCTTGAGAGATGCATGCAAAACAGTGAAACTGGACCACTTTCTTACACCATATACAAAAAAAAGCTAAAAATGGATAAAAGACTTAAATGTAAGATACGATTCCATAAAACTAGAAGAAAACATAGAAGTAAACTCTTTGACCTCAGCCTTAGCAATATCTTTTGCATATGTCTCAGGAAAAGGAAAGAAAAGCAAAAAATAAATGGGACCACGTCAAACTACAATATTTTGCACAGTGAGGAAATCATCAGGAAAAAAGACAGCCTACTGAATTGGAGAAAATATTTGTTAATAACATTCAATAAGGGGTTAACATCCAAAACATATAGGGAACTCATACAATTTAACACACACACACACACACACACACACAAATAGAATCCAATTTAAAAAATAGGAGGCTTAAATAGACATTTCTTGAAAGAAGACATACCAATAGCCAATAGACATGAATAGATGCTCAACGTCACTAGTCATCAGGGAAATGCAAATTAAACCAAATGAGCTATCGCACCTGTCAAAGCAGCTGTAAGTGCTGGCAAGGATGTGGATGCTGGCACTGTTGATGGGATTGTAAACTGGTACAACCACTATGGAAAAAAGTATGAAGATTCCTCAAAAAATTAAATATAGACTTCTGGCCAAGATGGAGGCGTAGGTAGACACACTGTGCCTCCTTGCACAACCAAAAGAAGGACAACAACAATTTAAAAACAAAAACCAACCAGAACTGACAGAAAATCGAACTGTATGGAAGTCTGACAACCAAGGAGATAAAGAAACATTCATCCAGACCTGTAGGAGGGGCAGAGACGAGCAGCCGGGTGGAGAGGACTCGTGGCAAGGTGGAGGCTGGTGGACCCAGGGAGGTGGTGGATTGTGGAGCGGGGTGGGCAAAGGTGCAGCTGGCCAGCAAGGCAGCAGCTGGTGGACTGGGTGACAGACCATGCAACCCAGAGTTCCAGCGTGGGGAAATAAAACCTCAAACCACTGATTAAAAACCCCTATGGGGGTTGAGGCGGCAGCAGGGGAAACTCCCAGCCTCACAGGAGAGTTCATTGGAGAGATGCACAGGTCCCTAGAATGTACACAAACCCACCCACCCGGGAATCAGCACTAGAAGGGCCCCATTTGATTGTGGGTAGCAGAGGGAGTGACTGAGATCTGGCAGAGAGTGAAGCAAGTGCCATTGCTCCCTCTCGGACACCTCCCCCACATAGTATCACAGCCCAGCGACCAGCATTACCCCACCCCGTTGAACACCTAAGGCTCCCCCCCTTTACATAACAGGCACGCCAACACACAAAAAAATGGCCCAAATGAAAGGACAGATCAAAGCCCCAGGAAAATACAACTAAGCAATGATGACGAGATAGCCAACCTATCACACACACAGTTCAAAACACTGGTAATCAGGAAGCTCACAGAACTGGTTGAATTTGGTCACAAATTAGATGAATTAATGAAGGCTATGCTAAGAGAAACAAAGGAAAATGTAGAGGGAACCAATAGTGTTGGGAAGGAAACTGGGACTCAAATCAACAGTATGGACCAGAAGGAAGAAACATCCAACCAGAAAAGAATGAAGAAACAAGAATTCAAAAAAATGAGGAGATGCCTAGAAAGCTCCAGGACATCTTTAAACATTCCAACATCCGAATTACAGGGGTACCAGAAGGAGAAGAGGAAGAAAGAAAATTGAAAACTTATTTGAACAAATAACGAAGGAGAAATAATTAGGAGATTTTTCTAATCTGGCAAAGGAAATAGACTTCCAGGTAGCTCAGAGAGTCCCAAAGAAGCTGGACCCAAGGAGGAATACACCAAGGCACATCATAATTATGGTACCCAAGATTAAAGATAAGGAGAGAATCTTAGAAGCAGCAAGAGAAAAGGACACAGTTACCTACAAAGGAGTTCCCGTAAGAGTCAGCTGATTTCTCAAAAGAGACCTTACAGGCAAGAAGGGGCTGGAAAGAAGTATTTGAAGTCATGAAAGGCAAGGACCTAACATCCAAGATTGCTCTGTCCTGCAAAGCTTTAATTTAGAATGGAAGGGCAGATAAAGTGCTTCTCAGATAAGGTCAAGTTAAAGGAGTTCATCATCACCAAGCCCTTATTACATGAAATGTTAAAGGGATTTATCTAAGAAAAAGAAGATAAAAAATATGTAAAAATGACAGCAAACTCACAGTTATTAACAACCACACCTAAAAAAAAAAACAAAAGCAAACTAAGCCAACAACTAGAACAGGAACAGAACCACAGAAATGGAGATCACATGGAGGGTTATCAACAGGGGAGTGGGAGGGGGAGAGAGAGGGAAAAGGTACAGAGAATAAGTATCATAAATGGTAGGTAGAAAATAGACGGGGGGAGGGTAAGAATAGTATAGGAAATGTAGAAGCCAAAGAACTTATAAGTATGATCCATGGACATGAACTGTAGGGGGGGAATGTGGGAGGGAGGGGGGTGTGCAGGATGGAGTGAAGGGAAAATGGGACAACTGTAATAGCATAATCAATAAAATATATTTTAAAAAATTCAATATAGAGTTATATAACCTAGCAATTCTACTTCTGGGTAGAAGAAAACAAGAAAGTTACTAATTTAAAAGGTTGTATGCAACGTTTTGTTCATTGCAGTATTCATAATAGCTAATATATGGAAGCATCGTAGGTGACCATTGATAGATGAATGGAATGGGTAAAGAAGATGTGGTAAACATACACAATGCAATATTACTCGGCAATAAGGAAAAATAGAAAGAATGGAATCTTGTGATTTGCAACAATGTGGAAGTGCCTAGAGGTTATTATGCTAAGTGAAATATGTCAGACATTAAAATACTGTGTGATTTCATTTATAAGTGGAATCTAAAAACAAAACCAATAAATAAAATAGAAACAAAACCATAGACACAGGGAACAAGCTGAAGATTGCCAAAAGGAGAGGGCCTTAGGGTGATAAATTAATTGAAATTGAAATGAACAAATAGGAAAATGAAAAGGAATGAGACTATTCTATGTCTAAAGAATAGCCAACAAAATGCATACACACATAAGGTTTGATTACACCTTAGACTTCTCTGGGGAAATTGCTGCTGAGGTATGCGAGATAGCATGTGGTAGGGGGTATATAAAGGTATGAGAATACATTAGGAACCCTTGTAGCATTTCCTAAAAGGTATATGACTGGAGAGTCTGTATGGGAGAATGTCACCAAAAATTATTACATATACGGAAACCACTGTCAAAATAATACTGCCCCTCATTCATTGGCTAAATAAAGAGGACAAAGCAAAAAGCCAAATTACAAAATAGTATAAGTAGTCATTTTTAAGATGATTAAATATCATTTAAATTATGTTGAAAATGGCCACAAAATTTTTTAATACAGTTTTCTGTTTCTTAGCTCTAACCTAAGAACACAATAGGATTCCCAAAGCTGGTCTGAAATGGGCTCCATCCACGCTCCTTCCATTTCCTTTCCTAGCGAATTCTTCTGCCACACTGTCTAGTCTGGGAGCACACAGCCCCACCCCTCCCCATGCTACTGCTGCAGCCCCTTGTCGCATGTCGTCACTGTGCGTCCGAACGTCCCGTGCCTTTCGTTTACATTAACGTTTCCACTTATTTGTAGTGAGTGTTTTTTTCATAGGTGCGTGATTTTTCTTTATTCCAGTTATTTCAGGGTAAGAGTTTGCCAGAGTTTATTAAATTCCTTGCGTAATTCATGTATTTTAATAATTATTTAAATCATTGTGACTAAATCGTTTTTCTTTTTTTCATTAAGGATATTTATTATTTGTTATAACCCTGTTTTTAATGTTAGGCTAATAATGCCTGATTCAGTAACTTTGTAGCTTTTAAAAATACTTTATTTATTTTTAAGCTATCTGCTTAAATGCACATCACAAAGTTTTTTGGATCTACTGTATGTAGTGGCCAGCACAGGTGATGGACACTGTAGTGACATGGGACAAGAAACTGAAGAGTCAAATGAACTTGAACATTTTTCTAGTTGGTCCTCAAATTCTTGAGCATTCAACAAGCTCTTCAGCTATTTTCAACAGAAAACTAAGATGACACAGATTTTGTAGTTAGTTGAGAAGGCACGTCATTGGAGATTGAAACTCATCCCCGGAAAATGGGAGGTCTCACCATCAGTTTCACAGAGACCTTCCCCGAGGTGGCAAACAGACGTGCCCGAGGAGGAAACTATTCAGTGCAGAAGTGAGAATGCATCTGGAACATGTGACTTGCCGTAAAACGGATTTCTGAGACCGCGCCGTGTGCATTTTGTGTGTGCGCTCTGCGCACTCCCTAAAATCCAAGGTGCTACAGACCAGGGCCATTTCTCCCCCAGTCTGTCACTCTGTGAAAGACAGTTTGCGTAATTCACTTCAGGCTACAGATTGCACAGAAAATTAGCGTCTTTGTTTATCTGCTGGATGAGCTGTAAGACTTCCAATTTAAAGGAGCTTCTTGCACAATGTTCCTCTTTCCAGTTCCTACATAAGAATCAGAAAAGTCACCATGTATGAACCTAATCGTCAGCTTTCCATTCTCCCCTGTCACGAATTTTATCCCAATTATTATGCCACTCTTCCTTTTGGTTTGTTGTCACTATTTTATTCAGGCCTTTTCCCTTCCTCTGTTCAGCACCTACCTAACTGGTGAGAGCCACAGAGAAGTAAAATTTATTTCTCTCTGAGAAGAAGAGATGAAAGGTTTGCTTTTATCATTAAAAGGTATCTGCTTTCTCTGTTTCTTTTCAGATGTTGAATAAATATATAGATGTCAGTAACTCTATCTAAGATACTATGACAGTAAACATTAAAGAGGACCCTTAGGTTCCTGTTTCCCTTGCCAAATTATCACTCCAATTTTATACCGCTCCAATTTTAATGTAAAATAATGTGGACTGACAGGCTTTGTCTTTGAGGTGGGGTCCCCTTGTCCTCTAGCTTTCAGGTGCTATGAATCTGACAGTGAGGGAACTTTTTAGCTCAGTGGCAAAAAATCATAGGATCTGTTTAAGTGCAGGGAAGAAAAATGTCCATTTACAGAAGCCGAAATACATTTCACTTAATTTTTTAAATATGTTTACTTTCAAGTTATAAATATTAACTCCGTAAAGGCATGTATCTTTTTTCTTGACCAGAACTTTTTTACCATATAAAGAGAAACCAGCAAAACAAAGATCCCTAGATTTTGAAAAACTATGGATTGCATTGCTAGAAAGCCCTGGACCCCTCCACCTTCCATCTGAATGAGAGGAACGTGATGTGTCCCTCGATTAGAGTGTGTCCACAGAGCGGGGAGGAGCAGGAGATGGTATCCCAACACCTGCAATGTGAGGCGCTGTCCTCGGTTATAGTCAAGACTGTGGGGCAGGTTCTGCAAAGCCCAGTGGGAAGGGCAATTTCTTGGTAAAAGCAAGGTGGTGTCTTTGATTCCAGAGGGAAAGGGGAGACAAACACTCCTCCTAGTAGGGCAGTCTGGGCCTCCCAGCCCTCTCTGTCTCGTTCTCTCAGGATTCCCGGAGGCTGAAGCCAACCAGGAAAGTAGTTTTCAGGATGTCATGAGCTTCAAGGTGTCTAAACAGTTGAAGTTAATTTAACGAATGCTGAGTGAATATAAAATAATGGTCATTAGGAATTGGGATTCAGGTTTTTGTCATCTTCAAATAGCTTCATTGTTACATAAAGTAAATATTGTCAGAAATTTGTTAATCCTTTTTATCTTTCTCACATAGGAATTATATTTTAAATTACAGAGAAAACATGAGTTGACTTCAAAAAATAGAAAAATACAGCGGTCTTGGAGAATTCAGGGATGGGCCTAACCACGACCTCACCCCCCACAGTAGTTTTTAGGAAGCCACTCGACCACGAGTGGGTCCAGTGACAGTGGTGGCTCACAGTGGTGGCCTCCCCGCAGAGAGAAATATCAAGAGCCCAGGTGTAACTGGTCCTCTCTGACACGGGGCAGCGCACTGGACGTGCCTGCTGTGACCAGCACACTGCAGACAACAGGCTGGGCCAGTTTTAGTCTCGCTCTGTCTGTTACGGTCAATTGACCGAGGCAGGGACTAACTACAGCGACATTTTCTGATTCAAAAGGTAATGGCCATGTGTGGCTGAGGACTTCAGATGTGTCTCCTCCAATGCAGGATGTGCGGGAAATGTGAAATACATGACAAAATGATCCTATGTTCCCTGTATTGGGTCAAGTAATATATATTAAAATTAATAGTCCTGTTTCTTTAATTTTTTAATGTGGCTTCTAGAAAATTTAAAATTACCCACATAACTCCTGTTTTTTAGACAGTGCTGGACTAGGATAAGAGATTCTGAGGGAGGAGAGTTGAACACCTGAAATTATTTTAACAGAATTATTTATTTCTTAGATCAGGGACTCCACAGTTTATTTTAATTGTCCACTTTCTAAGTAAGCTTCTGAGTTTAATTTCTGTACTTAATTATGTTTGTCTCTCATGCTACCTCTTTATCTTGCCTTTAGGAAAACAGAGGTTAATGCCGAATACAGACAGGCCTTACCAGGATAAGGCAAGCACCCCAACAGAGCAGACACAGTAAATGGCTTCCCTAAAACTGGCATAAGACATTTCATCTTTTGCTTCTGTTAAAGTGTCAAGGTCCACATTAACTTCGCATGGCTGCTGTGCACAGCAGGATGGAGGGTCCTCAGAAAGTCAAAGATAGAACCACCCCATGATCTGGCAGTTCCGCTTCTGGGTATCTACCTGAGTGAAGTGAAATCCTGATGTGGGAGAGATGCCTGCCCCGCCCTGTTTGTTGCAGCATTATTTACAATAACCAAGACGTGGCAACACCCGAAGTGTCCATCGACAGATCAGTGGGTAAAGGAAAGTGGACTTGCACAGCGAAATACCACTCAGTCATAAAAAGGAAATCTGGGCCTTGAGGGCATTTTGCGAAGTGAAATGTACAGAGGGAGACGGATACTGTGTGATCTTACTTGTATGTAGAATCTATAAAAAAATAAATCAGCTTTGGAGGGACCAGAGGGGGGTGGAGGGGTGGGGGGGGGGAGGAAATTGGATGAGGTGTTCAAAAGGACAGATTTCCAGTTACAAGCACGTATTGGGATGGAACGTGCAGCATGGGGACTGGTGCACTAGCCTGCATATTGGCAAGTTCTTAAAAGAATAGATCTTAAAAATTCTGATGACAAGGAAAAAAAAACACCTTTTTTGTAACTGAATTGATGGGTGTGAACTAAAATTATTGTGCTGTCATTTCATAACATACAAATTATCCAATCATGTTGTCCACCTTAAACAAACGTACACGGCCTTACACATTGTATCAATAAAACTACAAAGTCTACAGAGGTGCTTAATGGTTTCTTAAATTGTCGTGAATGTTCAGTGCTCACGTTTTGATGTCATTGGAATGTAGTCACTGTCCTTCGATGCCTCTCTGCAATGGGCCTGAATTTGGGCCTGATAACCTTGCCTCTTGTGCCTTGCAGAGCACTGGGGTTCGTGGGGCAAGTCAACACGAGGCCCCTGATGGTATTAAGGTGGGGAAATGATGTGTTCATAAAATCTCAAAACTTAGAGAAATATACTTCAGAATGAGTTACAATTCAACTGTAAATGTGATTTTGAAGCCTTTTTTCTTTAAAAAGTAATTGCAACTCTTCAGATTCATTCTTTCAACAACTCTTACATGTATAGTATAAAGTTTATTGTGAAAAGTCTGTATAAATATGTGTATAATACTTCAGCCCGTAAAGATTAAAAATAAGATTACTCAAAACTGGGAATTTGAGTAAGTTTGACTTCCTTAACCAAGAATTTTATTGGAATATACTCAGAGTAAACAGTAAAATTCTCTTAAAAAGAAACATTGTAACTTCTTGGTAATCTAGAGAAGCCAAAGTAAAGTTAATGTATGGCATTTGTTCACTTTTTTAAGAAATATTTTATTTATTTTTAGAGAGAAGGGAAGGGAGGGAGAAAGGGAGAGAAACATCAATGTGTGGTTGCCTCTCAAGCACCCCCTACTGGGACCTGGCCTGCAACCTTGGTGTGTGCCCTGAGTGGAAATCGAACCAGCGACCCTTTGGTTCACAGGTTGGCACTCAATCCCCTGAGCCACACCAGAAGGGCTGTTCACTTTAATATCAAACTAGTCTAAATCAGTAAAAATTCAGCAACAGTTGTATAGTTGTATAAAAAGAGCACATTCAGTAACAAGAATGCCAGCTTAGTACAAAGTGCATGCTGTGGCCTTGTAGTTTTCTCAGGGAGGATTCTACTCTTTAAGGGACAGAGACTCCTGGCCTTGGTGGTTTTCTCTCCATACTTGAATAAAAAGATTGCTCACTCAGTCACCTAGCCGTAGGCAGTTTTGTGGGGAGTAAATTTGGATAACCTCACGTTGCATCAGTAGTGTTTGTATGCGTCTTGCCAGAAAAGGAAACTGTTACTTGTTGATCCTAGAAGGAAGAAGAAGCACCTAGCTCAGGTAGCACTTTATGCTCAGGTGGAATACATTCCCCCTCTTCTGAGTCCTCACACCAGTCAGGGTCTCTTTCAGATGAGCCAGTGGGCAGAGAGGAGGGACTGCTGCTCTAATTCCTTCTTACGTGTTTTGTTTTACAGTTTTCTATTTTGTAGCACACATTGGGCCAAAGAAACATTGCCCTGAATTGGACATGATCGGGAAGTCCGTGGACCAGAGTAAAGGCTATTTCACTCTATAAAGAGTACAATCTGTAATCCCTCTGCAATCTCTGGTGAGGGGCGTTTGGAAGATGAGTCTGAGCAGGAATAAACTGGAGCTCTGAATTAGAAGTCTACCTATTTTCACATACTTATTTTCAAGAATATAGTGCTTAGAAGCAGGGATGGGTGTACTATTTACTTACTAAAGCCTAAGTGAAGTATTTTTCAACCAAAGATAGTTATGCTTACCAAAAAAATGTACTTTTATAGTAGTTCCTGCTTCAAATTTACTTTTTTCAATTTGAGATTGATATCTATGTATAAATATGTCAAACAACTTTTCAGTTACTGAAATGTATGAGGGAACCAATTTTTGTTGAAAAGTTTGTTCAAATGATAGAGAAGGAAGGATATTTGAATTAAAGTTTCTTAAAGCTGGAAAAATGTATCTGCAGTGAAATGGGAAGCCCCGTGAATGGAGAAGGTTTTTGTTGAGTTTTTGAAAAATATCTTCAAATCTGCTGAAAATAAAAGTGCAGGATTGTGAACTCTCATCTTTGTGCCAGTGTGTTCATTTCCAGTGTGTTTTATGTCAGTCCGTACCCACGCCCACAGTCCCCCTGCCTCTCACATCTCAGAGCCTGAAGGACATCTGGGCTCCACTCAGCCCATCACGTGCCTCTCCTGTTCGATACCACCACGTTACCTACGGCACGAAGTCCAAGTTCCTCAGAATGATGCTTGAAGACCTTCTACAATTAAATCTCAAATTTTCTTCCCAAGCCACCTCTTTCTGCTGAATGTCTTCAAGTAACCCGTCAATCAAGCCAGACCATCTGCCCTGTGCTGCACACCTAGTTCACCGGCGCCTGAAACATGGTCATGTCAGGTTCTGGGCTTCTTGCACGGCGAGCACACAATGCCCATTCCGTGAAGCGTTTCCTTATTTCTGCCCAGGTATCACACAGCTTGAGTCAACCACATCAAAGGACCTATTGACATCTCTGCTAAAGGACAGAGCTTCCACAGCAGTTTAATGCATAGGTATGGCTAAGTAATGAAAAACCCAGATCCAGCAGTGAAATTACAAAGTTTGATTTGTGTGACTACGTTAGGATTTGTTTTTACCTGTGCAAGAAAGATTCTTGCTCTTGGCATTAAATCAGATTGCTAAATCTCGGAGATCAGGCCTCAGTGTGTCTCAATCAGGGCTGCACGACCATCACCTGGGAGCTCCCGCCCAGCGTTCTCTCACAGGATCTGCAAGGTGGCCTGGCCAGAGGGGTTTTTGTTTAAAGCTCCCCAGTGCTGTAACAGACAGCTAAGGTTGAGAACCTCTGCATCAGTGACTCTCCAGTCCCAGGGTCCATTTCTACACAGAAACTTATCATGGGTAAAGGCTTACATTTACTTAAGAAATTGGAGGTTTTATTAAATTAGCCTATTAAAGAAATCAGAAAATTGAAGGTCTTGTTGCCTGGCTAACCAAACAAGATAACCTGTGCCTTAAAAATACAAAAGCAATCTTTCTAGTATCAACACTGGATGAAAAGGAGGTTGACTCCAAGCATTTTATCAAATTGTATTTGGCTTGAACTTGAGGTTATTTCTAATACTGGTACATTGGTATAATATATACAGGGAGAACATTCCAGGTGATTAACAATAAAAGCCTGCGAGGGTGCTGGAGATACCTGGAACAGGTGGAATTTGAATTTTCATTGTTAAGGTAGATGTTAGGTTTAAGGAAAGTGGGCAACTCTGATACTCTAAAATTTACTGACAGCTAACGTAACTCGAACTTTTACATATTTAAAAAATTTGAGTATTTGTACTCGAGCAGGATTTAACATCATGTACTGACTTCCAGAAATCATGCAAAATTGAGTGACTGTGCTCATTCCTCCCTCCCCCTCTCCCCCAAGCTACATTGTTTCCTCATTTCCAGGCTCATGAAAGGTTCCCCTAAAATGAAGCCGTCTTTGTAAATCGTAGCAATGCTGCCCTCGGGTGGGCAGACAGGGCATTTGACAATCCCTTCCTTAGCCCTTCAAATTGCCTGTATTCTGAGGTTTTAGTCATTACCAGAAGCCCCTTATCATTTTCTTTTGGGTCTGGTATTAACTAGCTCTTCCCTGGTTTCCTTCTGTGAAATTAACATTTCTAAAATGTCTAAACTCAGTCCCTTATTGTGTAATATGGGGGAAGAACAACACTGGGGATCTGTAGTCAGTAACCTATTCTTCCTTCCCTATCGTTTACATACCAGCAGAAAGTGAACAAATCGCCATAAGCATAGATCACACTGAGAAAATCTGCATAGAGGAAGTAACACTGATGTTAGCAACAGGAGCCACTCATGATTATGTTTTTTATGTTGCTTTTAAAGAATTGAGTTACTGTATGTTGCAGTGGTAAGCCTGGTGCCACATATCAGCAACAACAGCTCTGCTACCCTGGGACTTAGGGCTCTTGGCTTCCCTGAGAATTTTGGAAACTACTGTCATTTAGATGAGCACTTATTTATGGCGTTTGGGAAAACGATCAGTCACTGATCACCTCCGGCCCCTTGCAAAGGCTCCTAGGAAAATACTCCTTCATTTGCATTTGACATGGGACTCAATTATGAGAGAATCCTTGGATAAGATCCCATAGAACCCTGCTTCTCAAATTTCAGTGTGTAGGTGAATCACATGGGAATCTTGTTACATGCAGATTCTGATTGCGTAGGTCTCAGCTGGGGCCCAGTGTTTGCATTTCTGGAGTTCCACATTCTATCGGCTGTTTGTGGTAACGGCCTCACAGATATTGGCGTACTAACTCCTGGGACCTGTGACGTTCCTGTATGGCAAAGGGTCTTTGCAGATGAGATCTTGGACGGGGAGACTATACTGGATTATCCAGGTGGGGTCCTAAATATAATCCCAGTCTTAAAAAAAGGAAGACAGAGGGAGATTTGACTGTAGCAGAAGGCAATGTGACGACTGAGGCAAAATGCTGCTGGTGTGGAGGATGGAGGAAGGAGCCACAAACCAAAGAATGGAGCTCTCAAAGCTGGGAAAGGCAGGGAGACTGATTCTCTCTCTCAGTCCCTCTGGTGGGTGCATGGCCCTGCCAATACCTTGATTTCAACCCAGTGAAACTAATTGACTTACGACTTCCAAAACTAAAAGAATGAATGTGTGTTGAGACACCGTGTGAATGTTTGCATCCCTCCAGATTCCCATGTTAAGTCCTAGTCCCCGAGGTGATGGTATCAGAAAGTGGGGCCACTGGGTAGTTAGCAGGTCATGAGGGCTGAGGCTTCACGAATAGGACTGAGTCCTTGTAAAAGCCGCCCAAGAAAGTTCCCTCACGCCTTCTGCCCTGTGAACTTACAGCTGGAAGGCACTGTCTATGAACCGGAAATCTGGCTCCTACTAGACACCAAAACTACCAGTGCCTTTGATCTTGGACTTCCCAGCCTTCAGAGCTGTGAGGAATAAACTTCTGTTGTCTGTAAGTTGCCCAGTCTGTAGTATTTTTCACAGAGACCTGAAGAGACCAAGACTCCCAGTTTGTTGTGATTTGTTACAACAGCCATTCATTTCCTGTGGGTCCTCAGAACACACTTTGAGCAGCAGAACCTTTTAGAAGCAGTGACTCTCAACCCCTGGCTACACATTAGAATCACCTGGGATGAGTTTAGAACAAACAACAAAAAGTCACATCCAGGCCCCAGTCCCAGATCAGTTAAGCCAGAACCTGTACAGCTCGGGCCTAAGAATCAGGAAAGTAAAGGCTCCTAGGGTGAATGTAATCAGAAAGCAGGGTGGAGCTGTCACATTAGAATAAACTCAAAATAAAACATTTTTCTGTGGGTGTTCAAGGGAAACTCCTCTAAAATAGGGGTACGCTAGTCTGCCCAGTGCCTCCTAAAACCATGTACCTGCTTCTCAGTGAAGCTGGGCCACCACCTCACATGAAGAATGACCAGGTTCGAGACTTACATTCTGTTTCACCTGAACTGTGTTCAGATCTGCTGCCTCAGGCTTATCAAGAACTCACCAGCATTTACTTCCACAGATGGGAACTCTCGCCAGTAGTACTTGCACAGGGCTTGAGTGTACCTTCCGTCCCACACTCCCTTCCACCAACACACTTACAGCTAGCCACATGGTACAGCTCAGCTAGGCAGGACTCACACTCGACAAAGCATTTCCTACTTGGGTGGGAAGCATGGCCTCGAAAACCAGATTCAAGCTGTGTCCAAAAGAAACATTCCGCTCACCCATTCCAACTTCTAGTACTTAGTCATCTGGAGACTGAGGTCAGAGCAACCTGACAGCAGAATCCATTTTTTCCCCCCCAGTACCTAGGCTGGAGCTTGGAACCCAGTGGATGGAGCAAAAAGTGTTCCATTTGTTCCAAGCGACCCAAAGCTCCCAGACCCATAGGTATTTTTGCAACCTGCCGCAGTGGAGAAGTGAATAAAACAGCCCTGGGATTAGAACATGGAATCCTCCATCAACAGCGGGAAACAGCACTGGAGCTGCAGTCGGGGTGAATGACATTCACAGGGAAGTTTTCCCAGCAGATGCCTCACTGAACCACCCCCTCGTCCCTGGCAGGGCAACCATCGCAGGGAAGAAGCTTCCCAGGCGGCTGAGTTGCCGCTGTCTCCAGAGAACCACTGGCGTGAAGGGAAAGTACTGCAGGTCCTTCACAGCTGGCCAGGCACGTCCTGTGCAAAAAGCTCAGTCAAGAGACCACAGGCCTGCAACCTGAAGATCCACAGGTTTCTGAATGCCTTCATAGAACTTGTTCCCCCGTCTCCGAGGGCTGATAGAAACTAAGAACTGAGAGAACTCCGGCACTGCTTATAATTCCACTGGAATCATCAGCCTGCCCCCGCCCTGAGACGTAAGGGCCATGGGGAGGAACACCGCCTTCATGGGCAGGCTGCGGCCCACTGCAGTCCAGGTCGGCTTCCCTATCAGCAGTAGCCCCAGGCAATCAAAATGGCATCTTGTCTCCCATTTTATTGTATTTCTTGGCTCCTAGATTTCCATTTTTGTCTTAATGGGCTTCGTTTTTACTGTCTGTCTGCTGTAACCCACTCAAATGCTTTATAACGTAGTTAAGATTTGCATCGGAAATTAACTTTCAGGTCTCCACTTTTCATCATCACAGAACTATAACAGAAAATAATAATGAAAAACAAAGACATGGTAAACTGAACACAATAAAATATTTATTAAGTTCAGATGCATGAATAGTCTCTTCTTAACAGAAAGGTAAGTCAATAAGCAACCAATTTATAGAATTTATACCAGTATACATTTCAGCAAAATGCAACTGAGGACCTCAGACAAATTACAGTGATCTGTTTTTTAAAACCTATTAAATCATCTCCTACCTCTGCAATGAAGTATCGCAAATGCAGTTAAATAAGTTAGTAGGAAAAAGTGTGACCTTCCTTCCCCACCCTGTGCCCGTCCATCTTCCAGGAAACCACAGGCTGTTGCTGAGCAGACTTGGCACGAGGCTTCGAGGCTGCTGCTTTTCCCCCTACATCATAACCGATTTCAAATGGTGCTAGACAAAAACAGACTCTGAACACCAGGAGAAATCGGTCAGCCTGTGTAAGAGATGGGTCCAGTGGTGCTCCGGGGCTCCCGCACCTCGACGGTACAGGCGGCGAGTCTGACATCAGCTGCTCTGCAAACAGAGCTGCATGTTCCGGGGCCCAGGGGCAGGCGGACAGTGCCGGTGTGGATGGGACAGTCCTCCGGGCACACAGCCCTCTCCCCTTCCCTGTTACAACCAAGGCCCCACCCCAGCCGTGCCCACCGCCACGCTCAAAGGCCCTGCCAACAGGGGACTCTGGCTACCTGTCAGCAGAAAGAGTATCACAGCCGCCGCCCCTGCTCACACCCCTGAGTGACTGCAAACACAAACTCCTCCCCACCCACTGTCACCCCCCAACCCAACACACGCTAGAGTGTGCTTTGCTTTTCCCGTTGCTTCCGTCTGGACCCAGCTCGCGCGGCAGGAGGAGCCCGGCCCCAGAGCAGCAGCGCTGCTGCCGCCGGCCCTTGGCTGTGCTGCAATTCTTACTCCTAAAACACTGATTTCAAATGGTGCTAGATACAAAGATGGAAAAATCTAAGCCACCATGTGAAACCAGCTTCCAGAAGAAGAGGATCTCACTGAAGAAAAAAGGGAGAGGCGATCAGAGGACCCAGCCTGTGCCGAGGAGAACGGCTTCTTGCGGCTCCACTCGTGAAGTCACACAGCAGCATGACCCACCTGACAGGCAGAGAGGAGTGTCCCAGTCGCGTTCATGGAGATGCAGGTCACGGCTGGTGGCTTGTGCAGACGCGGCGGAATAAAACCCGTAAGCTCGACGTTAATTTGACTCCACAACCAGTCCCTACAGATTACCACACACATGATGAGACGGAAGAGCCAGAGCTGTTATGAAAATGCATTTCTGCGTCAGTACGGCCCTGCGTTCATGAGCCGGTGCACGGTGTGCAAGACGCCTTCTGACACCATCTCGCTCCATCAGGAAACATGCCCCATCTGCCTGGCAGGCTCCAGCCACCACACAAAGCGACTTCCACCTGGGCCAGGGCCACCCCGCCAGGGGCCCTGACTCAGGAAGAACAGGGGCCCCACCAAACAGAAGGAAGTGTGAGAACACTGGCGATCTTACTTAACCTCTGGTGTAGCACAAAAAACTGGTGCCCTAAAACTGTACTAACTACAACAGATAGTAAAAAAAAAAAAAAAAAAAAAAAAGTCCTCTAACACAGAGCTGCGTTTTGATTTGTGTGGTTTTCAAAATTTGCCTGAATGTAAGATTTTCAAAGCATATTTAAGTTAAATGTCCCATCTCCTAATTGCATCACGTTTGTTGGTTGTTCGAAGCTAAGAAAACATGTCTCTCTCTTCTGAGACCACATCCGAGAGAAAGGAGACGGAGTGGAATCTCTGTCGGTCAGGTTCCCTACCAATCCTTTAGGCCTCCAGATATACAGGCTTATGTTTTGTTGGCTCCTGGAGAGAAGCGTGTGTCCTGCTCGAGGAGAAGGAGGTAACATCTGAAACTGGGTTATATCTTCAACCCTCACGACAGCCATTTGAAGCAGGTATTATTCCCATTGTTGCCAAAGAAATGGCTCCTTAGCGTCGTTCGATAACTAAAGACCCCAGATCTAACCCTGCAGTCTGCTCCTGCCCCTCTGCTGCCTGCTCCATAGCTGGACTAGCACCTCATGCTGTTGTTGAACTTAATTATAAGCAAGATGAGGTGAAGGGGCAGGGGGACCCAAGGCATGATTTCTACATGGAAGTGGGATGTCAGTGACTATACTACACGTTGAACTCGGTGGAGGCAGGGGCACGACTGGTTCTGCCCGGGGGCGGGCGGGTGGGCTGCTTGCTGTGTTCTCCTGCACCTTTGTTGCCTTGGCAGTGGCCCACAGCATGGCAGCGGGAGTGGGCACCGCTGGAGATGAACCTCCCCTAGTGCCGTGAGGACTCCCGAGTGATTCTGACAGCAGCACCACACTCTGCAGCCAGCGGGGTTTGCAAGGCCTGGGCCACAGATGGGGAGCTGGGGCTGGCCCTGCCCAAGAGTGGGGCCTGTTAGCCAGCTCACTGCGAGGGTTTTTAGGTCAGGAGGGAGGGTCAAATGACAGGCATTACCATGGGGTCTCAATCTCATAAAATGAAGAGATTTCCATTTGCTAATTCTCAGTTTTTCTGCTTTTCACTTCAGCCAAACCCTTCTTCCTTAGCAACTCCCAATCGCCAGCTCCCACAAAACCCTTTCCTAAGATGCTGTCACACAGGCATCCTTCAGTGACCCAGACAGCGCCCATCCTCCCACCAGAAGGCCTCTGCATATGCTGTCCCCTTTCTGGAACATTCTCCATCCACTCTCCCACTGCTATCACCTGTCAACATCCCCCGCCCCGTCAAGCCCCCTTCCCCATGTACCCCAGGTGGTCTGATGTCCTCCTTCAGATCTCTTCCTCAGGGAAGCTCCCCCACCCCCCACTCAACCCAGCTTTCGGCTAAGTTACGTCTCACAGCGCCTAGTTCTGTTCCTTCAGAACACACTTATGTCATCTGATCATCAGGGTGATTAATTAATGTCTCTCCTGCTACCCGGGAAACGTCAGCCGGGAGTTCAGAGGAGGGGCTGCCCACAGCACAGGGGCCTCCCCGACTGGGGAGCGAAGGGACACCAACCAGAGTCCGGGCTCCCAACTTCTGGGTCAAAATACTTTTAGGTCTCTGGAAGAGATAAATAGATCATTAACAATGCATCACTGTAAACACTCTAAAGAGGGGAAAGAGTAATCTTAGTCCCCAAACCTTCTGCCCTTCCAATCCTATTGGATGAAAGGGTCTGTTCAGGTCTCAGCTGTCCCAACAGAACCAGGCTGCCCTCTCCGTCTGCTGCACAATGACTTACCTGAAACAAGCTGCTGATTGTGTTCCCTCGAGCTGGTGGCCTGATGAGGGCTGGAAGGGGTTTGCCCATCTTGGCACCCAGTGTGAGTGCCACCCAGGTCTAGCCCAGGAAAGCCCCAGCCTGCTGAGGGCTCAACTGTCCCCTGTGGGTGGCAGGATCCTCCCACATTGGCCTAATGGCCCCAAACACACTGGCCAGCAGCAAAGGGCTGGGTGGGCTGGCTGGAAAGAAAAACCACCCACCGGAGGAGTGGGTCTGTCACCCTGGGAGGTGCCACTGTGCAGAAAAAGGGCTTCGGGAGCCCAGCTGCAGCCCTGGTGCATTTCTGTGTCCACATGCTGTTTGCAGGTTTGTCCACCCCTTTCTCCTCCCACAAGCAGGACACTCCTCAGCCTGAGCAGGGACCCAGGCGTGGAGGAAAGGTCACCACGCACTGAATCAGACACAGCAGCCTTACTTCCTGCTCGGCCCGGACTGTGAGAACCTCCCTGGAATGGGCCTCAGAGGGCTCGTCTGAGAAAGCCGGGGCAGGCTGGTCACGGCGCGTTCAGTGCTCCACGGCCGGCAGGAAACTTAAGACAGAGAAGCGGAGACAGCGCTTGGCAGAAGCCGAGTGACCTGCAGAGGCCACGTGTTGTCTCAAGGCATGCAAAATCAGACACGTGTGTTTTTTTTAAACTGTGGGTTAAATACAATTCACGGCTACTGATTACAGAACAGTCTGGAGACTGATGAGAGCTGCTACTTCACTCTATAAAGGATGCTGTCTCCTTTAAAGTCCTAAATATCACACACCCGGCACAGTGCCCAAAAAATAACACGGGAGAAAATGGGAAAGGGAGGTATCCTTGTTTATGAAATCTAAAACCAAGCCCACGGAACTAAAAGATATTCACCCCCAGGGACCCTAAGGCTGCCTCCGCGTTCTGTGCGACCTCGATGCGTTCAAATCCACGCAGAAGGTGCCTTCGAGGCAGCAGTTCCTCCCTCCCAACGGGGCTGGATGCTTAGTCACAGCTACTTACGCCACTGAGCGAGAGTTCTAGCCAGAGCGGGGGAGGGGTGCCGGAAGCAGGGCCCAGATCGTCCTCCTTCCTGCCACTGGGAATGCTGGTTTCAGGTTCCTGGCAGTGAGGAAGAGTCATCTTGGTGCAAGAGGGGCCTGGGGATGGACCTTCTGAAAGGGGAACATTCTGCCGTCAGCCCCAGACCATTGCACGGATGCACTGAGAGGCCCAGCCCAGCTTCCTGTCACTCCCTGCTCCAGCCCAGGCCCTGTGTCCTGGACATTTTGTCTTAAGCCATCAGGGCGAGGCTGCTGCCAGCTAGCTGCGGTTAATGAATCAAAGGAAAGGTTAATAAAATGAAGGGCATGGGCATGGGAGCCTGGGGTGGAGGGGAACGTGGAAAGGGCTCTCTCAGGCAGCTTGTCCCCCAAAAGAGGACTCAGCATATGGGGATCACCACACTTCCCAGACCCCAGATCCCAAAGCAGGAATAACATGCTCCAGAAGCACTGAGCCCCCTCAAGAACCCCCTGAGGTTTCAGGGCAAGAAGTCACAGCCTCCTCAGCTTGGTGGGCCCAGCATCAGCAGTGCTAGTTTCCCCGAGGCCGGGTATGCAGACCTGTGTCCCCAGGCAGCGTCTCTCCACAAAGTCAGGCCTCTGTCCCTTCCTTGACACCAGCAGCAAGAACCTGGGTCTGAAAATTTCCCACTCAGTACAGAGCAGGGAACCCTGAATCGGGCAGGCAGGCTGCCTGGAGGGGAGGATGCTGGGATACAGGAGGACGTGGGAGGCACCAGGAAACAGTGGAGAGACAAGGGAAGGAGGAGGGACAGAGGGAAAGTGGGAGCATGGATGTCGCCATGGCCCCAGAGAACAGCTTAAGCGCCGGCCAAGAAGGATGGGCACAGCCCTGAGCTAGTGCTTTCCACAGGAGGAGCAGGGAGCATGCCTTGGGTCTGGTACACAAACACACTGCCCACCACACAGTTCCCAGGTCCAAGCCAATGTAGATCCAAAGGGAAACCACCAAATCATCCCCCAGGCCCACTAAAGATGGACTCAGAAGTGAACTTCAGTCTCAGGTGAAATCTAACTCTGGAGGTTGAGAAAGAGAGGCCCCAGGCCCCTGCTTCCCCACCTCCCCAGGCAGAATAACTAGCAGACGACAGTATCTGTGGGCACCCCACTCACAGGTCCCCCTCGGCGTGCCCTGTCCTGCTGGCACAGCCCCCACTGCTCCAGAGGGAGACCGGGGCCTCTCTACAAATCAGACATCCTCCCGGGAGCAAGGCCCCGCCAGCACCAGGAAGCCCGGCGTACCCACTAACCTCCAAGTGGCGGTTCTACCCAGTACCTGGGCACACACCTGGCTGAGCACATGGACGGGGGCACACCCTGTGAAATGGTTCCACTTCCCTAGCTGGGGGGAGGGACGCTGGGCAGGCAGAGAGTAGGTCCAGAGTCCAAAGCCAACTCGAGCACCTTCCTCTCCTGCTTCCCCTGGAGCGGGCCGGGCTGGTAGCTGTGCCTACATCGCCAGGCCAGCCTCATTCTGTTATCATGGCCTCTGTCTGCCAGTCTCAGAACCTGGAACAGTGAATAGTGGGAGGAGGCAGGAGGAGAGGGAGGGGAAGGGGGGGGGGGAGGGAGGGAAGGAGGGGGAGGGGCGGGAGGTGGAGGAGGAAGTTTCACAGTCTAGTGCATTCCCATCAGATCAGAGGACAGAGAACACGTACAACTTCCCCTTTTCAAGCGCTTCTCTGCCCCCACTTTCATTTCTGTTCCTTCCCCTCTGGACTGGGGATGGCATGGCTGGGGGCTAGGCAGCAGCGGGCTCCCAGGTACCCAGCCAACTGGGCTCTCGCCCGGCACCATCCCGGCCTGGCAAGCTCCCTCGCTGTTACCCGGCATGCCCTTCTCCTTGTCAGGGAGGCCTCGCCCTCTTGTTTTCCAAGTTTTATAACAGTATTGTTTGTTGTCCAGCAGATTAAATTCTTTTGGAGGCCGGTTGCGGGGTGGCGGGGGGCGGTGGGGGGGGGGGTTGAGTTGAGGGAGAAAAGAGAGAGGGAGAGAAAATACAAATAACTTCCATTAGGGCCGAAAGATTAAATAAACTCCTTTTTGAACAGAGTTCACCTGTCTTGACAGGCCAGTTGCCAGAAGCCTGAGTTCCCTTCCTCCTGGCCCTGTCCCCTCCTAACCTAGCAGGGTGACATGTGGTCTCAGACTTTCAAGGCTATTCCTCGGGGTTCAAGCTGAAAAGAAGAAACGGCTGAAGTGTCCTGGGGATTCATGCATGAGCAGCCCCCACCCCACGGAGGCCGCCTGAGGTGGGTAGGGCCGGTCCTATCAAAGACACTCTGGATCCTCATCTCCCTGGGGGTCTGGATGCCTGGGCGGGGCACCTGCCCCGTCTCAGAGACGGCTCATCTCTGCAGTGAGCTTTTGGTTTGCTCATGTTTGAAATAAAAGCAAGACATCAACCCCCGCCCCCAAATAATAACACAAATGAATAGGCAAATATTCATGTATACTTAAGGAATGAGTGAGAGCAAAAACAGAAAAGAAAGGAGACAAGAAGTCAACATAAAAGAAGCATGATCTTGCACAGACTGGGGGGACCCCCTGAAATGTCCCTGACCTGTCAGGCCATTCAAAGCCAAAGCTGCAGGAGTGATAACAAAAAAGGATGTATGGTTCTCCATATTTAATATAACCCTCATTTAACCATTAACTGGGTTATTTAAGACTTTGGGTTTCCTCCAAATAGTATGCCCATTTGAACCCACACCTGTGCCTTCAGCACAGCAGGTAACGCCAGTGTTCCCTGAGCTATGGACCTGCTTGAGATATTCCTCTTCTACCTCTTACCTTCTTCCCAGCAAACCATGTCTGGCCCTGCCTCCTGCCCCACCCCCCACATCTCCAATGTCTAGCAGAGGTCTCTAGGGCTGAGGGAACTCAGAGCGGTGGTGCAAGACAGGCTAAGAGCAGTTCGGGGATCATTCCTGGTAGGGATGAGGGACACCACGCCTCTGTCCTGTTTTCATTTGCAAATAAAATTGGCCCTATAGGGTCAGTTCCAGGACTTGTCTCTGCAAGGGGCACAAGGTGAGGGCTCCGGGCCCCCTGCTTGTGTGTCCCCCACCCCCAGCTTAGGCTCGCCTCAAAGGCAGGAAGGGAAGACACAGAGTGCAGTGCACCCTGGATCCTGGCACCCGAACTTCATGCTGTTCCAGGCGGTCTCAGAGTCCCACAGACCTGGGACTGGAAGGCTCTCCAGTCCCCACCTCAGAGAAAGAGGACTCATCACTCCTTGGGAGCCCTCGGCAAAGAGGATGCCACCACCGTTTGCCCTGAAGCCCAGAAAGTCACCCTCCCTGCTGCAGGTTCAGTTATCCTTCCCATCCTCCAGGTGAGCAGAAAGAACTGGATCCAAGAGGACAAACCTTCACACGTGACCTTACTGAAGGCTTCTTCCACCACAACAACTCCCCTGGGTTCCCCATCACAGGGCTTCTGTGCAAACTGAGGCTGGATTCAGGGGATACAGATGGACGGACCTTCACAAATGCATGCATGTTGCCCCCCCCCGTCCAATCCCAAGCCTTCCTCACGGAACACCTGCAGATAAAGCCTGGCTAAAGGTGACATAAATAAAGGTAAAACACTTCTCTTCCTCTTCATACAAGTTCTGGGTCTTTTTAACTGAAGATCACTCAGAGGGCCACATGGCCAAGAAAACACGCTGTTCCCTGCTCTGCCCCAGCACCCCTATAAAGAGTGCGGGGTCATGCTCACAATTCAGGGAACAGATGCCCCAGGATTCTCTGACCCGCCCCTCCTGTCCATGGGTAAGGTCTGCCTCTGCAAGTCAATCACGAAGCCAACATTCAGGGCTGAAGCCAGTGTCTCCAGCATCTTACCTCACACTGTACATTAGCCAATTCTTCAGCAGGCGTTGTGCATTCACCAGCAAACAGGTAACATACGCAGCACACGCATGTGCCGGGCAAAGCTCTGAGCATACCTCATAAATTCGTCGGAAAAACCCTCAGAGATCCCCCAACAAGGCCTCATTTCTAACAGAGCTACTTAGCAGAAGCAGGACTACATGACACAAGTGCCACACAGATGTGTTAGTATGGTGCAAAGCATGTTAGAAACCTCACCAGAAACGCATGAGGAATGGCTGGCTTCCCAGCCGAGAAGTGCCAGCCAGTTTTCACAAGAGTTCCAAGGCATTGAGAGAATCAGGGAACAGGAGAACCCAGATATTCTGAGAAGGGGCCTGGGCCTGACCTACGGCCTACAGAGATCAAGTCAACTGCCCGAGACCGGCTCCCCATCCCCGCCCCCGCCCCACTCACTGATCAGTGGAAGAACACAACTAGAGCCCAGGGAAATGACCTCTGGAGTCAGGGGACCTGGGTGGGTGACCCAAATGAAGCAGGTACTAGCAATGAGATCTCGGCAGGACTTTCTCGGGCTCAGGTTCACCACCCACAGGGATAATGCCACCTACCCTGGCAGGGCTGTGTGTGGGCCAAGAGAGCAGGAAAATGTGGAAGAACCGTGAAACATCATAGGGCGAATGGGAGACGATGGCTGCTGCTCAGTCCCAGCCCAAACTCCTGTTCACGACCTCACTGTGGGGTGGAGGGGCTGGGCTCACAGTGCTGAAGCCCCGGTAAGTGTCTAGTAAGCAGAGAGTCTGGGAGAAATGTAGCTATTTTTACAGCTCTGCACTCTGGTTAGTGGGTTGCACAATGTGTGTCCTCAGGCCCAGGGTCTCCTACCCATGCAACCCAGGAAAAGTAGTGGACACTGGGGACAGAGGCTGCCCTGGAGAAGCCAGACCAGGTTCCCAGCCTCCCAGCCTCGGCAGGCCTTGCACAATAGCCTGGGAGGACCGGGGACCCTGGGCTTTCCTGCGGGTTTTATTTTTGCTACCTTTTAACTAGTAACTCAAGACTAAAAAGCCAAAATGGAACCAGTGGCTCTGATATATTTTTGTTTTTCTCCTCTCTCTTTTTAAATAGAAGGGCTTAAACAACCATATGAGAAGAGAGAGTCTAAGTATAAAGGAAAACTTCCTGACAGCAAGAGGCGCAGACCCTGAGCAGACATCTCAGGGAAGGTACAGGCCATGCAGAACCTGCAGTCCCATCCTCTCTCCAGGGTTTAGGGCTGCAGACCACGGTCCCTCTTTCCTTGAGCACACACCTCAAGCTAGCCCCTGTATGGCCAGCCCCCAGCAGCTCCTGCAGGGTGGGCCCATCTCTTGACAGGCCTCGTGGTGGGAGCCAGAGCCCAGGTCCTGTCACGTGGAGGATCCTCATCTGCCCCTTTCACGTAATCTCCAGCCCCTTCCCGCTTACTTCTTGGGGGAGGGGGTCCTTTGAAAATTATCTCCACCTACCTGGCCTAATTGATGACAAGTGTCTCTTCATAAAACAGGGCTGCAATTGCTCACAGGTTTTCCAGATCCTTCCCTTCTTCTTTAACTCAGGTCTCGTTTTCCCTGGCCCAAGTTTCTGGCTAAGGAATACCTCCACGAACATCCAGGGACCTCCCGTGTCAGAATTGGCAGTAATGTTCCAAGAGGTTCTTTTTCAACCCCCTCATTTTCCAGATAATAAAAGTGGGTCCCAAAGAGGTAAAGTGAGTTTTCACCAAGAGAGCCAAGGTCTGCTGACTCTTCTATACCAAGTAACACGAGCCCACTTGTCCTGCGCCCAGCACCACACCACCAGGACCCACACCGCACCCTGTGCAACACCAGGCCCCTGGCAGCAGATGGCAGTCTTGGCGTTTGGGGGCGGTGTGACCAGGGGCAAGGAAGGAAGAAGCACTCACGTGGCCTGGCTCACGTGGGCCAGCCGCTGCTGCACTTCCACTTCCACGTAAACAGGTCCTGAGCCCTGGAGCCGCACACACTGGGAACATCCCTCCCACATCTCCCGCTGCCAACTTGCCTCAGCCTCTCAAGACACAAAGCTCATCCAAGCATCTAACACAAGGTCACTTCTTGTCCCTTACCCTCCACCTGTCCCCTCCCTATCACGACAATCTCAGAATCACGTGTTCTGGCAGGAGAGGCTGGGCACAGAGTTCGGCCTCCCCCAGGCACATATTTTACCAGTGACTCGGCAAAGCCTTAATCTGAGTATTCCCCTGTGCTGTGTGGACAAGGGGGCGAGGGGACCAGGCTGAGGTAGAGATGCCAGCTGGCACCCGGTGAGGGTGGGAGATGAAAGGCCAAGAGCAGCCATGGCTAATCGGAAAGACCCTAGTCTGCTGTAGACCAAAGGCCTGATGTCTACTGCCACTGTGGTCCCTGATACACTGCGAGTTCCTTTAAGCTACAGGACTTGGAAGGATTTTTCTAGGTGTTATAAAAAGACAGGGGCCGGCACCCCTATCAGTCACTATGGCTTCTCCATATGGCTGAGGTCCTTCAGGCTCTTCAATTCCCTCCCTTACCAAAATCTGGATCCCCCTTCTTATGTCTACTTTATACATCTTTTAACTCTATTTTTTATTATTTAGGACCTCTCCCACACTAGATGTGGCTGAGTTCTGCGTCCCCAGAACCTAGTCTGGTCCCTGGCACACTGCAGAGGCCGAATCCAGACTTGTAGAAGGAATGTATTTGTCCGCTCAGCCCTGCCTGTCCGTGGATACCCAAGGGAATCTCCCTCTGCCTTGCCTCCCCAAAAAGGGATGTGGCATAGCCGATCCCGGTGACTGCAAAGTTCCCCTGGGCATCAGGCCTTCCACTCCGGTCCATGTAAGTTCTCCTGGCTGCCTGCCCTCTGAGGGTCTTAGCTCCCCAAAATGTCTGACTTCAGCCCAAGAGGGTGAAAAAAAAGGACAGGCTTTGGAAGTGCCTATGTTTGAGTCTCAACAACCCCGCTCACCAAGTGTGACCTTGGTTAAGGGCTGTTCTGACATGAAATCAGACAAGCAAAGGGGGGCCTTCACAACAGTCAGTTTCCCTTTCCCTGGCTGCATGCTGAGACCAAGAACTCGGGTGCCCATCTCGTGCCTTCACACTCTATTACAGACCCCGATCTGTACCAGCCACACACATACCCATTCTGGGCCCCAGGAGGCAGCCCTGGTTGAACACTGGGTACATCCCCCCACTCCCTCCTGGCCTTAATCCTGCAGTCAGACAATGCACAGCCATCTCCCCACATGGCTTTCTCCATTCCCATCCCCTCACTCCTCCCCTGCCCAGGCTCCACCGTTTGCAACAGGTTCTGCACAGGCCCTGGGGTCTGGGGGTGTTCCCTGCCTTTATCAGCCCACAGGCAGCTCCTGTTGAAGGAGCTAGCAACGAACCAAACCCAGTCTCTGCCTTCCTCACAGACACTCCAAGTCCTAGAAAAGCAAAGCAAAACGAGGACCTCCCACGAAAAGCCAGCTAGTAGAAAAGGACAGTATCTCTTACATATCTCACAGGGAGGCAACGTGCCCAAAAAAGTGACCAGCACAAGATACAGATCCTCTCGAAAGCTGTGGCTGCAGCCTTGGGGGCACTGGTGCCAGGGGACAGAGCCAAGACATGCATTAAACAATTCACAGCCCTGACCAGACCAGAACTCAATGGAATTGAAAAGGTGCTGACCAATCAGGTCCCCTGGCAGGGCCCTGCCCCCAATGCCCGTTGGCCAAGCCACACCACCACAGCTCCAGTGCCATGAGCTCTGTTAACCTCTGCTGGACTCAGATGGAAAGGCCCCACCCTGCCTCCTGGCTTCCAGACCACAAGGATCCAAAGGTCAAGAAAGAAGTGCCAGATATGCCTGGCCCCCCTGCGCAGGAGGTGTCAACTGTTCTGCCAGCCTGACTTGCGACACAGAATGCCCCATGTCATGTCAGTAGAAGCCAGGCTGGTAAGCAGGGAGAAAAGAACTAGGTGAGGGACACAAACAGGAAAATCAACAGGGAAGTACCAACCCCAATTCTGGAAACACCAGAGGCGATAGGGACAACTGCGTCACAAGGAGCAAAACCAAACATCCCTTTGCTTGCCACCGCAGTTACCCCAATCTGGACAAAGGCAGGGCTATGAAGGGGAGGGGTGGTCACCCACAGCCAGGCCCAGGGACGTACCACACATGAGAGCAGAGGCTCCTGAGCGTGGCCAGCAGCTCCATCTGGCTCCGGCTCTCCATCCAGCGCCAGCCAGACTCTAGCCGACACATCTTGAGGGAGTTGGCCGGCTCCTCTTCATCTCCCCAGCTGCGCCAAAGTTGATCCCTCCTCTTTATTCATGTTCCAGATCCAACGCCCCTAGCCACCCCTTGCTACATCAGTGCTGGAGGGGCTGAGACCTGTCAAATTCCTTGAAGGAAGAGACACTGGACTCTTCCAAACAGCCCTGGATTCCTCAGTGCGTGAGGACCTCAGGGCCAACTCACAGACTCATTTCGGATGGGATGGAAAGTGAGACACTGTGCGGCAGAACTGGCCAGTCTTCCCTGGAGAGACATGAGCAGAGAGGCAGGATCCCACAGTTGCCTCCTGATTTCCCCAAGAGCATCATAAAATTAAGCAGCACCTTTCCCCTTTTATCTTTAGACCCCAGGTAAATCTGCTCTTGGCTAATTTCGAAACCGACCCTAGTGGCCCAGAACGTTGCAGGAATCTACTTGGTAGGGGAGAGATTTCCTGGTGACATGGCAAGCGCCTAGAGTCTGCTTTCTGAACTGTCTCTACAATGCGACAGACCTCCCCAGTGCTATAGGCTGTCATCATTTTTAATCACCATCGCTATTATCATCAAGTGAGGCAGAGAAAAAACATGCCCACATCAACTGTCTACAGATGCTTTGCAATGGCTTACTGGGCTAGGAATTTTTGTTAATGGCGAAGGCAGTAATAGCCTAGAGGAAGAAAGTGACCCCTCTGGCCCTGCAACAAAACCATAGGGAAGAGCTCCAAAGTCTATGGCCCAGACCATAGTCTTAACTCCAGTCCAGAGTCCTAGACCAGGGGAGTCAAACTCATCTTCACCAGGGGCCACATCAGCCTTGCAGTTGCCTTCAAAGGGCCGAATGTAATTTTAGGACTGTATAAATGTAACTACTCCTTAACAGTTAAGCGAGAGCTCGGCGCTGCCGCCTGGTAGAAACAAGGTGCTGAGCCCGATAAAACAAGGTGGAGGGCCAGATGTGGTCCACGGGCCTTGTGTTTGCCACCTGTGCCCCCAGATCAAGGCCAGCAAGGCCAAAGGTGTGTTGAGTAAGAAAGGACATCCCCTGGATAGCACAGGGAAGGATACCCCAGTCCCAGGCAGGATCCCAGGACTTTGATGGGTTAAAACCAGAACCTCAGGCTAGGTATTGGGGGCCAAGGAGAGTTTCAGGTCAGTAACTGTGGGATGCCCAACTAATCTGCCAGCTGCCACACCCAGCAGCCTCCCCAGCTATCCCCCATACATGCTAGCAGCCTGGTCCCTTGGACTGGCCGCCCTTCCCCAAGTATCTGCTGGCTACTAAGCCCATTCGTAGAAAAGCCAGGAGGAAGAGAATGGAAAGAAGAGAGCAATTGTTCGGGACATTCTGAATGAAGAAGTTTAAGGATTCCTCACTGAACAAAGAAAATGTTCTTCATGGGAAAATAAGGGGTTTGGGGAAGATGAGAAGAGGGCTGCTCACACCTGACTTACCTGGGAGGCAGGGGAGGGGTTAAATCCTATTTTCCACGCAGCATCTGGTTTCCATTAAGCAGCCTGGTGATGAGTCACTGACAAGACCAGGATCCTATCACATCAATCACCACTTCGGTCACAGGACGGCACAGAATGGCTGATGGCTTCGCAGAACCTGTGAGAGGGAGAAGGCAGACAGGCAGCCCGCTATGCCTATACCACCCAGCACGACACACTCAGGCACCACCCAACTCTCCTGAGGACAGCTGACACCTCTGCCTACTCAAGGCAGATTTTCCAGAGACCCCAAATGGGGGTGAGGGCATGGAGCAGACACAGCTCCCGGATGTGGGAGCTGAGTTTGCCCTCACACATCCTAAAGAAAATCAAAGGCAGGAGGAGGAAAGGGTGGAGGAAGGCAGGGAAGACAAGAGGTCCAAAAGAAGGAAGACAGAGGTCAGAAGACATCCTTGGGCAAAGCCAGGCAAACAGGAAACCCAGAAGACATACCGGAGGCTGGCCTCTGCCATGGGTCACACTGTGCCTTCAGCCACATCGTGCTCCCAGTCTCTCCTCATCCAAACTCCAAATCCACTGAGAACTATCAGCCCCTCCCACATCAGTACCCTCATCCATATGACCTTTGAATCCATCAGCATCTGAAATAGGGAAGAGAGAGCTCCGCAGCCCTGAATCAGACACAGGCGCACAGGTGCACACTCACACACACACTCACCCACTCACCCACTCACCATTCCCCGAATGAAAGGCCCCTCAGAGATGGTCTCACTCTCTAGGTTCTGATTCTCTGATAGAAGTACTCCTCTCCACAGGGAAGGGCAGACATGTCTGATAAGAACTGCTTAGCACAATGCTATATATAGTCTAGGTTCCAACCAGTCTAGAGATTTGGAGCTAGAACTTGGCAGAGAACCATGCTAGATGCTGGCAAAGACCAGCCTCCCCCAGCCAGCCAACTGAGAGCCTCACCTCCCTGCTGGGGGCAATGAGGACAAACAGGGTCCTTCCATTTGGACCATTAACACTCGGCACTGAGGGACATGGGCTTTTGGTTCCATTTTAGAGAAAATCGACTTCTTCTAAATGTGAGGGGGACGTGCGGGGGCTGAACACTGAGTTCTAGCATCTCTGCAGCTCTCTGGCAGCAAGAGAAAATCGATCTAGTCCTCTCTTCTGGAGGACCAAGGGTGGGGGTGTGCGGGAACAGAATGGAGAAGGCACAGCAGCTGGCTGGGTTCAATAAATATCTATCCACTTCCGATGTTTGAAGGAATAAAAGAATGCAGGCAAATACTTACTGCGCAGAGCCAGGCTGCCACGCATCTTTTTTGTTGTTGTTGTTCCAAATAAACGGGCACACATTATCCCACAGTATGACGGCTGTCTTCTGCATACCGCACCATCCTCAGCTGAGCTGAGTCTCCAAGAGGTTGTCGCTTATGTGTGGAGCTAAGCCCTTCTGAGTTCTCTGTGGGGAAGAAGCAAAAGGAAGAGAGGTGGGCTCAGTTCACAGAGCCAACCTCAAGCAATTCATTGTGCAGGCTCCAATCAGGGGCCCACCTGGGGTTATGATGTGGCCCTGAAACCATGGCCCTCAGCTGCTTCTCACCATCCAATGACAGAAGACTGACAATGCTTGGTCCATCGTCCTGGAGAAGGGCCACTACCAGAGGTACAGGGTCTCATCAAGGAGGACCCAACTATCGGCTCTTTCAGAAAACAAACCTGAGGGACATCAGAGCTCTCTGAAGTATAGAATGTGGGCTCTCATCATACACACAGCTTCTGGACAAAGAAATATGAGACTCAAAGGATTCAACACCCACATATATATAATGTTTTTAGGTCAAGTTGCTCTGTACTCAGGCTCAAAAAGATATGAAGCAAAGGGCCTGGTGCTGCCCGTGTGCTCTGGGTGGGGACAGCTGGCTCCCAACCCTAACCCCGAACAACTGTCTACCGTGACCTTGGTCAAGTCTTCCTGCTCCCTCAGACTCCCAGGGGCCCAAAGCCACTCCTTCCAGAAATCCCTAGTGAGTCACACCAGAAGGTCTCTGGGGAAAGGAAGAGGTGCTTAGTGACAAATGTCAGTGCCAGTATCATTCATGGGAAAGCATGAGACTGAAAAATGGCAGACAGGGAAAAGGAGGCAAGGAGCTCCCGGGCCGGGCTCTTCCTCAATCCCTACCTACTCCTCCTCTGCCCCGAGACACTGGGGGGAGAGGAGAGAAAGGGAAGCCAGATGCCGGGGATAATGGTTTGGCCACAGTTCATGGCGATGGAGGTCCAAGTTCTTGCCTGCTCCCAAGGAAGCACAGTGGGGCGGGGCCTGGTGGCAGGGTGGGGCCTGGGGAAATGTCACGCGGAAGCAGCGCAATGCAGCGCAATGCTACAGATTCAAGAAAAGCCTAGAACCTTGAGCCGCCATGATGCCGCAACACGCAGGTCAGGAACTCAAGGTCCACAATTTCGCCTGGGAAGGAAGTGAGGAAGATGACGGGGAGAGGATAAACTTTAATTTGGGGCAAAAGGAAAGGGGACAGTGAAGCAAGATGCCCAGGAGCTGGGCTTCAGCTTAAGGCTGGAGATGTATATTCCCCATCTTCATACAATGCCAGCCAAGAAGACCTAAGACACCACATCCCCATGATGGGTGCTTGCTCATGGGGTCCTGGAGCGCTCCTGCTACTCCCTCCCCTATCCCAAGGAGAAATGTGCCTTCTGTCCAAGGCAATGAGCCACAGTGAGGAATGCTCAAGGGTCCCGCTAAAATATCTCTTGTTTGGCAGTAGGGAGGGGAGTTCAAGGAGCGACACTGTCAAGCTCATCTAAAAATACAAACATCTGCATTTTCTTTTCAGATTCTAAAATTCAAGGGTCCACAGAACCATGGTGAGTTACCTGGTGTCACCAGCCCCCCACCCTGATGTCCAGCAGTTGGCTTCTTGCTGCCAAGCCCTTCCTGAAAATGACCCGAGCCTAAGGGTCAGCTCTGAGCCCCGACAAGCTGTTTCTGCTTTCATGTTGACAGAATGTCCTGGCCACTCAGCTGAGCGCTCCATCTCCCTGCTCCCAACACACTGAGTCATCATCCAGAGAGGAAAAAAACAACAAAGCAGCCGTCACCAGGGTCCCCACTGCCGTCGGCTGACTACTCATGGGCTGTCGTCACTCTGCCCGCTGCAGCCCCAGAACTGATGACGGGGGGCTTCACGGTACCCAACTCCCCTCCTACAGGATGCACAGTGTCAGGAAGCAGACAGCTACTGCTGCCAGGAAAGAAGGGAAACTAACCTGGCATCAAAAGGCACCCAGGAAGGTGCCCCAGTTAACCCTCGCTCTGCCACCACCAGTGCTCACAGCTACAGCTCTGTTCCCATGGCGTCTTTCTGGTGCAGAAGTTAAAGAGCATTTACTCTAGGTAAGGGAAAGACACTACCTGGCAGGCTTCAGGTGCGTGCTGCCTGGTGGCCTCCTCCCCTGCCCCTGCTTCTGATACCACCAAGGCGCGCAAGCTCCGTTTACCTCGATGTCTTCTCGAGTCAACCCAACTGCTATGTTCCTTCCTGAAGTCCCTGAAAAACAACTGGGCAGGGAAAGGGAACCACACTTTCTGTTGGGAACCTATTTGCTTGGTCATATGCATTTCTGTGTAGTAGTTACAGTGGCTCCATCTCACTGACTGAGGACACAGATCAAATAATGTGTCTAAAACCACCCAGCAAAGACGAGGCAGGGTCAAGATGCAAACCTACGCCTGTCCAAGTGCAATGCCCCCGTTCCTTGCCTTCTACAGTCTCCACTCACTTCTGGGTTCTGGAGCTGGTTTCTGCTCTGAAAAGACTACAGCCCATCCCACCTCTACATCCTCTCTCAGAAGGAAAGCAATCAAGATAACTGAAGTCTGACAATCCATCAATTTCAGCTGCAAAGGAGTCAGCGTCATGAGTGAAACTGGCCACAAAGGAAGAGGAAAAGTTAATGAGGTAGCAGTGAGTGTGGCATGGGATCACTGAGTGACCCAGACCTTGGAAGCAAGAAGATCGGCTACGCAATTTTCCACAGTGCCATTAGGAACTTACAAAATTCCTTAAATAGACACGTTGCGGGGATCTACCTCATTAAGAGGCAGTTTGCAGACACTGAGGATTGAGAGAGAAAAAATGCCAAGGCTCCGACATGCCAGGGTTCTAACCATGATCAACACACTTACCGGCCACGGAACTCTCCTCACAGGGTTCCAGTAAGGAATACGGGAAACGACGGCCGTGAAAGAGCTTGATGTGGTAACTGGCAGACAGGAGGCACCCACTAGCCATGCATTTGCCTTCTTCCCCTAGCCTCTTGGGGCTCCCAGTCTAATAGGTGACATAGATTTTAATAGGTGACATGAAATTTATACACAAAAAACAGTAATACAACTAGATCAGCATAAAGGAGGGATGGAACGTATGGGAGCTTGGCTGACGAGGGCAGGGTGGTGACGAGGACCCCTCCTGGTAAAGGCAAGCAGGAGAGGCCCGGGAGGACAGTGGCACTGCCGCAGGTGGGTGCCATGGAAAACACACCGGTGAAAGCAGAGGGATGGAAAAAGCAAGAACAAGTCAGTCACCTGGTTTTGCTAGAATACACAGTCCAGCTCGGGAAACTCAAGAGAAGCAAGACTGTACAGGAACTAAGGCTAGTTACAGACAGCCTTCGGCAGCATGCTAAAGGAAGGGATTTTATTCTGGAAATGATGAGAAACCATTTTAAATTTCTGGGCAGGAAAGACAAGATGGCCGCTGCACGCACAAGGCCTGGAGAGGAAAGGGACGGGCAGCAGGGAGCCTCACTGCTGGGCTACAGCTGGAACCTCGGCCCTGGCAGGGCCGTGAGGACAAACAGGGAAGAAAAACGGTAGAGAGGCAGGGCCATCCGAACAGATCCTCGAGGCTGCCGTGGACCCCACCCCCTGTCCCTGTGGGGAGACTGCCGGAGGCAGACCTATTTGGGGAACACCAACCACAGATCCGACTCGTCCGAGATGAGCTGCCATGTCTCTGCCTCCACTCCCCCCCAAATTCAGCTGTTCACCAAACTGCTGTAAGCCTCAGGCTGAGGGCACGAGAGACCCAGGCCTTCAGTGAGCAGTGCCCAAGCTGTGGCAAAGCCCGGCCCCACGTAGTGAAACCCCCACCCAGGGCTGTGTCTGAGGGTGGGACTGGGCGGTCCTACCCCTGGGGCCACCCTCACTGCGGCAGTCACTACTGTGCCCGCCTCTGCTGCGCATTTGCCCCCCCCTACTCCTCCGTCATAGCCCCCGCCCCCCGCCCACTCTGCGGAACGGCACAGCAGGACCAGAAAAACCAACGCTACCCTGTCAGAGACCAGCAGAAATACCTCCAAAATGGCAGCCTTGGGATAAAAGGAGTCCAAAAATATTATCAGCCCAACTAGGGAAAGGAGAGCCAGTGACAAGGGCAGTCAACTGTCAACCACCTCCCAACTGGTCCCCCATACACACCCTTCCTCACTCTCGCAGATGTCATATATTTCCTTTCAGAAACTTCTTCTCAAAAGCCAGAAAGCACAGGAGAGAAAGAAGGGCATCACCCCATCCCCCGAGAGGTCCTGGGGGCCATAGGTGACACCAGGCATTCAGAAGGACAGTCTACTTTCTATACCCCAGTCCCTTTCTGTCTTCAAACCTATCTCCTGCCACCAACTGGATTAAGAGCTAGCCCTCCAGGAGCCTGAAATCTTTCACTGCTACGCCATAAGACCCTCCCCAGCTCTGCGGGCCCTGGGGAGCCAGGAGGTAGGGTTGCAAGGAAGGGCCGAGAAGTACAGCCGTGCCCTCCGTTATGTAATAAGAAGGGCAGTGCTGCCCTAGGCCGGAGACCCAGAGCGCACTGCGCTCCCAAATGCGCAGTCATGGGCGGGGGCCACTGCGCAGAAGGCAGTGCTAGGAAACCCCCTCCCCACAGACAAGAGACCTGCACCGAGGGTGGGACAGCCAGCCGAGACCCTGATTTTCCCACGTCCCCTACCCCCAACCAGAGGCACACAGCCTGCTGTCCTAGTTTTGCTCTCACTCTCGTCACTCCCCAGAATGACAAGCCTTTCTAACGTGGGACCTCCAAACCTCTTATGGCCCAGTGGCTCTCCCTGAAATCCCACCAAATACGCAGTTTCTGAGCACCGTCCTGGGGTCGGTCCCCATCCTCACCTTTCCAAGCACCAGGGAGCAGCAGCTTCCAGAAGGCAGGTCCTTCCCATACTGGGCTCAGCTCTGGACAGCCCCAGACGTCAATGCAAATCTCCTGTCCCCTGGGAGTAGCTCAGAGTCAGCAGGAAGCCCAGGGTGGTGGCAACAGCAGCAGCGGCAGCTCTGCCTTACCTTGCCCGTGCGTTTCCGGGGGAGCCAAGAATTATTTTGCCGCAACACTGAGGTGTGGCTGATCGGAAAATTCCCTTTTCTGATCCCAAACTAAAGGACAGATATTTTCTTCCAGTTTGGCCAACCCTCTGCGCACCCATCTCTCCAACCCTTTCCCCTCTCAAAAGTTTGGGGTTCTCTAAGCTCCTCTTCCTCAGAGTGCATGAAGTAAAAGAGGCGCCGGAAGGGGCCTCCACTGGTCAGTCAAAAGCAGGCACACAGGAACATACGCACACCCCTAAACAGATTTTTAGAAAGCTGCTGGGCTTCTCCCCCCTCCCCTTTAAGCAAGTGAAATGCAAATTCAGATTTGATACCTTGCCTTGAACCAATCAAAAAAAGGTTTTCACCTGCCATGGGCCAACCCACCAATCGGAGAAGTGTCTGGAGTGAGAACCCTCCCCTGGCCAATGGAAGGCCAGCTCAGTCACTTAGTTAATGATGCAGCAGTACAAGGAAGGCCATCACATGTGAACTGGAAGGGTGCCAACATGGAGACACAGAGAGCGCAAGGTAAACAACTTTCCAACGCCAAAAGGATGACATTTAATCTCTAAATGCTAGCTTCCCTTCTCAGCTCATTCGTAAACCCTCTCAGCTGACCCGACAGACCCCGGGAGCCTCACTACCTGTCCCCCTAGAGCTCCTAACAAGATGCAACAGTGACTGCGTCACCATTCCCCACTTTTCCCAACTACGCAGTGACAAACCTCCCAGCTTTACCCCACTTCTCCCAGCCCACACCCTATCCTGCCCACCTGCTCCCCACCAGCCTCAGATTCCCAGGACTGAACATTTCAGTAAGGCAGCCCCTGGGAAACTGTGCTCCGGCCTTCCTCTCAGCACCTCTCCTCCTCATTCCCTACCTTCCACCTGAGGGCTGCATGGACAGACGGACAGATGCTGACACTTAACCTGGAAACCAGTCTGCATGTCTGTCCAACAGAAAGAAATGAGGGTAAAGCCTGGGAGGTCAGATGGGACGCTGGGGACAGCTTGCTCCTCTCTCTTCTTCCCCGGTCAGGTTTGAGCAGCTGACACTAAAGGAAAAGAAATTAAAGTGGAAAAAAAGCCCTCCCTCAGAGAAAAAAAATAGCAAAAAGTGAGAAAGAAGGTGAGAAAGACAGAGCGCCCACATACGCAGAGACATCGCCCCCGATCCCGGCAAATACGTACGTGGGGGAAGAAGGGGGTTACGCCATCAAGTCCTGAAGCCCATCGGACCACCCATCCTCGCCTGCGGAGACCCAAATCTCGGTCCGGCTGTAAGGTGTCGCAGTCCCGAATGTTCCAGAAATTGGTCCCGTTAAGCCTTCCACCATCGCCCCACAACCTCTTGCTCCCACCCCTGCCCCCACTGCCACCCCACCTCCTCCCCACGGGAACCGCCCGTGCCACCTTGCGTGTCATCTCCTGAGCCTAGGCTACCCAGAGGCCTCCAGCCCCCAACAGATTTCTGAGCGCTTGGCAAGTGAGCTGGCAGAACCTGGTGCCCGGTGTTGCTATGACTTGTTTCTTGATTTCTCTCTCTGCTGCAGCACGGCTGTTGCTAGCAGACCTATCGACAGAGCGCTCTCTCTCTCTCTCTCCCTCTCCCTCTCTCTCTCTCTGAGCTCTGTGACGCAGATCTAAATTCTCCAGTCTGCTCCTTGTGTTGCAAGAGCAGAACTGCAGCTTTTCCCCTGGAGAGCCTGAGGGCAGTGCCAAGGCTGGTCAAACAAGGCAAAAAAAAGTTAGGCCTACACTCCACTCCCTGGTCACACTTTTCTCCAATTTTTACCCCGCACCTCACTGCTCTGGGGCCTAGAGGGCCTGGTCCCTGAAGGCTCCCACCTTCCCTGAGGGCTTCCCAGCCACAAGACTAGCTTAACTCTTTGAGTGACGGTGCCCACAAGGCAGACCGGGCTGTCCCACACTAAATGCTGGGTCATCTTTTCTTGAGCCATGTGAGCTTCTCCCAGCCATAAGAAAAAAAATGGTCCTCACCCTGAGACCACCGTTCTGTTAACTCTTTCTGCCACAGAGAAGTCCAGTTTTATAGCCGTAGCTGACTTTTTGTTGTTTTCTGCTTTTTGGCCACCAACCAGGACCTTTTTCTCCCTGGAATTTCCTAAAGACAAAAAGTGTAATTAAAACATTGCCTGCTTATCCCGTGAGTAAGATCCCTCCATTGGGGCAGGAACGGGAGAAACCAAACTGAACTGCAGCCCGAGGAATCGACAGTAAAACCATCTGGATGTCCGTTCTTCCTGAGCTCAGAATTTTAAGGCCTAGGTGCCTACGTCCAATCACTTCTCAAAAGGCACTGATGCCACACTTAGCCCCAGAGATCCAGGTTGCTGAGTCATTTGTTCCCAGGAAGATCCTCTGACAACATGAAAAGCAACAAAACAGAGCAGCATCCGAGCCTGGACCTCGAGTGGCCAACAACTTGGTTCTTCCCTCTGGGGTGGGCAGCCGAGCGAGAGGAGGACCCACCAGCCCACTGCCACGGCCCCCCGAGATGGCGAGCGTGGGCATTCACGCGCCTGGAAGCTCTCTCACAGGGTCGGGGGGGGGGGGGCGTCCCGCCACTTCTCTGGAGGCTGACTGAGACTGTTTGGGGATCCTGACAGGTCTCCACTGCGGCAAAGCACGTAGCTCCCCACAGGTTTCTGCCCCCAGACCCAGAAATCTTTCAAGAAGGGCTCCAATGCTATCCCTGGACCCTGTATACCAAGACAAACCCAGAGAGTCTTGGGCCCCACACCACTACATCCAAAGAATGCACACCCAAAAGGGTGTCTGACAACCAGGTGCGCCACATGTGCCTAGAGCTGACTGGAAGAGAGAGAGATACTCAGGTCCCAGTGCAGCTGAGTCATAAAGTATATCACAGCAAGTACCCTGCAACTCCCAGGAAGACGGCTTGAGGAAGAAAGGCCCGGCAGCCACCTTATCCCATACCTGCTTCCGTAGCAGCCTTCTTTAAGCACCTGCTCTGGGCCAGGCTTTCACTCGGCAGAAAGAAGACCACTTGGAAGACAACCACGGCACTGCACGGTTTTAAAAGAAGCCCAGGGTATCTGTGCCAGGCTCCCAGCAGGGGGGAAAGTGCTTCAAATTCACACCTTCTGGGCTCCAGGGTAGAGCATGCCAATAAAGAAGTCACCTACTGGTCTGATGACCAAAGGAATGTGGCCTTGATGGCACTAAAGCAAGTCCCCCAGAATGGTCCTCTGCCTACTTAAATACCATTTGCCATAGTTTCCTTTTCCATGGAAGAAAAACATGCCTAAGTTCATGTCAGGACATTCCTGATTTATCCAAGAGCCCAGGATCAAATAAACAAAGGGCTTTGAGCTCTGCCAGGGAGCCTCCTGCTTCAGGACGGAGAACTAGAGGGAAACAGGGCTCGGAGCAGAGCTGGCCCATCACCCGCTGAACTTGGTGAATGACGTGGCTGCTCACTGCCATGGCGATGGAGATGTCACGGGTGGGTGGACGTGAGAAAGAAGACGCAAATAAGTCATGAGAGACGGAACAAGAGCGAGTTTGGGTCAGAGGAGGGCCATGCACAGCCACAGAAGTTACAGAGGAGCCGACTGTGGTCAGTGAGCTTGAATAAATGCAAAGACAGTTCCCCATCTCAGGGGCTCAGCCGGGACCAACTCTGACTTGAAAAGCATCATGACAGCACTATATCTGGGAAGGTTTTGTTTGATTTCACTTTTGATCTAAGTCCTTTCTTCTTCTTCCCAGAGCCCCGTCACTGTTCCTACAATTTTACTAGGATTGAAATAGTCATTTTAGGTGCCTCTGCCCAACTGTAGCTCTTTCTTCTAATTAACCTGATTCTGTGTAGCACCAAGAACAGCAAAACCCAAATGGGATGACCAGGAAGAAGAAATGAATTTGGTTCCAAAACCAGGAGGATGTTTACTTAGCAAGCATGCTCGAGCCTACAAGGAAGCAGTTTTACGGCGTACTGCATGCGGTGTTTGATTTTGGGGGTAAAGATAATTTCTGAGTGTGGAGAAGGTGCTGGCTCCTCCTGTCCATACTCTGGGGCCTATGGAGGCCAAACTTGAAAAGGCAGGGCTTCCATTCAAACCCAGCAGGTCACTGGCTCTCTTCAGCTTCTCTGCAGCTACAGGCCTCGGAAACCAGACCCACTCTCCCAACACCTCGAGCTCTCCATGGCCTCTGACGGATCTGGGTCAAAACTTTGCAATGCCGAGGACGAAGAATTTTTTTTTTCTTTAAAGGGAATGAGCTGAACTTTCACCCAGCCCTTGTCCGGGGTTTGGAATGCAAGCACCCTGTCACTGCCTCGAACTCCAGCTCAGTAGGCATCAGCCAGGAAAGCAGGCTTGGTGCAGGCCTCCGCGTCCTCTCAGTTCCTCATCGGGACCTGCTCTACAGGGACAGGACCTTTAATCAGGAAAGAAACTTTCTCTTGAGACAGGGGCACTGTGCAGGGGATGGATCCCAAACCCCACACAGTAGCTAGGGCTAGAGTGGGCGTTCGAGACAGATGAGGCAGCAAGCCGGTCTCAGGGGGAACTGAGAGGCCCACGTCCACAGTGATATGGTGCTTCTGTTCACCACCTGGGAGGGGGTGGGTGAGCACTCAGGAAATCACGTATGAAGTTCCTACTAGGTGCTAAGCCAACATGCAGCGTGGAAGTAAAAGACACGGGCCACCATCTCAAGACACCTGGTTCTAGCTGAGAACCCTAAAAGCATCCCAAAATTTGCATTTTTGATATTTCAAAAATCTCTTTAAAAGCTAAGATTTCATTTTCCCATTGAAATATACTACAATTACTGTTTGGGTTCCCAGGGTAGCCCACAAAGGCCCATTTTAGCTGAGTCAGGAAGTCGCACACTCAAATGCCGATGGGCTGGCAGGTGGGTAAGAAAATGTGAAGCCCTTGGGGGAGGGGGCGGGGATGTGCCAAGTGGAAGGACTGGCCTTTCCCCGAGGCAGCATTCCCCAGCCTTGCCTGCTGGGGGCCAGCTGGGAATGGAGACCCCCAAGAGGCCAGATCATCCAGATTTTCCAGAGAAGGTGAGACCCAGATTATTAAACTCTTGATTTTAAACATTGTCCAAAATTTCAAAAGAAAAAAACATACCTACAGACCTTCTAATTTGTTTTCTCTCTGGTAATGAGTCCAAAATATAATACATTTGCAATGACAAAAATAAGAGCAGGCACTGGCAGAGTGAGAACTTAAATAAAATGCAGAAATAATGAAGAATATAATGGAACAGAAAACTTTACCTCACTGGAGGAAACAATGACACGGAGGAAAATGAGGGGACCCCCGACCTTAGACTCAGTGCTTGTCAACCTGCTCTGTGTCAAGGGCTGCAGGTAGAGGGGTGCCTCAGAATCCTTTTTAAATATACACGATAGCATTAAAGCGCTAGTATTTGTGCCCGGCCTGACCCGGCGGGAGGACAACAGTCTCCCATTGGAGAGGTGCTGCTCCGGACATGCTCAGAGGGTCTGGTCAGAGCTTTGGGGATAAAGTCAGAAGGGATTATCATACCCCGGCTGCCCATCCACGGCACAGGGCCCTCCGCAAACCCCACTGTGACCAGGCGTGCTGTGCTCTGGCCTCTCCTCCACCCAGGACCTCCCACGCTGCCTTTGGAGGTCTCACAACTGGAACATAAGTGAAATCTCTCTCTGGGTCACTATCTACTAACCCTCAGGTTAGTAGAGTTCTGGAGCCCACAGAACAAGACTACACCCCCAAAGGCTTTCAGATATTTTAGGATAACTTTTACAACCACAAGTTTTTAGGCAAACAAGGAGGTACAAAAAGGGAAATGAAAAAGGAGGTGGGGGGTGGGGGAAAGCTGGGGAGAAATATTCTTAAAATAACCAATCAAAAATTTGAACAAGCCCAAGGAAAAGAGGAAGAGACATACACATTACGTATTCATGAGAAAGAGGCACCCGGGGCGGAACAAACAGTTGAGTGAAGTGGGACCTGTGAGAGGAAGGGCCCCGGGGTCCACACATGCAGGAAGAGAACCAGACCCCAGACCGTGGGACTAGACAGTTCCCATAGCCAGCCACCAGGCTGTGCCCATGATCCAGGGCTGGCTGCTTAGAGCCTGGAACTGGGAGAAGACACTGCATAAAACCCACAATTTATGTATGGGGCATTCTTTGGCCATTTGGGGGGAAGGGGTTTGTTGTTTTATAAATTTTATGGATTCTTTATATATTCTGCACCCAAATCTACTTGCCACTTATAGGTACCGCCTGCATCTTCTCCATTCTGCTTCTTTTTTCTCTTTTTTATTGATGTCTTTTGGTGACAAGAAGTTCCTCATTTCAATGTCAACCAACTTTGCAATTTTCCCATTACACTTAATGCTTTTGGTGTCTTCTTTAAAAAAAAATGTATGGCTTCCCAAGGTTATGCGGGTGTTCTATGCTATCTTGTGTATACAGTTTTATTTTGTCTTGACTTGCACAGTTAAACTGATGATCTCTCTGGAATTTATCTTTGTGTGTGACAGGAGGCAGTGGTCAAGATTCATCTCCTTGCTTGTGGATATCCACTGTCCCAGCAGCACCGTGTAGTAAAATTACTGTCCATTCCCTCCTGCTCAGCAGTGGCCCCTATGTCATATACCAGATACGTAGGGTCTGCCTCTGGGCTCCCCGTGCTGTTCCTTTGGTCAGAAGTAAGATAGACAAATAGGTCCGTTATAGAATACTGATCTTAAATCGGGTGATTTAACGTGAGGATTTACCTACAAGTAAAGTTTAAGAAACTATAAATCGTGGAGCCGGTTTTGCAAAATTAGTTCATTGTGGACCGAAACAGTCTGAAAGGAGTCCTCCAGCCTAGGCCTCTCAGAAAGACTAGAATGAGCAAGAATAAACAAAGAAAAAGCAACTCAAGCTGAGGAATGGGTAGCAAGAAGAAAGGAAAGGCACAGAGGTAGAAATCAGTCTTGTTTTTTGTAGACAGCAAGCACAGGGATCAAGAGGACAGACTTATGCTGTGTAAAAACAATCTGCACCCAAATTCTGAATACCTACCGTTTAGCTATGTGATCGTGGACAAGCTAACTCAGACTTTCTGAGCCTCAGTTTCCTAATCTGCAAAATGGGGGAATCTTCCTCATTGAGTTGTGCGGATTAAATAGGTTAATGGATGTACGTATGCTACCTAGCACAGAGCCTAGCACTCTAACTACTCAAGAAATGCTGCTGCTATCCTCATCAGAGTTAACAATTCCAAGAAGAACAAGCGGACTACTGGAGCAATCTCGCTGTCCAACAAACATTAAGTGAGTACACGCTACCACAAAGACAATAGACACGGGGGTTAATACCTCAGACTCTACAACCAGACAGGTTTGCATCTAAATTCAGGTACAGCCTCTTCACAGTTATACAGATTCAAATAACTTATTTGATGCAAGTTTCTAGTTTCAGCTTCCTCCATTCTTCCTAGAAGTCTTCTTGGTGAGGAGAGTATGAGATACAGAAGCCGTCAGCACAATGCCCAACACAAAGCAAAAGCGTCACTGATGCCGGCTGTCACCATGACGACGGCAATGATGGACAACAGTGATTTCGTGCCTGATACTATGCCAGGCAGTTGAAGAAGAGGCCTGCTAACCCCCGGAAAACCCTACAATACCTGGTATTCTCGATCTTCCATGCAAGTACTAACCAGGCCCAACCATGCCTCGCTTCGTATCAACGAGACTAAGCAGACAAGGCCAAGCATGTGCAGATGGTAGGCCCAAGACAGAGGAGGAGCTTGGAGAAAACAGGTTAGAGCCGCCAAGTAAAAGGCCAACTGCTGGGTCAGTTAACCACTTGGTAAGAAAGAAGAAACAAAAACACAGAATCTACAGCATAACCAGAAAAAGTCTGAAAATGTCCTGGGGCATGGGGGTCAGATTGTGACTCGTAGATTAAAAGTCTGATGGTATTCACAGGGAGAAGGCTCCTGAAGAACAGTGCCATCAACAGCTTCAGTCAACAATGACCGTGACACGGTCAGCCTTAAAGACCGCAGCTCGTCGGTCTCCTGCAGCAGCTACCCCAGAGCCACCGAGATTCTCCCAGCAAGTGCCCAGCCCAAGGGACCTCAGCATGCATACCCAGGTTGCTGAGCTGAAGTGAAACCAGGGTGAGCAGTGACAATGAACACTCCAAGGGCACAACACAGCGCCACAGGACAACTGAAAATCCAAGAGACCATTGCCGGGACAGCCTGTGCGGTAGGGTAGGTCCTGGCAAAGGTGAGATGCAGATGCAGAGATGAAATGCCGCCTCAGACAGGGAGCTGGAGCCAGGCAGCAGACGGTGGGTGGCCTGGCAGACGCTGGCCCTGAGCACACGGAACTCCCATGACTGCAGGGTGAGGGAAGATGAGCGAAGGCCCAGTCAGTCCTGAGTCCTCAGAACAAACAGAAGTGAACCCCAGCACCTACAGAGACTCCCCGTGCGTGGTGCAGTGACGGTGTAGTGACAGGCATGCTTGTGGGCATGTAAGGCCAGGCCTGGGGTGGGGTGTCGGCCACTGAGGCCAAAAACCCGGGCTCCAAAGTGTCCTGCTCCCATCACCTCCTGAGGAAGTAAAAAGGGCCCAAGTGTCTTTCTTGTCCTAGGCCACCGGTCATTAAATGTAAGTTCCTGCCCCGGCAGAGGTTAGCCTCAAGCAAAACTCAGGCTGCAAGGAGACTGGCACCTGCTATTCTCAAAACGGGCTGGGGCTGAGTGAACAGGGTCACTCCACTAGCCAAAGCCCCGGGACCAGCAGCTTCTAGTGCTGCCCACAACGCTGAGGGACAAAGTCTTCTTGGGACTCGGGGAGTAAGCCAACGTGCCTCTTGGCAGGCTGCTTTTGAAATCCTGGCCTTGTCAATGGGTGGAAATAATTTCCAGAGAGATGGATGTGGCTGGGCCATGTGAGTCGGACCGGAGAGAGCTCTACACCGTCTTTGCACAGTGAAACCGGCGGTCTGTGCCAGACGTGGCCAGGGAGCGGGGAACGAGGGCTCCTGCCGATCGCCCTCCGGGCACAGGCTGGAGCACTCAGATGCTACTGCTGCTCTTGAGGTTCTTGTTCTTGATCACGGAGCGAGGCTCTGGGCAGGAGGAGATGTTTCTAGGGCACACAGAACCTGGGCGACTGATGACTCATGGGCTGTACTGACCTCCCTGTGACCACATGAGCTTACACCATGTGACTCAAAATGGAGTTTGTTTCCTGCCTCGGAACAAACTACTGCTTTGCTTAGCTGAGTCAGATCCAGACAGTAAGAGTCTCAAACACAAGTAGGACAGGGGGTTCCCCAAACAACTCTTGACTTGAGCTTTAATTTCCATACTGCCTTCTCCCCTCTGCAGGAGCACGCCTGTGCCCACACCCACGGCCGAAGAGGGAAGAGCGAGGCACAGGAGCCGTCGGGCACACCAGGGTGCACGTCTGGGCTTCCAGCAAAGGGCCAGCCTGCTTGGGAGGTGGAGCAGGGAGAAGGCCTCTGGGGCAGCGACTTTCCCCTGGCAATGGGAGAGAGGTGGGGGCAGTATTTGCCATTATTGTTGGGCAGTATTTGCGATGTATTTTATAGCATTTTCATAATATGAAACCTTAACTTTCATTAAAGTTTCACAAAATCTTTGATAAGGGTCCACCAAATCTTTGATGATGTCAATACATCCTCCGCCTATAAAAACCTGGAAAGTTGGGGGGAGGGGGTGTTGATTCGAATTTTGGGGGTGAGAGGCAGTCCTGTGATTGGTTTACAGAGGCAAGGTGTCGGAAGATCTCTCTAGAAGGTTCAGCTCTCTGAAGCCCTCTGGGACTGGCAGGCAGCCCTCATTCTCAGATTAGGGTTTAGCATGGGCCTCTGGGGCCAATGTTCGTTCTCCAAAACCAGAGCAGCAGTAAGAGCTCAGCCTTAAGGGACAAAAGATTGTACTGAGATATTATTTCCCCCAATGCCATGTAGTTTGGGGTGTGAGGAGCACCCCACCACCCTCCAACACTCTCCCTCTGAAAACTGTAAAATCTTTAGGGGTCAGGGGGTCAGGGTGAGCACTGAGAAAGCAGGTGATTCCTACATGAAGAGGCACTTACATACTAAAAAACAAAGGGGGGGTGGGGTTTGGGGAGGACTACCATGTATCAGAGCTCTTCTTGGATCCTGCCCTTGGCCAGTAGGGGCTTTCCCAGTCCCCACAGGCTGGTGATCTGGGAATCCACTGGGAGGGCAGGTGCCTCCTTGACCCCAACCTGGCCCCCCAAACAAGGCAGCTGGAGTCCTGGCACCTGGATATCACTCTGTGCCCTCCTGGAAAGGCAGTGCTAGAGGTGGGGTCACCTGTGGGCTGGGTGTGCTGATGGCCAAGAAGCTTTTGGGAAGGCTGACGTGAAAAGAAAGCACCACTGGTGCTTCCGAGAGCCCCAAGTCACCAGAGGACTGGACGACACAGGGCAGGAGGAGCTGAGATGCTGACAGAAGCAGGGAGTCCCCAGTCCCTTCCCCAGAGAGGCCTTCTCACAACAGCCAACAGAACACTTTCGCTGGCAGAGCCCTTCCCGGTGACCTTGAGGCCAGGCAAAAGCACCCACAGTGAAGTCACCCGAGAGCAGTAACCATGGTTCCTGCCCCAAACCCAAGAGAGCCTCCCCAACCCATCCAAACGGAAAAGGGTGATCCACCAGAGGGGGCCTTTAGAGTCCTGGTATTGCAGAGGCCATCTGGCCTTACCTTTCCCAAAACAAGATCGGCCTTGGGTTCAAGGCCAAGATGCGGGAACTTGAGGGGGTTACTTCGTCTCTCAGCCTAAATTTTCTCATCTATAAAATAGGGCAAATAAGCCATTTGTACCCCTTGTGTTGTTGTAAGGATTAAACGAGTCCATGCAAGGAAAGCGCTTGGTAACACGGCTTGGTACACAAGTGTTGAGTAAGTGGTAGCTGCTAGCATTGTTTTTATGTTAGCGTCCCTGCGTGGTGGCCACTTGGCTTGCCTATAAGCACTATGGCCCCACATCGCCCATCCTCCCTCCCTCACGTCCTCCACGGCTCAAATGGTGGGAAAATAACCCAGTTCCATGCATCAACTCCGGCCTCCCGATCTCTGTTACCCAGTGGCCCCAGGGCTGCCCTCTGGAGTGCGACAGAGGAAGACTGACACCCACATCATGTGACAGTTCTTTAAATACACAAACTGTGCCCAGTAAACCCCTCCGCTGAAATTCAGCAGACTCTGACCTCCAGCAACACCTTCTTCCTCCCTCAGAAACCTCACTCCCTCTCGCTTGGTCTACCTGTGCAGCTGCGCTGCCTCTCCAGTCCCCACTGTAATCCTTCCCACACCCCACCACACTCCACCGCCCACACACACCCTGTTTAAAACCTGCTGTGGTCTTCATCAGGACTCTCTCAGTCATGGTCTCAGGAATAAATCAATAAAACTTTGCTGATTATTTCTACGTGAAAAACACTAAACCAGGTGCTTCCATATTCACAGATATTTTCTCCACTAACCTGCTCAATTTCCCTTCACTAGAATGCAAACCCTGTTCTCTGACCTGAGAGCTCACCTGCTCTGTTCCTGATGCTCACTGCGGGGGTCCTTGCCACCTGGCCAACCTCCTGCAAGGAGAAGGCATTTTGCCACTGCTGACCCTGGGAAGAATCTGAGGCCCTGGTCTCTACTAGACGAAACAATATATTCTACCTTTATCCTCCATTCCTTCCTGGGTGGGTCGGTGACACTCCTGCAGGCCACACATTTGCCACAATGACTGTTCTTCTTTCTCCAAATGCCAACAGTGCGTGAAACCTATGTTATGATTTAGAGACTGATATTACGCTGTCATGTCTCATCACATGTGCTCATGCGGTGCCTCCAACTAGTCTCAACTTTGCAAAGCCAGGACCAGGGCAAGCTTTAGAATTCTCCTTCATTCTTCCCAAGCCAAGCTCCCAGCAGCACTCAATCAATATTTGTTGACTGGCTGATTGGGCTAGATTAGGCCTCCCTGTCAACACAACCATCCCAAGTCCTCGAGAGAGATACACCAGAAATAGGCTCACCCGGTCCGGGTCCCTTCCTTGCACGCACGGGTCCTCTGACGTTTCTGCTGCTCTCTCCTTCCTTTGATCTAGGCTTGTCGAACATGAATTTACTCCTTGTACTCCAGCTTCTGGAAAGGGTCCCCAAGCAAATATCAAAGGGATGCCTGCTCTGTGTTTTCACACACACCAGAGATCACCTCATCTTCTGGCTGGAGGATGGATGCTGAGGGCCGCTTGCTCTGGTGTGAAAACAGCATAATGCCAACTCGGGGCCTTGGTGATTGGTTATGCAGGTTCCTTCTCCAAGTGGCCCCACATGAGACTAGGAATGGAGGAGAAGGAAATCAACTGTCCTTATCTCATTGGTGGGAAGACACCATCAAACCCGCTCTCACCTAGAGAAGCAAAGACCAGACATTCTAACAGCTCCTGGTGGCTACTGACTACATCCGGGCTAAGGAAAAAGGGGAGCACCTTCCTCACCTGATACAGTAGCAGACAAAGGGCAGGAGGGAACAAAGGAGTGCCATCCACAGCCCTAAGGAGGTAAGTGGAAAGGTGGCGCCTTGCCCGCCTTCAGGTGCCTCCTGGGGTGGGCTGGAGTTCTTGCTGTTATTATGAACACGCACCAACCAAGGAAAAGCCTTGTGCCCACCTCTAGGCACTTCACAGATACTGATGGGCTCCTGACAGAGGCTCAGGGGCCTGAGACATGAGAAGTGGTGACTGCACAGAGATGGCCCATGGTCCTTAGGAGGCTATTCTAGGTACTGGCTCTAGTTAATCAACAAGCTCTTACCAAGTATCTGTGACTCTCCTAAATACTTCCCACACCTAAGACAATGCCAGGCACACAGTGTTTGTTGATGCCGCTACTGAATCCAGGACAGGAGGAGAAAGAGAATCAAAATTAAATATAAGATATGGTTCATAACCAAAGGAGTTCCTAAAATAGCTTCCAGAGCTAACATGATTCGGGAACAGTTATAAAACAGCCTAACTGCAAGGAAGCTTGGTGTGGACCTGGGCTGCGTCTCACAGCCCCCGATGCCACCACGACGGCACGCCCGTCCCCAGCAATCGTCTGCTGGCTGAATGGACAAATGAGCACAGGATGGGAAGACTGTGCATCTTCTTTGGGGCCTACTTCTACATATCTGAAATAGCTATGTTTACCCCTCATTTTTGGAATCATAAAATGCCCAGATACTGATTGACCACCAACTGCCATGAGGATATACCCAGAATTATGATGTCACTTTTGTGCAGGAAAGAGATCGGTGTGTCCCTGCAAACTGCTCCCAACATGAACCTCCCACCCCACTCCCGGCTCCCCTGGCTCCTTTTGCTCTCTCACACACAGAACCAAGGAACAAGCTAAAAAGTGGCAGGAACTCTTGGTGAGCAAACTTTGCTCCTTGGCCAAGATGTGGAAGCCAAGCTACACCATAGAATGCATGCCTGCTCCTGCTCATCTGTAACCTGCTCAGGCCCAAGCTGGACTCTGGCCAGTGGACCCCTAGGACGTGGCCATCTCCCTGGGGCCTGTAGGAGGACTTCAAACAGAGGCTTTCACCCTGCCCCGCAGTGCTGACTCTTGCTGACCCCCAGCTTTGGGAGATGAGGAATAGTTAAAATAAAGCCTTCATTTGGCCTAGAGCCCTAACAGGGGTCTGTGTGGCTTTGTCCCAAGGTGGCCCTGTGGCCTCAGCCCTCAGTCCCCCCAGACATGGATGTTCCCCTTGCCCTCCTTCTGAGACAGCCTTCAGATGAGGCCAAGCCCCTCGAAACTAGAATGGCCCTTGCCTTTTAGCTGCCCAAACAGCATCTTCATCATCATGAATGTGGACCTCAACATCCATCAAGTGCTAAACACTCATCAGGCCTGATGCTCAGCCCTCTGCATGGACCACAGCTCACACCATCTTCATGAGGGTGCTGTGAAGCCCGGGCTATCTCCACCTTCGCTCTACAGGTCAGGAACAGAGCAGCTTGCAAAACAATACACAGCCAGTCACTAGACTCTTAACCACTGTGCAAAGCAAGCTAGCAACAACATCCTCTTAGGAGACTTCCCCTCAACCCCGTCCTCATTTCACACTTGACAACCCCTCATGTAAAGGTGGGACTAACCACGTTTCCTTAAAAAAAAAAAAAAAAAAAAAAAAGAAGCAATCACACATGTGCCTTTGTTGTAAATAAGTATTTTTAAAATAAGTTTTTACTACTGACTCATTTAAATGAGGTGTGATGTATGTATGACTCTTATAGTGTGCAAAGTAGTTTTATAAAAAGTTAGCCTATCTCCTCCCCCCTGGAAGCCTTGTGAAGCACAGAGAGTGATTCCTATTTTACAGATGAACAAATGAGAAAAGTGAGGGGAGTCAGCCAAGATCAACCAGCCAGCAAGGAGCAGAGCAATAAACTGACCCCAGGACTTCCAAATGCTAACTCCTGTGTTCGGGGTGCCCACCGAGTGGGAGGTGGCAGAGCACCAGGACTGACGGTCGGGGGCTGGGACTCAGGAACGCTCACGTGTACTGGCTGTGTGACCCGGGGCGAGTTCATTAACTTCCTTTTGCCTCAGTTTCTTCATCCACAAAACAGTACTAATAACAACTGTAACATGGTAACCACGAGGATTAAATGAGATAATGTAGCACACTGGCCAACACACAGTAAACACTCATTAAGTGGCAGTTATTTTTATTAAATGCCACTGCCCAGACAGGAACTACGGTGGCTCCTGAACTCTCTATTTCCCTATATATAGCAGAGACCAGATACAAAACTCTGCGTGTGGCAGGTGCTTGACACAGGTTGGCCTAAAGCAACTTCCTCATACCCAGCTCCCGAAGAGCTGCGGCCGAGATGCACAGGACACAGGCAGGAGAACGAGCAGTCCGCGCCACAGGCCGGCCGAACTGCGGCGCGGGTGCACGGTGGCCAGGACCTGTCTTCTCCTGCCGGGGAGGCTGGGACCCGGTTCCCAACCACGGCGACTCTGAAGCAGCAGCGTCTGCCTCGATGAACGCGTTCGGGGACCCACGAGCAGGCAGACGAAGGCTCCGAGCTGCAGGCGTGGCCACACACAAAATGGCCGCGGAGCGGGCCTGTGCCAGCCCGAGCACACTCGTGCCTTCCGGGGGCGGCAGCCGCCTTTCCTCCACACTCTGCTCACACCTCCCTCCCCCGGGGCTCCTGGTCTCTGCGCCCAGGGCTTGGGAACATGCCTGTCCTTGGTGAGAAGAGCAAATAAAAGCTCATGGCCTACTTCCAGCAACCTCACTGTTTCTCACTTTAAGATTAAAATACTAAACACACAGACATACAGAGGCTGGAGAGTGAGGGGGAAATTAAGCAGCATCGGAGCTGTGCAACAAGGACTCACGCAGCACCGGGCTTTGGTAGCCTGGCAACCCGAGGAAGGTGTGTTGGAGTGAGGAGGACACGGACAGACAAGTACCAGGGCTGGGGCAGTCAGGGCTGGACGGGGGAAGGGGGCACAGGCTGGCCTGGCCTGTGTGCTGAGGAGGGAGGGGAGAGCAAACAGCACGCTGCTTGCCCACACTGCTCGTGACTGCCAGCCGTGTGTCCCCGGTGGCACCTAACTAATTGGTCACCTGCTAACTCCAGGCTCTCTCCTCTCCAGTCCCGTCTAGTTTCCTGTACTGGTGCTTTCCTGGAAACCCTGGACTGTCATGTCCTTCCCCTGGTCTGAAACCTCCCATGGCTCCCTGATGCCTCACTGAGGCATTCTCCTAGTATTCAAGGACCCTCGGCACCGGGTCCCAGTCTACCCCTCCAGCCTTGCTTTTCTCTCGTCTCCCATACTGAACCCTCTGATCCTGCTTCACTGCCCCTTCCTTACACATCCCTCCTATACGCCCCCACATGTGGGGAACTGTCCCTTCACCTTAGTCCAAACCCGGAGGACACTGTTCTCTTCATACCTATTTGCTGAATGCCTACCATGGACCAGGCACTGAACTAGGCAACGAGACCACAGGAATAAGAGAGACATCTCTTGTCCACGGTGAGCTCCTGGCAGTAGGGCCAATCAAGGAAGCCCATCAATACGACACCAATGTGGCAGGTAATCTAGGGTTAACAGAGACAGGGCACTCACTATGAGCCAGATACTACTTCAAGCCTTTACAGGCTCACTTAATCCTTTGAAAAACCCTCTAAGTCAAGTGCAATTATTACCAGCCAGTCCCATTTTATAGATGAGGGAACTGAGGTACAACAAAGGTCACATAGAACTTACTCGAAATCACCCTAAGTGAGGGACAAACTTACATGGACATTGGGCACCCCCGCCAGAGAGGCTGGTGTGGACTTTGAGGTCTAGCAGGGCAGTGAGAGCTGACCAGTCATGGGTAGAGCCAGATACTGGGATGCCCATGGCCAGAGCACCCTCCTCTACTTCCCAAAGAGACACTCCAGAAGTGCATACTTCCCTTCCCACATAGAAAGGAGATGTGTAGATGGGGCATGGACCTCACCCCAGGCTGCCCTCCCTCATTCTAGGAAGAAAGCAGAAAGCAGGAAGGGGATATGTGTATGAGTGACAGCCCACTATCATAACGTGAGGTGAAGGAAAACCCAAATCCACAGCCAATCCACTCAGCATCTACATTTACCCAGGCCACTCGGTGGGGGAACTTAACCCTAGATCATTGGGGGATCAGAGACTCTAGTGTCTTGCCTCTGGCACGAGCTGGGGAGGGGGATCTCTGGGGTGTATCAAGCAGCCTCTGCCTTCTGCCCCTGCAAGGCTGTGAGCACCTGCCTGAGATGCCATGCCTTCCTGCCAGCCAGGCTGCCTCTGTGCCTGTGCCAGGCACACCCCAACCACACTCTGGGAGGGCTGGAGCATGAAGCTGCACGACTCCGCTCACAGGTGGGCACAGGGCACTGGGGCTCCGGCCTGGACTGGGCCCCTCCACCTGGCTCTGCTCCTCCTGCTCACAGGGGCTGTATGTGTGTGGAGCGGGGAGGGTGTGCAGCCTCAGGGTCAGGCCTAGCAATATGGCTGAGGTGGGGCGTGGGATGGGGACTAGCTGTCCCTTCAGTCCAACCCAGGTGGCCTTTCCTCCTCCTCTCCTCTCACGGTAGAAATCCGATCCAGGGCATCCCGGGGCCCCACTCAGGCCACCAAGGCAGCCTCCACCCTGCTGCACCCCACCAGGTTGCAGGTCGCCTCTCACCAAGCACGAGGGACCTTCCCTCCTCCTCTCCCTCCAGCAACCCTCCAGTTTCTTCCTGAAACTGGCTGGAAGGTAAGCTCCATGAGGACAGGGACTTCCATCTGCTTTGTAAGCTGCTGAGTCCCCAGGGCCTAGAACAGTGCCTGGAATACAGCAGGCGCTCAGTAAATACTGTAGGAGGCATGCATTGTTGAGAGCTAGGAAAGAGGGCTAGCCAATTTTAAGCATTGCTAAGCAGAAAACCTCTTGAAGGTCACCAGAATAGATAGGGGAGAGAAACAACATTGTCGGCCAAAGTAAGGGTAAAGGTAAACAATACGTGATTTGCAGAGGGCTTATTCTGAGTTACAGCCAATTAGAGGGCCATAAAACTTTGGGTGCCAGACTCATCTCGGGTCTGGACCCTTATCTTTAAACTGAGGGTACAAATTAAGTGGGACAGACAGATGGTTCTTATCAACAGGAGACAGACAGATAGTTCCTCCTGACCCCAGAGCTATGCAGAGATAGCCGCAACTCCCACTTTTGTAACTTGCTTGCTTGCTTCTCACCGTATAAAAGAGCTAGCCTGTGAGCGTTCGGCGCGACTCCCCTTTGCAGCCTTAACGGGCACCCTGGGAGTTCGCCCCTGCGCAGGTAAAAAATAAAGTACCATCTAAGTGCACTCCACACGTCTCCATTTGATTTTCTGCTCGCGTACGGGATACAACATTTGGAGGCCCCAGCGGGATCTCCCTTTTGGGAGTTTTGCTTTCGGAGACTGGGTGGACAGTTCGAACTCAGTAAGTAATTTGTCAGGATCCTGTTTTGGTTTTGGTTTCAGTCCTCCGGAGGCTTTGCCCTGAGGTAGTAGGCAGGACGCTGCCGGAACCCTACCCAGGGGTTCGGAGAATAGTGGGACGCCACTTCCGAATATAGGTTTTGTCTCTGTGCCGCGCGGCCTTGTCGTGTTTGTCTGTGTTATGTTGTCGGAGGTATGTTATTAATGTAGTGAGAATGAGAGTGTGATTGTGTCTGTGGCTCCACCGGCATCAGCCTACGGAGCGTGCGTGGGCCCCAACCTGCGGTTCCTTAGTCTGTCATACGGCATAACGGCTGGGAGTTTAACCCGAATTCTACGCGGGCAGCCTTAGCTAAGACAGACCTAAGTCCTCGCGAGAGGAGAGGCCAGGCGGGCGAGGCGAATATCCTCCGACCTCGTTAGCTGTTTGTCTCGATATTGTGCTTGTCTCAGTTACGTGAAACTAACCCTTGTGAAAATGGGCCAGCGGGAGTCCACCCCCGAACTCCCCGCTTGATTGCATCTTGAATAACTTTTCTGATTTCCAGCGTCGTGCACGCGGCTACGTGAGCGTGCAGCTCGATCCGGAGTTCCTGCGGACTCTTTGCCAGCTAGAGTGGCTGACTTTTGGTGTCGGATGGCCTGCAGAGGGGACTTTCGACCTCCCGGTATTGTTTGCAGTTCGGGCCACAGTTTATAGAGCCCCACACCCCGATCAGATAGTTTACATCAATGTGTGGGTAGATATAGCCCCAGACAAGCCAGGCTATATTCAGAAATGTCTAAGAAGGAGTGCCTCCCGCGGAAGAACGGTTCTGTTAGCCGCGGGAAGAGGAAAACAAAAAGAAATTCCCGGAGCCCTCCGCACCGAGAGGGCGGAGGGTGCCTAAACTCTACCCCCACCACTACCAGGACCTGGGGAGGACATGTTAGACCCCTTGAATGCGCTCCCTCCCTACCCTAGGAGGGAAGTGCCGCATTCTACCCAGCCGGAGGAGGGAGGGACACTCTCGAGCCCTCCTCACACCCGAGGGGGAACTAGAGAAGGGGAGGAGGCTCTAGTATTCCCAGCACCTCCGGCACTTCTGCCACTCCGTGAGGCACCGCCCGGACCGGGTGCCCCTGTTGGAGCACCCCCTCGGTTGATATATGTTCCTTTCTCCACTAGTGATCTGTATAATTAGAAACACCAGAATCCCCCATTTTCTGAGAAACCGCAGGGATTAATTTCCCTACTAGAAACTATATTTAGGACTCACCAGCCAACCTGGGATGATTGTCAGACTCTATTTACCTCAGAAGAAAGGGAAAGAATTTATAGGGAGGTTGCAAAGATTGTGTTGGGAGAAGGGAGGGAGGAATCTCCCGCTGCTTTCCTAGAAAGATTACTGCAGGCAGGTGCGGTAGTTCTTAGGAGCAATAGGATAGTGCCGCCTCTGGATTCTAGGGTTTGCAGAATTGGCCAAGCCTCTCCATGAACTTACGAGGGGAAAAGAGGGAAATATAACTTGAACTGAAAAAGAGAACCAAGCCTTTGAGGCGCTTAAGGCAGCTTTGGTATCTGCACCTGCATTGGCCTTGCCAAATTTAGGAAAGCCGTTCCAGCCGTTTGTGGCAGAAAACGGAGGCATTGCAAAGAGAGTGCTGAGCCAGGCTTTAGGACCCTGGAGAAGGCCCGTGGCCTATTTGTCCAAGAGATTGGACCCAGTAGCCTCAGGGTGGCCAACCTGCTTACGAGCTCTAGTTGCCACAGCCATGCTAGTGAAGGAGGCCAGCAAGCTCACCCTTGGACAGAATTTGCAGATAATTGGGGAGCATCATATAGAGAGAATTTTGAAATCCTCTCCTGATCGCTGGTTGTCTAATGCACGGCTAACTCAGTACCAGGTGCAGTTGCTGAATTCCCCATCAGTCCAGTTCCTGAAAAGTGCCGCCTTGAATCCAGCCACCCTGCTTCCAGCCCCTGATCCAACCATCATGCATAGCTGCCATGAAATATTAGAGCAGGTCACAGGCATGCGCCCAGACTTGCGGGATGAGGCATACAAAAAAGCAGAGCTCGCTCTGTTCTCGGATAGCAGTAGTTTCCTTAGGGAAGGGCAGCGGTACACGGGGGCTGCGGTAACCACGGAAACTGAAGTCCTTTGGCAGCAAGCCCTGCCAAAAGGAACTTCAGCCCAGAGGGCGGAGTTGATGGGGTGTTTGCAAGGTCTAATCTTAAGAAAGCTGCAGGATATCTCTGCATATCTAGGGACTTTGAGTAGAAGATGCCTGTACTGGTAGGGACTTTTGGCTGCCACGTACTGAGTTTAAGTGCTGAGTTTAAGTACAGTCCTTCCCAGGGTGGGAAAGGAGCAGGGATTAAAGGTAGACTGTAGTTAAATCTGGATGGGCAAAAATATGTAGAAAGGTTGTGAAAGTTTTAAACCTGGAGGAAAGGAAACCTCAACTACTTGTTTTCTGGTTTTATGGTAATGTAGTTTCATTTTGCTTCCGTTTCTAATCAGAAACCCCCTGTATCTGAAGACCTAGTTAGGGTCACCTGAAGACCTAGTGAAGGTCGCCTGTAACCGGTTGGAGAGAATGCCTTTGCCACTCGGGACCCAGGAAGGGTCATTTGGGCCTGATGTGTGTTTCAGCCTGAGGCAAAGGAGCATGTCTCTGCCAAGAGACCGGACCTGAATGGCATGTCTCTGCGGAGGCTCCAGTAGACGCACCGGTGCAAGAGGATGCCTCTACCTGTGTGCTGTTCTTATAGAACTCCGTCTGTGTTCTAGATTTTGTTCTGTATCTTCTCTGAAAAGAAAATTGAGGATTCCAGGGATAGTTAAAACTTCACACTCTGTAGGAAAGTGAACAAGGGAAAGTGCAAGATATGTAAATGAAGATGTATGAAAGGATACAGAAGGTTGGTGGATGTTGCAGAAGGTCTATGGGAAGCTGTAAAGATAGAAGAGGGTTTGTAAAAAGGTGTGTAAAAGGTTATAAAAGTTTGTGAAAGTTTTGGAAAGAAAGTGTGTGGGGCCAGTAATAGAAGGTATAAGGCATAGAGATGCAATCTTAGTAGATATCAGAAGGAAAAGGATTTTCCTTCGCACTTGGTATTTTTCTCCCTACCTGATCCCTCCAGAATTTGGCATTCTGAAGGAGTGAGTAATGACATAAGGTTTCTCTGCATAAATCCATTAAGACCAGTCATTAATAGTTTGTTAACCGATGCTTTGACTGGAATGTCACGCCTGAAGGAGGCATGTCTGGGTTCTGGTTGTCACCAGGAAGCCCCGAGGAACTGGGATTGACTTGAGAAGCTAGCAAAAGCCCACAGGAAGAAGCCTGGCACCTTGGTTGATTGTGTGGTTCGTGGCAGTCTTTCCAGGGAAGGAACGAAGGTTTCTTTCCTGAAAGATGGATAAAAAGGAACCTGTAGGCACAACGAAAGCCTCAAGGATTTAAGTGAAACAACTGGTACAGGTGAAGCCAGGTGGCAGATGTGTGGCTCTGCTTCTGTGCCCTGAGGGGCAGACTGAAGTCAGTCTAAAGGTTCCCTGAGTGAGTTCCAGCGAAGCAAACTTAAAGATCATAGGCGATCCAGGCTGCTCTTGGTGTGTTTATGCAAACAGACAGGCAGAATTAAAAGTTGGACTCAAAGTAGTCTCTTTAATAACGATGAGGGTGATATTAAGGAGAAAGATCATGGTCTAAGGAAAATCACAATGCTCAGTATTGGATATAGGAATCATGCAGCTGTCTTGAAAGTTTGCTTTCATTTGAAAGTTGAAACTGGGTTTGTAATATTACCGAAGATGTTCAATTTACAGGCACGAAGGGCCTGTCAAATTGCCATTGCTGTATGTCATCGCAGCAAGGGCCTTGCAACTGAATGTCTTCCCAAAAGACAGTCTCACCAGCATAGAGACTGGCTTGGGAGTGGTTGTGTAAATTAACCTGCGTGTTCCTCCTTCTGTTTTCATAGGGCGTGGGACTATGGCCTCATTACCTGAGAGAATGGTTGCAATATAGGCCTCACTTAAGGATCCCATCTTCATCATCTACCCCTGAGACTCAACTAGTTTGGTTAAACTAGGTAGTTGGGTTGGTAAAGGGTTTGAGAGATCTGTGGGCTTCACTTCAGAGCTTATCTTCCCTTTTCTGTCCTAATAGCCAAGACAGAAAGGGCCCAGAGATCTGAAAGGAGAGAAATCCTGATATATTCCCCTCAGCCCGAGCGAAGTGTAGTGAGCCACAGGGTTTTGGACAGGTGTAGCATGTCTCATACACCTTCCTCCAGATGAGCCATTCTTTACCTAGGTGCCTGCCTTTCTGATTCGGTAATTATGATTTAATTGTGCCTTCCAAATCTCTTGCCAAGTCTGTCACCTCCAGAATATGACGAGGATGCCAACTGTCCAGTAATGCCAGCCTTTGGACACCGAGCCTGCAACTTCGCAGTGACAGCCAACTGACTTGGATTCTGTAAGGTCCTTCCCCTTACAGGAAAGGACTACCTCCGTGCTGCACCCCCTTTCAGGGCACCCCGACCCAAGGTTAGGTAGGACAACGTCCATGTCCAGCCGGAAGCAGTTACAAGAAGATGAGACCTTCGCCCATTGTCCTTTATATAATTATAAAGGGGTTATATATCTGAAAGGAAGGATTGAAGCAGGGTGCCGCCAAGAGGAGGGCCCAGGAAGGGATTTGTAATAGGGTCCAGAACTCAAGGTGTACCATTCCTAGGCCCCTTACTCATAATTCTTCTGGGGATTAAGCCTAGGGCCTTGCATCCTACAGACCCTAGTTCAGAATCTAGAAGCCACAGTCACTCGTACTGCAGTAGCTAAGGTGCTGGCCCTTCAGAATTATCAGCATCAGTACCAGAAACTAAGGCAGTTTACTGATACCCAGAACTATGGCCAGCTCTATAGTGATGCTAAAGGAGCCGAAAACGACTTTTTGCATCAAAAGGGGGGAATATAGTAGATAATGGTTTAGTTAGTATGCTGCTCCCAGTTACTATGCTGCTTCCAGGTTGCCCCTGGCTGCTCACTTACAGGTTCAGTGAGCCCAGGTGGCACTAAGGGAACCTGTGCTCAGGTTTGGGGAGGAAGTGAACCCCTAGGCTCTATAAGCTGAGCCTGCATGAATATTAGGAATTGGATACTAAGCCATGTAGGTACACCACCATTTTAGGTAAGCTGATTATAGAAATCGTTGTTTAACAACAAGGAACATGACCCACTCCTCCGAAAAGAATCCAGGATTACTGAAAGCCCCTGAGGGCATTTGGTTTATATGCCTCCAAGGAATATATCTTTGTTTGCCACCAATTTCTTATCCAGAATTTCGTGTAACTGGGTACATAATTCCCCAAGTGTATCTCTATGCAGGAAACCCAGATTTTGTTCTCCCCTCTAGGACTAGGAAAAAAAAAAAACTCCCCTTCTTATACCCATAGTAGCCACTGTTGGGATCTTAGGGTCCCCCGCACTCAGTGCCGCAGCCCTCATTCGGGAGATTTAGAGTTAAGGCAGCTTTCGCAGACTTTCTCTAAGGACATATCTCTGCTGCAAGATCAGGTAGCTGATTTAGAAAGACTGGTAGACTCCTTAGCAGAGGTAGCTGTCCAAAATCGGAGAGGATTAGATGTATTGTTCTTAAGGAAAGAAGGATTATGTGCAGCATTAGGAGAAACTTGTTGCTTTTATGCTAATCATTCAGGGATAATTAGAGATAGTATCAAGGTCTTAACCCAGAGACTAAAAGAATGAGAAAATCTAGAAGAACCAACGCAGGAATCTATTAAGATGTCCCCATAGTTGACTACCCTGATTTCCTCTATTAGTGGGCCTTTATTAATTATACTCCTCTGTTTAACCTGTGGCCCCATCATTAGTATGATTCAAGGATTTGACTCATAAGTGCCAACAAGGAAATGGGGGAATGTTGAGAGCTAGGAAAGAGGGCTAGCCAATTTTAAGCATTGCTAAGCAGAAAACCTCTTGAAGGTCACCAGAATAGATAGGGGAGAGAAACAACATTGTCGGCCAAAGTAAGGGTAAAGGTAAACAATACGTGATTTGCAGAGGGCTTATTCTGAGTTACAGCCAATTAGAGGGCCATAAAACTTTGGGTGCCAGACTCATCTCGGGTCTGGACCCTTATCTTTAAACTGAGGGTACAAATTAAGTGGGACAGACAGATGGTTCTTATCAACAGGAGACAGACAGATAGTTCCTCCTGACCCCAGAGCTATGCAGAGATAGCCGCAACTCCCACTTTTGTAACTTGCTTGCTTGCTTCTCACCGTATAAAAGAGCTAGCCTGTGAGCGTTCGGCGCGACTCCCCTTTGCAGCCTTAACGGGCACCCTGGGAGTTCGCCCCTGCGCAGGTAAAAAATAAAGTACCATCTAAGTGCACTCCACACGTCTCCATTTGATTTTCTGCTCGCGTACGGGATACAACATGCATTATCACCTCCACCTTACAGGTAGCGAAATGTGTACATTTCCCAAAGCTGTACAGCTGGTACGTGGCAGAACTAAGATTCATAGCCAGCACTTCGCAGACGTGACACACACCGTCTCATGCAACCACCCGACACTAGTATTTACTGAGTCCCTGATTGGGGCAAGACACTCGATCCTCACAATCGAAACTTCACTAGGGGCCTTTTATGTACCAGGTGCTGGAGCACACAAAGACATGGCCTTTTTGAAAAATAAAAGCTGTGTGTGTACACACATATACATATATATGCGCATAACATGTAAAGGCACATGTACATACATGTAAGGGCATATGGAAATATGTGCTGTTTGTATGTTGAGAAATTTCATGCATATATGCGACAGAAACCCGGAGGGCGCAAGATTCGCTGCAGGCACAAGGTTCCACAAAGGGGACAGAAGCAGAGGGAGGGGCTCTGATGAATCCAAAACCTGCAATAAAATGGAAGGAGCCCGGCAGCCCGAGGGGCCGGGGTGCTGTGCACGAAAGCAGAACCGTGCGGGCTCAGGGAACAATTCGCAGAGAAGTCTCACCGGCCTGAGGTTTTTCTTCCTTGTTTATTTTTACACCTCTGCCTTTAACTGTTTCATATTCTGTGCCTATCAGCGATGTTTTATCTAAAAGAAAAATAAAGGTTCCCTGCAGTAAAAGAATACTTTTTGAAAACCACTGCTCAAGTTTACTCTCATTATCCTACAGATGGGAAACTGGAATTCCCCCTGGTCCCAGAGCTGGCTTGTGGCTGAACGGGGGAGACAGCCCAGGTCTCTGGGCTGCCCAGGAGCTGCCTGGGACACTCCAATCTCACAGGGCGTAATGCAGAGGAGGTGGGCCACGCCTCAGTGTGTGGACCTGTAAAAGCAGGCCCTTAGGGTCATGACTAGGACACGACCCAGGACACTCAGGCCTCCGTAGCACTGCTCTCGCCTCCTGCTGGAGGAGCTGCAGAGCTTTTTCTGCTGGAAGTCATGAGTTGTTTGTTGGTTTTCTTCCTGCTTGGCCTGTTTTGAAATGAGGAAGAAGCTATTCCTCCTGGCAAGCCTGGGTAACCCAGAAGGGCAGCAGTCCCCTCCCTGAAGAAGCGGAGGCAGCCAGCTCCAACAGGGAGAAACCGGATCCAGGATGCTGACTGGTCAGCAGCTGACCTCTCTGCTGGCCCCTGCTGGCTCCTACATATCCCACTGGGGCTATCTTCCCTGAGAGTACAGGCTCTGGAGGCAGATGGGTTCAATTTCAGCATCCACCTGCTTCCAGCTGAGTGATCTCAGGAAAGACACTATACCTCGCTGTGACTCAGTTTCCTCGTCTATCAAACAAAATGATCCCACAGAGTTACTGGGAGGCTTAAATGAATGATTACACAGAAAACACTTAGAACAGCACCTAGAACACAGGGAACACTCAATGAGTGTAGCTGTCACTATTACTTTTTGGTTTGTACATAAGGTTCCCTGAAACCTGGTCTCTGAGGTGCCCAGCCAGACTAGGCTGGATGCTAAGGTAACTGCTGTGGGGTGGAGTAGACAGCAGCACCAGAGATAACTGAGGCATAAGCCTGTAGGCATGCAAGCCTCCTTCAGTCTCCTGGCTTCCCTCTCAGCATCTGAGAGAGCTGGAGGCAGGCTGAATAGTGCTACCTGCTCCCCAGCACTGCCAGGAAAACTCTGGTACCCAGAAGCAGGTAAGGACTCCGGCCTCTCCTGCCTCACACTCTGCTGTGGTTCTCACACCCTATTGTGGTTCCTGCCCTGGGGGTGGGGGGGTGGGGCACGGCCTCTGCCGGGTTCCTTGTTCATGTTCCCTGCGCTTGGATCCTTCATTGATATCCTGTGGGAATGCTCCAGGCATTTTCCTTGAGATAAGTAATCCCAGACATCTATTGCTTGAGATAAACCCAGTCCAGGGATTTGAGGGAGTTAGCTGCATATTATCTTTAAAAGTCATTGCTGAATATTTCCTTGAGGTGTGGGGTCAACCTGGTGAGTGTACCTATGAATTTACCCTACTGTTTCTTCAGAAGGGGACATGTAGGAGGGTACACAGTTTTGCCTGGCCCCAGGGAGGGGCATCGGCAGCCATGGCATCTACACTCTGTCTTTTGCCCACCAACACCCCAGGTGCTGCAGAAAGGACAATCTTTAAGATTCACATTAAGTATAGGGACCGCTCAGGCTCAACACTTACTTTTTAGACCTCAACCTTTTAATCTTCACATCCCAGCACCTAGCACCTGGCAGGGCTCTCGGCGGGAGCTTAGTGAATGCCAGTTACACTGAACGGAGGCTCTCCTTCTCTAGAATCACAGCTCAGAAATATTCATGATTGTATTAGAGCCAGGTGTGTCTGCCACATGCGAGCAGGTCTTTGCAACTACCAGTGTCCCTGATAAATATTCTACTGTACTTGGAGCTGAGTGGGTTGTCTTGAGGATTCTTTGGTGTCCAGTAATTATTAATATGATTACTGAGTTATGGTAGATGTTGTGTTTAGACATAGGTTACTCAAGCATCCCAATTGCCAACTCTTAATCAACTTTAGAGAAGAAACAGAAGTGCCACCATATTTCCCACTTCCCCTACCAATCTTTTGCCTCAGTGATCTGGTGTCTTAATTGTTCCCATGCCCACCCACTTCCTTCCACCACGCTCATTTTCTCACTATTTCCTTTATCTGAGGTGTCCTCCTCTCTCCTCTTCATTAGCACAGGGCCCAACCATATTTCAAGGCCACACTCAAGTTCAAAACCTTTATGAAGCCTTATGTCTGTGCTTCATGGTCTTTGTCCACTGCTGTTTCACCTGTTGCTACTCCTGGTGTCTCCCCTAATACCTAGCATTTCATAGCAGGCTCTTTCAGGCACGTGTCCCCTAATCACCTGTTCTGGCTGGTACCTCCACCACCACTCTATTGCAATTCCTTTCCAAGGTCAACAATGACATCAGACGGAGTCAGGTTCAATTCCTGGATTGGCCAATCCCAGGGTCCCTTCCTCAGTCCTCATCCTTACTGACTTGAATACTGCGCGGCACCCCCTTCTTAAATCCTCTGTTGTGTGTACAGTCCGGAGCACCACCCTGGGACCACCTTTCCTGCGTCGCTCATGACTGCTCCCACCTATGCTCAGCCTGGGCCCCTGCTCCTATCCCTCGGCCCCTGTGCCCTGTGTCCTGGGACACCTTCACAACACTAACTTCATCCCTCACCTCATCTTTGGTCCTCAGTCATCTTGGAACACTTGTGGGACAGCCCACTTGGGTGTGCTGTTACCGCATGTTTAACATAACTAAAATTCATTCAACTATTACTTGTTGAGCGTCTACAAAGCCAGGGTCTCTTCTAGTCATTGGCCAGCAAACCACATGAAAGCTCTTGCTCCACGTGTCCACCGGCGAATGCGTGGACAAATAAAATGGGTAGAGCTATGTAATGGAGCATCATTCCGCCTTAAAGGGAAGGGAACTCTGACACATCCTACAACATGGATAAACCTGCAGGCATGGTGCGAGGTGAAATAAGTTAGTCAGAAAAAGGCAAATACTGTAGGATCCCACTTTTATAAGGTACAGGAAGCAGAGTGGTAGTTGCCAGGAGCAGGGGAGAGGGGGGAGTTATTGTTTAATGGGTACAGAGCTTAAGTTCTGCAAGACGCGGAGACTCCTGGAGACGGAGGGTGGTGGTGGTCACACAATAACAGGAGTATGCTTAATGCCACACTGACCTGTACACTTAAAACTGGTTACGATGTAAATTCTATGTTGCGTGTATTTAACCACAATAAAAGTCCCCGCCCTCTCCACTTTTCTGTATATTTTATAGCCTCAATTAAAATGAAAAATACACTGTCCTCCCAGATCTTACAGTCTAGAGGCAAGACCGTGGCTACCATCCCAGCAGCTCCTTCCCAAAAGCCCACCACTTGCACTGCCGCTATCCAGGCTTGTCCTGCGGACACATGATCCCTTTTCTCCCCCACCTCGAAGCCCCTTCCATTGTTCCTCTTTAAGCTTTTCACCTCAGTCCTTCCTCCTTCCCAGTACCACAATCTCTGCCACCTCTTGATTTTTGATAGAAAAACGTAAGGAAGGGGGAAGAAACTCAGGAATGCCTGGTTCCAGCACTGACTTCACCAATGGCTCTGACTAACCTTGCACATGAGCTCTGACTGCCCCACCCATTATGTGACGAGTTTGACAAGACACTCATGAAGGCTCCTTCCGGCTCTAGCACAGGGTAAGTCTCCAGCTGATCCTACCCAGCCCAGCCTGCGGTCTGGTGTGCTCCTCGCAGGTCCTCAGCAGTCTGAGAAGAAAGGCCTTTTTCAGGAGGGGAACCCAGCCAGGGCGACAGCTCCCACCCAGTGCCCCTTGGCTCTCTTTCCTACCAGCTTGAACTTTTACTGCTTGCAACCTTGTGAGTTTGGATTACCTGACCTTGGATTCCGCCAGCCCTGCACTGCTACTCCTCTTCTGACCTGACTGCCCGTAACTGGGGCAGCCTCGTCTGCTGACAGTGGGCCCTGCTCTGCTGCCACCAGCTGGGCTGCCTGGTGGCTGTACAACAAGGGTGTTGCCAGCTGGACTCTGGACTCTCCCTGGGCCATCACCATGGCCCCTGCTGACGTGCCAGTCCTGGCCCTGGTCCCTGCAGTGTCCTCTGAGTTCACCCCTGATGTAAGCTGGGTTTATGATTTGTCTGCGATTGAGTCACTCACTCCACAAATGACCACTACGATGTCTAGTCCACGAGTGGCACTGTCTCAGCAAGAGACACGTCAGGAGGGAACACAACTGCTTCTCATGTCAATGTCACACTGCCAGGACGAGCTTCCCTACTCAACACAGACTTCATCCAAGTCAAACTCCTTCACGCAACAGGTGTTTCTGGAGCACTTATTATGTGCCAAGCACTATTCCAGGCATCCTAATAAAATACCAATTTTAGGAAGTGTAACTTTCTATGCAATACAATGGTTACAGAGCCTGAGCTAGGCGACAAGAATCTCAGTTATGTGTCCTTCAGTAATTACGAAACCTCCGAATCTCGGTTTCCTCACTTGAAAATGGGGGTAATAATAGTAACTAAATGATAAGCTTGTCTGAAGAATAAATTAGAGAGTCCATGTAAAATACTTAGAACGGTATATGGCACATAGCAAGCACCTGGATATTAATCATCTTTTATTTTTATGTAACCTAAATATGCCAAGAACTTTAAGAGTCCTTGTCCCATCCTACACAACCAATATCCCAACAGTACATTTGTAGATGAGTTGGGCTTCAACAGAATGAAGCCCCAAGGTCACCATCACCAATAAAGAATAAAGATACCTGTGCAACGTAATACATAACAACCCTAATGCTTTCACATGGGCCAACCTTGGGGATATCATTAAAGATATGGATACCAACAGCTCTTGAGAGGATAAAATATTTCTAGTATATGTATTCAAAAGTATATAATAAGCAGCTTTCTACAAACCAGTAAGAAAAAGGCAACCTGATAGAAGAATGAGCAAAAGACCCGAATAGGCACTTCACAAAAAAATGTTACCCAAATAGCCAATATGAAAATGCAAACAATGCAAACTCAGACCATAGTACAATGCTACTTAATACCCACCAGCATGAGGAAAACAAAAAAGGAAAACAACACCAAATCTTGACATGACATGGAGCAAGCAGAACTTTTCTACTCTGGTAGAAAAGTAGAAAAGTTCTGTTACAGCTGCTTTGGCACTAATTACTAAAACTATGACTCAGCAGTTCCGCTCCTGCATATATACCCAACAACTACATGTATATATAATGTATAATACACGTATACATGTGTGTACATACATAAATATCCATTCGCCAAAAGATATACTTAAACATATTCATAGTAGCACTGTTAGTAATAGCCCAAAAGCTGTACACAGCTCAAACATCCACCAACCATGTAATGGATAATAAACTGTGACCTATCAATAAATGGAGTACTACACAGCCACAAGAATGGGGGACTATAATGACACACACCGTGGATGAAGTCACAAACTAATGAGTGAAAGAAGTCATACACAACAGAGAACACACTGTGTGATCCATGTCGTAAGTAGAAAAGCAGGCAAAACTGATCTGCAACTTTAGCGGCTGAAATAGTGGCTACCCTGGGGAGGGCAGTGACTGGAAAGAAGCACAGGCCATTTTCGGGGAGGAGGGGGTCTGACAACGTTCGACTCCCTTACCTGACCTGGAAGCTGGTTACACGGTGTGCACACTTTGTGCCAGACACGTAGGGTTTGTTCGCTTTTCTGAATGTGTTATTTGTCAAGTAAGTATATACTGAAAAAAAAAAAGCTAGTGAGAAAGATTTTTTTTTAACTAGGAAAAATACTTTTCTCCGAATGCACTGTTGCCCCCAAACCAACAGATTTTTAGTGCCTCCATGCAATCTGAAAGATATATACACATTTCTGATCACTTTCCTATTGCCTTTCCATAAATGGCAGAGAAACTAGTCTTAAATTTCAAAACCATATAAAATAAACGTATTTTCAACACTCCAAATTAATTTATCAAGCTTTACGTTCTATGAGACTGAGTTTAAAATGTATTTGGGTTTTATAGATGCATGTTGAAAGACGGAGTAATTTTGAGAAACAAGGTTTTTTAATGAGAAAAAAGTGGTGGGGCCAGCGGTGAGGGGAAAATGCAGCTCCAAACTAGCAAGCCGGGGCTTACATTTCCAGTAGCTTCCACAGCACTGAAGTGACTCTGTACCTAGAAGCCAGGAAGTCCAAGCAGAAGCCAGAGACTCAAAGACAAGGTCAGGATCTGGAAGCAAGATGGTAGCTAAGTTATAAGGAGGCTCCAAGACTATGGCAAAAGAACCCAGAGGGCTGGTAGATAACCATAAGCTGCCAAAAGGTCAGGAGAGGTGTGAGCTGACTTCCTAACCCAGTGCAGGAAATAGTGGCTGGGTGTGGGCAGCCTTGGGTACAGAAGGAAGTGACTTCAGCCGATCGTGGAATAAGAGGATATGACCCTGGTTGTGCTCAGACCTGCAGATGGGATGAGCAAGCTGGTTCTTTTTCTTTTGGGTGTGACTTTCTAAATATATACACATTCATCTGTATAATACACTCCATTCAAATGTTTACCATCACTCAACAAGCCTTTGGAGGCATGGGGGGAGGATGTCAAATGCCCTCCAGGGAGAGTATCGGTACCTCGCCCAGGTTGCCTGGCCTTACCTTGGCTTCTGCCCTGCCAATCTCCTCTATCACCACTGCCACCACCTCTTCCTTCCCCACATCACAAAGGTCAGCTCCCGCCTTCACTGTAACATCACAACCAAAGAGTCCAGCAAGTGAGTTCACATAGGAAGAACCTTGAAGCTTGTCCTGAAATGTAAAAAGCCAGAGTATTCCAGAATCCACACACAGCTACTTTCCCCTCACTATCTAGAGAAAGGCAGGCCCTCACTTTGGGGAAAACTTCTCACTTCCCTGTCCTGGCCTCAAAGCAGCCTTACCGACTGCAGGAGGATGGTGTTGGCAGATGGCACGTGCTGGGCTGCTGAGGCACCTGGCAACGGGTTGGAAGTTTTATCTGGGAGGCAACATCGTGTTCTCCAGGGCAATGAGTATGTGTTTCCTACATTTCAGAGAACTTAGCAAGTGGAACTCAGTCTGCAAGGCAGAGCAAGCACCTCATTGAAAGGAAAAGGAAGGAAAACAGCTACAGGCTATACTCTCATCATTTCCACATATTTGCTTGGAATGGCCTTCTTGTTGCCCTTAAAGTTCATTTCAAATGTAGCAGCATCTAAATATGCCAACACCATAGCATATTTAGGTGTTCAGGGACACAGCTGCACCAAGCCACAGGCACGACGGAGCTGGAATACGTGTGCTTAAACAGAGGGATTCTATGGCAAACTGTCCCATATGACGTTAGGAAAAAACTCCTAAATACAATTTTGTAAGAGACTGTAAATGCTGAGGATAAGGGAAACAGGAACGAAGGGACAAGCAGTGGCCAGACAGCCCTTAAGTCATTTCCAACAGAAGCAGGGATCTGGAGGAAATGACCTCTCAGGGCCATTTCTACAAGACTGTCCCCCTATACCAGGGTTCCTCAACCTCAGCCCTATTGACATGTTGAACTGGACAGTTCTTTGTCGTGCAGAGGGCTGCCCTGTGCAATGTATGATGTTTAGCAGCATCCCTGCCCTCTACCCATTGGATGCCAATAATACTCCACCTGCTCCTCCATGTGACAACCAAAAATGTCTCCAGATGTTCACCAAATGTCCCCTGGGGGCAAAGTTGCCCCTGGCTAGGAACCACTGCCTTACACTAAAAAATCATGTCTCACATAGGCAAGACCCCAGCCGTGGCCAAAGTGCAGTCGTCTACTTTAGAAAGGGCTTGGACAATGTAGCCGGGTCGTTATCTCCTCAGGCGTTAAGGTAACAGAACTCCCCAAACAAGCCGCCACCATCAGATCGGAGAAGTGGGAGGAGGTCCAGGTGGGGATGTTCTGTCTCCAGTTCCACAAAGCCCACCTCCTCCCAGATACGGTCCGCACCAGAAGCCAGCCGATCAGAGAAACCCCAAGCTATCAAAAGTCACTCCACATCCTAATTCCTGTCAAGCGTTGGGTATACAAATTCTATATACTTAGTTAAATATCTGGGAGGAGGGAAGAGACATCTCAGTCCCTCAAAACCTTGTTCAACTAACCATCCCAGCTCTTCCCTTTCCTCCCCTCAACAACCTTGACCAGAATGTCACCGAGGATACCAGATGCCCTAAAAAAAATCTACCAAAGCTCAGGTCTTGCCCTGCAGGCCCTTGAAAACCAAGGCTGGCACTCTAGTCAAGAGTCATGGAAGAATCTGAAGGCCAAGGAGGAGGAACTGAAGTGGCGATTGCAGACATGTGAGGGAGGGACAGATGAAGGACCAAAACCAAGGGCAGTGGGGCAGAGCAAAGGCTGGGAGGGGCAGAGCCAGGGAGATCCCCAGGGACAGGCCCACAAGCTTCCCTGCTGTGGAAAGGGAAAGATCCTGCGTAACCACAGACTTGCCCAAGCAGAGACGATGCTGGCTGCACTGCCGCCTATAAATCTCGTCCGCTTGGGGCTGGGCTTGGCTCACTACAGGCCGCCCCCCACCAGCTACAGTTTTGCTAAATTTAGTGCTGTTCCCAAGTCACCCAAACGACACCGCTCTTCGTGTCCATTTCAGGTTCACCCGGGGACAGGCACAGAGGAGCGGGACTTGTCAAGAAGAGATCTGCCCTCCTGTGACCTCTCCCTTCCCCACTGAAGCCAGGGGAGCAGAAGACATGAGAAACCACCGTCAGAGGTCTCAGGGCTCTGCAAGCAGGCTCTGGCCCATGGTGGCACTCAGAGAGCAAAGGGGGCACAGGTTCCAGGGCAACACCCTCACTCGGCCCACTCCACTCCAACTAGTTTCACTCTCGGGGGGTCACAGATGCTGCTGGGGGCGGGCATTGGAGACACAGTCAGGACAGGCCTGGGGGAGGGCCCCTCTGCCTAGGAGATAAAAATGTGTTCCATCAAATAATTACAGGCACTAAAAATCAGAGGTTAAGACAGTGGTTTCTGAACCTGGTTGCACACTGAAACCGCCCAGGAAGCTTCAAAAATGACTGCTGGGTTGGGTAACTACGTATGGCGGCAGGTGGGTCCTGGGAATGTCGCAGGGAACACTTTGTGAGGTATATGACTTGTGACTGTGGTGCAGAATCACAATGCTGTAAACCTGAAACCAATACAAATAATATTGAAACTGTAAGTGAAAATTTAAAAAAAAAAATAGACTGCTGCCCAAGCCCCACCTCCCAAGGCTGATGAGACCAACAGGATTGGTCTGGGGTGTGATGTCATCGGCCCAGCTTTGGAAATTCCAATGTTGAGACAAGTTCGGAAGCAGTGGGTGAAGAGCATGCTTTCTGCCTCCAGGCTGCCAGGGGTGGGGGAGGGGCAGGGGAAGGAGTTCTGACCCAAACACTTCCTTGCTATGTGACCTTGGGCAAGTTATTTAACCTTCTATGCCTCAGCTGCATCCACTGTAAAATGCACGTGATAACATGTAACACCTGCCTGAGAGTGACGCTCTAAGTGGGGGTGTCCAAACTTTTAGGGTCCCTGGGCCTCACATTAAATACACTGAGACATGTAATCACAAAAATATCTCATGATGTTTTAAGTCAATCTATAACTTTGGGCTGGGCCGCATTCATAGCCACCCTGGGCCCCAGGCAGCCTGCGGGCCGCAGGTTGGACAGCTGTGAACGAGACGATAAAGCACACAGAACAGGGATATGTAGGAAGAGCTCAAGAAAAGTCAGGAATCATTACCACTGTGGTTATAATGGTAAAGAGGAGAGGAGAGCAGCACCCAAGAGCTGTCTCTATATCGTCATGGACTAAGCGTCTAGGACAGAAACTGGGACTATTCCAACAAGTGGGAGGGAGAAAGAGGCTCCAGAGCCACCTCTACTTAGGAGAAGGACCATCCACTCTCCCTTCCTCTGTTCACACTGTTCTTCCCACCTTCAACGTCCTCCCCTCTGCCCATCTGTCTAAATCCCACCACTCAGGGCCTAGCTCTGGGCAACCCAGGGCCTCTCCCTTCTCGGGTCTCCAGCAGTACTTCCTGTGTTCCTGTAACATTGGAACTATAGAATTTGCTATCCTGAACAGCTACCAGCTAAGTAATATCTGCCTATGGGACAGGTGAATGCTTTGCTATGTACTAGTCTGGTCTCCTTAAAGAGACAACGAGCAATTGGGGGAAGGCCCTAATTCTCATGCTTCTGTTTGTCCCCCAAAGCACCCAGCATCATACTGGACACACAGCCCTTGATTAATGAAGATTTTTTGTGGGAAGAAAACACACATGTTGAGACAGCAGTGCTAACTGCACAACAGCAAGGAGCTAGGTTCAGTGCCCAGGAGAAGAAGGGTCAGCACCAAAGACCATAGGATTCTGGACTCTACACCCCAACATTACAAGGACAGGCCACCACTCCTTTCCATCCCTAGAGACCTACCTCACCCACCCATTTCCAGGGCAAAAGGAATGCTGGGAAAACAACTCTGCTCCCCAGCACCCTGCTATTCCCAGGCCTCGACAAGTGAGGCCACGTGTCTAGTCACTTCTGCCACAAAGCCACCAACCCCCATGATTCCCTAAACCCAACTGCAGCAGCCAGGCAAAGCCAAGGTTGCCCACGTGGATGTCCAGAGCAGCTGGGCACCAACAGGCTGTAAGCCTCTTACAGATTAAAGGTCCTAATTTAAACCTCTATTTGAGGTAGGACAAGCGGGTCAGGGCTTGCAGGCCAGTCGGCACAGCTGGTAGAAGGGAAAGCAGTGAGGATCCAAGAGAGACTCCTCCTCTCCTTTGGGGGGAAGATGAGCCAGAAGGTAACAGATCAAAGTGGGGTCACTGAGAGGGATCTACCAGGAAACGCTCCCCGATTGCGTGAACGCTAACATCTCGCCCAATGAACCTGAGACACAGAACAACAGGACACGATATAAATTGGAACGGCCTTCCTCTCCCTGTCCTGACCTGGGTATGGAAATAACTAATAAAGTCCGGAAACGAGAGAGAGAAGAGGTGAGGGGCTGGATACGCTGTACTCCAGGAGTCACACCTGGTGACAGGAGGGAGGCAGCCTCTGCTTCCAGGCCCTGGTGAGGTTCTCCTGCCTCTCCTCGCCAGCTCTCTGCAGCAGGACATACCAGACGCAGGGGACAGAGTGGGTGGGCAGCCGCATGCCAGCCTGGATCACGCTGGGAGAGCCTGACTCCGCTGCTCTCTTAAAAAAAAAACCCTCTCGCCACATCTGTCTCCACGGAAATGGCCTCTGGGGAAGTGGTTGGAACCTGCTGTCTACGCCAAGAGCAAAGAAATTCCTCCAGGAGAGTTACTCTAACTTCTTGGACCCTGGCTCACAGTAAGAAATAAAGTTTATACGGTCACCCAGTACACCCAGTAGTCACCCAGTACACACATACATGAGCACTCGTGTATATGGAGATGTGTATATAATGGAAATAAAGCTTCCTGAAATCATATTCGTCTTTATGACATACTATGCAATCTAGTACTTTCTATTACAATTTTTTTTAACGTTGGTCTCAACCCACTAAATGGATTTCACCACCCACTAAGGTGTCTGGACTTGTAGTCTGAACCCCAGTCTGCAGGAAGTAGGGGGGGAGCTTTTGCTTGAAAGAATTTTTAAAACTCCCTCACAGACTGACCTCCCCACAAAGCAAAACCCCAGCAGGCACCCACGTCAGGAGCCACAGCAAGGGGAGGAAGAGCTGATGTCTTCCTGCCCCCAGGAGTCCCCACGTTTGTCCCCTACCATGCTTGGGGTGCAGGAGCTCAGGGGCTCTGCCTTTCCACCTCCAGTGGTGCCTCTGGTGCTGGCCAGCAAGTAGCTGAGCTGGGCGCAGGGTGGATTTTCAATCACCACCCCTTAACCTCACCTGCCTGTGACACACGAAGGCAGGTATGTCAGCGTGGTGCTGCCCACACTGGTTTTTTAAATCTCCAAACACCCTATCTGTATATCAGATACACGACAAACTCCTAGAGGACAGGAAGTTTGGTTTCTTAATTTATTTTTTTAACTGAAGGTACACAGAACTCTTAATAGGGGTTTTTGTGAGGACAGGAACAAAAGCAATCCCATTTTAAACTATCCTCAACCCAGTCAGCGTACTTTTCCAAGCAGCCCACGAGGCCTTGCCACCTCCTGCTGCAGGCAGCCCTCGCTCATGAATCAGGCCAGCTAAGGAGTTCTCCCAACCCCATACCATGGTGACGTGAAACCCCAACGACTCCTGTCCACAAGCACTGTCCCCAGAGACGCAACACACTTCTCTACATCTGTAATTACTGCTTGGCTGAGTATCTCAGTTGGAAACCAGGTCACGGAAAAAAGATAGCCTTCCATATTCTGAATTAGTAAGTTTTACAGATTCATTGTTTTCTATCTTGACCCAGGTACACTTTTTTGGTTCCCTGATAAGCAGAGCAAACACTGGTGCTCTCCATTCACATCCGTGCACAGAGACTCCCCATTCTCCATGGCTTCCCCAAGCTCATCAGAGCCACTATCGTGCCTGCCATTCATCAGTGCCCTAAAAACCCGGAAAGCCTACACAGTGAACACGCATCTGAGTCAATCCCCAAAGACTCCAGGGGAGAACAACTGTCTGATCCCATTTTAAGAGCTGACAGCTCCCCCAGCCTATAGTGGGATCTGTAAGTACTCTGATGGTAGATGCCAAGCCGTGCTGTTGTGATTCTTTTTTTTTTCTTGGAGAAAGAGACTATAGTTTCCTTGCAATTCCAAATGAGAACTGGTGTAAAAAGAGGTTAAGAACCACTGAAGTCCAATTCTCAGGAATTTAGTTGGTCAAGGTGCTCTCGAGACCACCCTGCATTTGCAACACACAGCCCCTTCTGCCACATACACCCCCTAAGAGAAGGCCGACCACCTTCTCCCAACGAGTCATTTTCTTCTTCATCCCTGGGCCACCGCATTGTGCTTTTGAGAGAAGAAGTCCCACTCTTTCCACACCCGTCCGTTAGCAGACACATATTTACTGAGCACCTCATAGAGACTATGCTAGCCTTTGAGGATTTAACAACAAGGTGGACGAGATGTTCTTGCATTCCAAGAGACACCCCCCCCCTACACTGTCCCTTGTGGCTAATATAACACTTTCTATAGTCCCTTTGCATCCCTTTTTCTGCGTTGTCTTTTGGCATGGGTGGCTGTCTCCCTCACTAGCCATAGCTCCCTGAGGACAGAGGCCACATCTCGTTCACATTGGCACATTCCTTCCTTTCCCATCCTAATCCCCACTCCACCCAGGAAGACACAGAGCTTTTCACACAGGAGGCCCTGTACAAATGTGCCTCAACGAATGGATGCTGATTGGTTAGCTCGTGGTCTAAGTAGCAAAGACCGGCCCACTGGGGACAAGCTTTGCTCATCGAGCAAGATCCAGGGGACATGGGAGATGGCCTCTCTGCAGCAGAAAATGCACAGGGCCTCTGCCCAGCCAGCCACAGCCTGTGGCTGTCATCCCAGACATTCATCTTTTAAATTGTGCTTCTGGTCATGGCAGCTAAAAAATAACCCCAAGGGAACGTATTCAGCTGACATGCCTCCTGAACTGTCAAGGCGGATGAAAAGTGTATTTGCACAAGCATTTTCAGCATATAGGTGAGCTAATGGAAGACATGCCACAATGCTTCGAAGACATATTACCTCTCTCTTTTAAAACAGAGCTGGCTCCTGCAGCTGCCTGGGCCATCCCTTCTAGCAACCTCTGCCAGCTCACTTCCAGAGCAGTGCTGAGCACAGTCACCCACCTCCTACATCACATGGCGGTGCCTCAAGTAGCCGTCATCCTTGCCACCTGTCAGATCCAGAAGAAGGCATCAAGTTTGCGATGTTGCTTTCCCAAATGTCACCCATGCTTTCAACACTACTAAAGATAGGGCTCTAGAAGCCGCCACAGAAATCTAGCTACTGGACTTCGCTGTCTAACAGATACAATCTTAGAGTTCTGAGCTCAGAAAGTGGATCTATTCCCCAAACTCTCCCGTCAACAAAGACTGGTGGAAGGCTGGCCATGGAGGCAAGGTTAATGTGGAAGAATTGCTTAGAGCAACCACCACTGATGTAGCAGGTACAAGATCCGTTAGGATGAAGAATTAGAATGTCTATTTATTTTTATTAAAAAATAAGGAAGTAAGCTTTAGTAGTATTTAATCTATGAACTGACACGGTACACTCCTTCAGTTTGTGTCAGGTGGCCTCCACCATTTAAGGGACATTTGGAGGAGGGGATCCAAAACACACGGGACGGACAGTGGCTCCCCGGGGGTCTGCGGACCGTGGTGTAGTTTACACACGGCCAGTTCAGCCAAGTTAAGAGAGCATCTTCGATGGATACAACGAGTAAGTCTTCGTAAGGAGAGGGCGAGACGAGCCAATCACCTGACCGCCCTGTCGCGCCTTAGCCTGTGGCGAGGTCCCTGGGAGAGCTGCTCAACTCAGAGATTTTCTTTTTAACCAGAACACAGGGTTTCAAAATTTGCCGACCTCTTCTGTAATGAGTGCCTGTCAGTAGAATGCCACTTAAGGAATGTTTTTAAAGAAATAAATAAATATTTAATCCATCCTTTTAAGGTAAAGTTGACATTTTAAAAATGGGTAAGAAAGCCTTTAGTTTTTGAAAGAGACATGACAGAAAGAGCATTTTAAAAACAGGGATTTGGACGTCATTTCCACCACTACGTGATGACGGTTCCACATTCAACGCAAGGACGTCATCTCTAGCATCCTGTATCTGTGCACACACTTCAGACAGCATCCAAACTTTAAAAAAAAATGTCTCAATGAAATGAATAAAATGCAGTGTTTCCGAGGTCATGAGTCCATTTATACTATGAATTGAACCCACAATAACCTCTTTATCACGAAGTCTCTTTCAAAATACCCTGATTTGAGCCAGACCTTTAAACTGCTACCCTGCAAAACATGGCCCCAATGCGCTGTGAAAAAAGTGAAGTATAGTTGATTGCACGTTCTTACTAAACAAGGGTTAACTCTTCACAACTCATTCCGTTTAATTCTTCAACACCTACCTATCTCTTACTACAGCAGGAGACAAAACCGACAAAAAACCCTGCTCCCGTGGAGCTCACATTCCAATGGGGTGAGAGAAAATAATACGACGTAACAGAAATATACAGTATGTTAAGTGACGACAGTGCCATGGGGAAGGAACACGGTAGGCAAGGGGTGCAGGAAATGCTGCTAGCAAGGTGTGGGGGGCGGGTGGGGCACCGAGAAGGTAGTATCTGAGCACACACCCAGAGGAAGTAAGAGTCAGCTACAGGCCTGTGCGGAGGAAAGCAGTCCAAACAGAGGGAACAGGAGGTAGAAGGGCCCTAAAACAGGAAATGCCTAGTTTATCTGGGGAACAGCAAGGAGGCCAGTCGGGCTGGGGCACAGCGAAAAAAGGGAAGAGCAGCAGGAGATAAAGACACAGAAGTGAGGCAGGGCCAGACCACGGAGGCCTGCGTTCCCGAGATGGCAGCCGCTAGGCACAGGAGTGCATGACGTGCACCTACCTAGCCCAAACTGAGATGCGCTGCGAGTGTGAGTTAGCATGGTAAGAACAAAAACCATGTAACATATATCAGAAACGAAAATACAGGGATGGGCAAAAGTAGGTAAGGACTCTGTGCCAAAGGGTGCGGGACTATAGCGAGGAGACGACAAGAACGTGTACACATCGAAGGCCAGAAAAGAGAGCAAGGATGAGATGGCACCGCAGTGCGCCGGGCCACCGCGGCACTCTTTTCACAGCCTCTGTAACAATCATAACCTGTCTGTCTCTTTCCATCAGAACTGTAAGCCTATTTTTGTCTACCCTCTGTACACTTTACATATTTCGTACATATTGGGGTAAATAAATCATTCAAGTAAATTCCACCTGTTTCTTTTTCCTTTTTTAATTTGGCTACCAGAAAATGTCAAATTACGTATGTGGCTCTCATGTGTAACTCACGTTGTACTTCTATTGTATAGTGTTTATAAGCCACCATGGCTGTCTCTGAGAGAGGAAAGACCCCAGTGCAGGGTTTTGAGCATGGCGGGGGATGATGTGACATGTCGCATGGCCGCTGTGAGGGCTGCAGCTTGTGAGGGACAGAGGAGAAGCAGGTGAGGGGTGATGATGGCTTAGACCAGGGTGATGGCAGTGAAAGGAGTTCCGATGGGTCGTGTTCCAGGCATACTGCACGTAGCATCACCGAAATTTGCTGCTGGATGGGATGGACGTGAGAAGAAGAGAAGTCATGACCACAGGTATTTGGGATGAGTGACAGGAAAGATGGCCTTCCCACAACCAAGATGGCAGACTGCAGGAAGAATCCATTTGTGTGGGAAAATCAGTTCAGTTTGGGGCATTTTAAGTGTGAAATGTCTATTAACATCCAAGATGAAACGTTAACCAGGCAAATGGAAACCAGTCAGGTCTACAGTTCAGGGGAGAGGCTGGGCTGGGAACAAATAACTGAGGGTCATCCAATGTAGATTTCTTTAACCTTTCATTCTGGAAAATTTCAAATGTAAATAAAATTAGAGGCAGTATGATAAATCCCCAGGTGCCCATCACCTAGCTTCAACCCTTATTAACACATGGTCCAGTTTTTTCATTTCCCAGGATGACTTTGAAAGAAATTCTATACACCATTCATGTATTCTAGGTGGTATTTAAAGCCTCAGGAGAGGGTCCCAAAAAGCAAGCAAGAAGATGAAGAGGGGGTGCCCTAGGGCCTTCTAGTGTCTAGAGGTCAAAGAGATGAGACACTGGGAAGGAACAGCCAATAAGATGGGCAGAAAACCAGAAACAGGTGTCCTGAAGCCACGTGAAGAAAGAGCTTCAAAGAAAAGGGTATGACCGGCAGGGTCGAATACTGAGGAAGCTCCTGTGAGGAAGACGAAGAGGTGACCACCAAATTTAACACCATGGAAGTCCCCACTAGCCTTGTCAGGCGCACTTTCATCCAGAGCCGTGGGGAAGAGAACAAGGAACGAAACTCTTTAACGGACAGAGAAATGGCCAGTAGCTGAAGTCAAAGAAGGCTTTTTTTCAGAGGAGAGCAGTAGCGTATAGAACCAATCCGGTAGAGAAGAGAAAACTAGTGATGCGAGGAGGGGAGGGGAGCCCTAGAGCAACTCTGAGTGTGGAAGGACAGGGGTTGCCCGCAGACTGAATGTTCACCTGGGAGAAGGCAGAGAATATACCCCATCACAACCTTGTGTGTGTGATTTTATAATGTAGATAATGTGTCAGTAGAGCTATGCTATGTATAAATTATAAACACACACACATACATTAGGGGATTTCTCAAAAGTTTTAACCAATGTGAGTGCATAATCAAAATAATTGAAGACCACTTCATTAGAATAAAGCATATCACCAAACTCTAAACTAGGCAGCCTTCAGTGACTGATATGTATATCACAGCATATTTTATATGTTCTGTATTATTATGTTAAATATACAATAAAAGATCTAGAAAAGGTAAGAGAATACATCTTTGTATCTGAGAATAGATATTTTTATTAACTAAGGTTTTTTAAAAAGGTTCAGCCCTGGCCAGGTGGCTCAGCTAGGTGGAGTGTCATCCTGTAAACAAAAAGGTTGGGAGTTTGATTCCTGGTCAGGGCACATACCTAGGTTGTGGGTTCAATCCCCAGTCATGGCACATATGGGAGGCAACCAACTGATGTTTCTGTTTCACATCAATCTCTCTCTCTCAAAAAAAAAAAAAAAAAAAAAAAAGACGCCCTGGCCAGTGTGGCTCAGTTGTCCTGTAAGCCGAAAGGTCATGGGTTTACTTCCTGGTCAGGGCACATGCCTGGGTTGCAGGTTCAGTCCTTGGTCAGGGTGCAAACAAGAGGTAACTGATTGATGTTTCTCTCACATCGATATATCTTTCTCTCCCTCACTTCCTCTCTCTGAAAGCAATGAAAAAAATGTGCTTTGGTGAGGATAAGAAATAAATAGATAAATAATCTTTAAAAGAAGACTCAGACACTATAATCCAGAAACTGCAATACAGCTGCATTGGAACTGCAAATGAAAACAAAATACAACAGAAATCACGATCCGTCATCAAAATCAGAGTGTCACAGGGACCAAATATCAGTCTGATTATTTATTTACCTATGGAAATGCAAATTAGTTAATAGTTTTATTAGCAAGACAGGCCTCAATTGCACCATCAGATCCTGCTGCCGAGACAGCATGGTTACCCAATACCATCCTGCCGGGCAATGAGCAGCACATGGAGACAGTGGGCCTCATGAGGCAAGGTAGCCGAGTCAGAACAGGCAGAGCCCCAAACCAGCCTGAAGTGCCCACAGAGACACAGAAACACCCGTTTCTCAAAGAGCCTGTCAGCACCACTTGGCGTGTGCTGAGCCCTGTAACAACAGTTCAGGGCACCTTTGAGATGTTTCCCTCTGCTTCCCTAGAATCCGCCAGTTAAGGAAGCTCTCCATTTCAACTTGCTGAGCTGTAAAGACTCAACCTGGAGCGGCTTGCGTAAATGGACAGACGCGGTCAGTCAGTGACACTGCTAAAATCCCAGTCACATGGCTATGAAACAGAGGCCCGCCACAGAGGCCACCTTGGACGTTCCAGGGGCCCCCCTTACCAACCGCATAAAACGACAGCAAGAAAACACGAACACTAAGTCCTAGGACGTGGCAGATCGTTCGGCACAGAAACGACAGTTATGGTCCCCCAGCGTGGGGGAGAGACAACCAGCAGACCCAGAGCTGCTCTAACATGGTCAGACTGGAAGTCCCACCAGAGCAGGGCCCTGGCTGGCTTTTCAAAGCTGCATGCCCAGTGCCTTGCAGAGAGCAGGCTCTCAAGAAATAGTTGTTAAAGGAAGAAAAAAAATGACTAGTTACATTAAACCACAAAGACGAGGAATAATGAAGAATGCTCAAAAATCACAGAATGGTTCAGCAAAATTCAGAAAAACTGGTGACCGCGGCTGAATGGAGAGAGAGGGAGGCGGCTATATGAACATAAAAGGCAGAACTGCAAAACATAAATTCTTTTAAGAATGACCGCAATCTTCATTGACAGAGACGTTGAGTTAATCATCAACTAAAGGAAACTAGTGAATGTTCAGATCTTGTCTGTAGCCTGATTCAAACAAAACCAACTATTAAAAAAATTGAGACAAGCAGGAAAATTTAAATACTTGGGTGTCTGGTGATATTTAGAAAACACAGTGCTCCCGTAAGGGGCAATGCTACTACTGGGGCTATGTCATTAAAAGGAATTACGTTTTAGAGACACGCAATGGAGTACTTATGATGAAACACAATGTCTAGGATTTGCTATAAAATAGTCTCAGAAGGGAGTAGGAAATAAAGTTGGTGGGGGGCATACATGAAGCGAGAGGGCCACGCGTTGATACGTTGAAGCTGAGTGATGGGAATACTGAAGTTTCTTACACGAACCCTTTCTACCTTCATATATATGTGAAACTTCCCACAGTAAGACTATTAAAAAGAAAAGTAATCATAATCCGAAACTGCAGTTAATTTCCTTGCACCTGCCCCACTGCGGGGCAATGTGGTATTGTGGGTCATACCGGGGCACGGTCATTTCCAAGGAGACCTGCAGACAGAGCTGAGAGTCTTGTCTTTTCTTTGTCACTGCCATCGTCTTTACCTGGGACTCACCTGCTTCAGTTCTGCTTTCACTCTTGGCCTGGAGACTCTTCTATGGGGTCTAGGTGGTTCCACTATAAATATCTTTGCTGCAAATCTTTTCACTGCACTACTAATGGGCCATAAGACAACTTCACCATAAAAGATAAAAAACAAACAAACAAACTGGATGACAGTTTGGTTTACATTTGGCAGATTTCATGTACTTAACCTAATTGTCAATTTGGTTTCATTTCTCCACGGATGAAGTTCTCACAGTTACTCCCATTTTTACATTATAAAAACCTCAGCCCTCATAATGGTCTACACAGTGATGAGAAGGCGTGGCGGTCTTAAAATAGTGGATGACGATAACTACGTATAAAGCAGACTGCGAAGCTCCACGTAAGGCCAGACTGCACACTCTACCAGAAGATGATCACAGACCACTTTGCAAATCCTTCAGTGAGCCCAGCGAGCCCTCCCATCCACCAAAATCAAAAGTTCACCACGTTATGCAAATATGAAAGAGGCGGCTGCTAATTCACAACAGTCTTCCCCAGCATTAATTACCAATTCTTTAGTTGGAAACTTGACACCTCTCTTAGTGAAGGAGGAAGAAATGAGTGGAAAAGAGAAAAAGTGCCACCCTGAGACAAATAACAAGGAAAAAAGAAAATATAAAATACTATGAATGGAAAACTTCGAAGACAATACATTTTCATTTTTCACAATAAAATCTTGTCCCTCTTTTATTTTTTCATTCTTTTATATTTTATAATGAAACTGCCCATTAGTTCCAGGCAAACATGCCTGGGGTGAGGTGTTGAGGATGAAACGACAGACACAGCCCGTCTCCTCTCACGCAGGTTTCCACTCTTGCCCCCCCAGGCTCACCTTCCCCAACACTGGCTGGCTCTTCTTTCTTACCCAGCCCTCTGCTTTATCCAATGACACGGGTGCCGCCAACACACCTCTTTGTACCAGGTCATTCATTCTCCTCCTCCTCATCGTCCTCATGCCACAGGATTCTCTCACTCCCACCTGGGGTCAATCTTCCTATACCCTTTTCTTCTTAAAGGCACTCGCATCACCAGCACGTCCAGGAGCGTCCCGTCCCCCCAAATGTGTCACACACGGTGCTGTGAGCTCCTCTCTTCTTCTACCCACCTGCTCAGATCCCTCCTGCTTTTTTCCAGAGCAGATCAAACAAGGATGGGTGGTCCTTAAACATCTGCGTGCCTACCCAGTGTCAAGCACAGCACCCACGCTGGGCAATGAACAAGACGGACACAGACATGTGTGCTTGAAGCTTGGGCTAGTGCAGACCGTCTTTTAATTGGATCAACTGCCCCTATACCTTCCAGGCCAGCCTGTGAACCCTTTATTTACTCTCTGTCCTCCCTGCGTCATACAGCGTCCGACACATAACAGATCCTTAAGCAATATTGGGTAAATGACTGATTCTCCAAGTCAGTGCCCTCATCTCCACATCTTTGCAGTAGGAGGTCACCCTACACTCTGCAAAGAAAGGTACTCAGAGAGCAGTTTTGATGAGGGCCTTCCCCCGCCCCCCCCGCCCCCCCCCCCCCCCCCCCCCCCCCCCCCCCCCCCCCGCCTTGATGGTTGATGGCCTCTGGGGAAATGTACGGAGGGGAGGTTCACAATAAGACAGACTCCTCGCAAGAGGCTTACCATTACCAGCTAAAAGCGACTCCAAGGGTGCTTAGCTGCTGTTCTGCTTTGCTGTTCTGGGTTGTCTGCTCCCTCCTCCCTCTGCCAGCCTCCTCCCTTCCAACTGCAACGGTAATAAACCTCAGGCACCCCCCTGATGCCCGCTGCTCCCAGCACAGTTTCCCTCTGCCACCAAAGGGCCTCACTTCCCAGCTCAGCTCTGAGCAGAAGCAAGCAGATTGTTGTGCTGCTGTTTTGTAAAAGCAAGAGCTTGAAATTCGTCCTGTTCCTGCCAGGAGTTTCACGAAGAGTCCAGCTTGAGGAGCAAGTCAAAAAAGGTGGAAGCCAGGACGCGAGGGGACTCCGCAAAGGCTGGCTGCAAGGACAGTGAGTAGAGATTCTGGTCCCAAGCCGACACAGACACACACCCCACCAACTCCAAGCCGCAGGGCCTTGTTCCCAGAGCGGACGACTGCCGGGTTCGGGCAGCCGCACCAGGCTGGGTTGCGAGCCCTCGCTGCAGCTGCATCTCCAGGGCCTTGGCACTGAAGAGACAATGAGGCCGGAAGTGACAGAGCAAAGACATCAAGAAAAACATGCTGCAGGACTGGGCAGAACCAGTGACCCTCTCCTCCTCCTTACCAGGGACTGGGTTTGGGTTGGTCCATTCTCTGAAGGGTCCTGGGAAATGAGAGGGAGGCCACCTTGTCACACTAAGGCCACACCCCGCCCCTGTGAGGAATTCAGGCCCCCAGGCCCAGTGAAGTGTGTGTGAGAGAAGGTTGGGGTGACACCCTCCAGGTTCCAGAGATAGGACTGAAAATGAAAGGGGGTTCCCATATCCCAGATACTGTCCTCAGGCAGACGCCAGAAGCCTACTATCTCAGCTGTCACATCATCCCCTCCCTCGTGGGATCACAAAAGCAGACCCAAGGCAGACTCTTCAAGAACTCCAGGAACCTGAACCGGTCATAGTACGTATCCCCAGTGAAGACGCAAGCACTTTTGTGGTGGTGGATGGCAGGGCTGGCAACTGTTTCTTAAAGGGCAAGATAGTAAATAGTTTATTTAGGCTTGCAGGTCATATGGTCTCTGTTCCAACTACAGGAAGTCCTCACTTAAAGTCACAGATAGGTTCTTGGAAACTACGACTTTAACCAAAATGATGTATAACAAAACCGATTTCACAGTAGGCTAATGATATAAATAAGAGTTAATTCCTAAGATTTATTTCTGGTCACAATATCATCACTAAACTTTAAAGACCCAAAGCACTTCTAATATTAAACATTGAAATAAGTGTGAGCTATGCATACATTTAAGAAAGACAAATAACAACAAGAAAGATTGTTATTTTCCAACCTGCTTATTCCCATTCAGGGTCATGGGTGACGGGAGCCTCTCCCAGAAGCTCAGGGAGCAAGGCAGGATCCCGCCCTGGACAGGACGCCCTTCTACTGCGGGGCCGCTCACACCCACACTCACTCAGAGCAGGACAATTCAGACACTCCAGTGCATCTCAGGGTCGCATCTCTGGGATGTGGAGGAAACCAGAGCACGAGAGAAAACCCACACAGACCTGGGGAGAATGTGCAAACTCCACACAGGCAGCGGACCCAGCTAAGAATCGATTTTTCTATCCTCATCGATGTTATGATAAAAATGACACTGAACAAAACTTTATTAGAGGACCTGCTATACTCAACTACACCGAAGTAGCACAAAAGCACATAGACAAACAAACAATCAGCATGTCTACGTTCCAATAAAACTTTATTTAAAAGGCAGGCATTTGGCCCACAGGTTGTAGTTTGCCAACTCCTGATCTTCCTGTTTTTCCAGCATTTCCAAATCCCAATAGGAATAGAGGCCACCCTCCACCTGGAGGGCTCCTGCCCACACTGGAGACAGGGCCCTATCTGGGGACCAGGCCTGCATTCCTGTTACTCCCTCTCACAAGACACCAAAGAAGTTCATGCTGCTTGTTAGAAAAGCAAAGCTTGGCTTGCATCAGAAACCTGAGCTAAGGAGTTATAACAAAAGTTTTGGACATCACATCCAAAGGCTTTAAAGCTGGAGATAACTGGACCTCTTACACCAGACACTAAGGTCTGGAAAGGGAAGTGACTTGCCCAAGATCATGTAGCTGGCCAACGCCTCCTGACTCTGTCCGGTGCTCTTACTCCTCGAGAGCAGCGATTTTTCAACCTGTTTCTTGTCACGGCGCACATAAACTAATTGCTAAAATTCTGTGGCACACCAAAAATTATACTTTTCGCTGATCTGACAAAACACGGGTGTAATTTTGATTTTCCAAAAAAAAAAATTAGTAGTAATTACCTACCCTTTTTGCTCCACTTTTTAAAAAATCAGGTACCTACACTTATACATAAGGATTTCTGGTACCAAGAATTAACCAATCAGATACTTTATTATGCAACACGATCAATAAGATACAACTCTATTACATGACCTATATATGTATGGTTCAGGACAGAGCATTCCCACAGGACAGCTATTGTTGTGCTGGCTGTTGTCATTTTTTAAATTGACAATCTAAGGGAAAAGAGGTCAGCGTCCCTCACTAAACAGTCGGGTATGATGTGTTTTAAAAATTCTGTGGCTCCCCAAGAGTGGTGACTGAAAAAGAACCAGAACCAACAGCCATGCTGGTGGGGACGACAGATCTATGACAAGGTCTATACCACATCCGGGACTCTCAGCAATTTCTAAGTGAATGGTGGAGCAAAAGTCAAGGAGAGAGTTTGGAGAGGGTAACTTTATATATCTTTCCAGGACACATCCTCCTGGTCATAGTTATTAAGGAAAAGAAAACTTAAACAGAAACCCGAACTTCAAAAGGGGGTGTGGTTTGGTCGAAAATGTAGGCTAGGTGAGTGTTCCTGAGCAGAAACTGGTCCAGCAGTCTGGGAGGGCCCTGGGATAATAAACAAGTACACCGCATACAGCCTCACCCAGTGCGGGGCCAATGCCCCAGGCCCTGGGATCTCTCTCCAGACGCCTTCTCAGTAAGCTCGCACCTTCAAGGCTCCACAACGATTTCCTCCAAATCTCCTTCCAGAATTGACTCCCCTTGCAAACTTTATTTGCCTGACCATAAGCATGTCTGTCCAGACACCCTGCCATCGTCTTGAAGGCAACATGTCTAAAACCAAAATAAACATGACTCCACCAAAGAAGTCTGAACCCTGATTTGTCTATTTCTCTCAATCACTAAGGTTCAAAATTTCGGCACCTGTTCTCCCCCATGTCCTGTCCCCAAGCCAAAGTGGCTCTCTGAACCACCTCTTCCTCAACATTCCCACAGGCCCCACTGCATCCATCACTCCAGTCTGGTATACTGCCAGGCTTCTGCCTGGGGCCAAGTCTAAGCTTGAAACAAGGCCAGGCTGATCTTCCACTTATTCCCATCCTCCTCTTCAAGGTCAAGGTCCAGTCCTTGATCTGTCTTCCCAGGTCTTAGAACTTGACCTAACATGGCAGATACCCAATAAATGATGAATGACCGGCTTCATCAGGAGCCATGACCAAACAAGAAACCTCAGGGCCTTCCTATTCCTACTGCCGTGAGCCCAGACTGCCAGGCTCTGCAGGCCTCCATCATCCCACCCACAGCTCCTACCATCTCAGAAACAAGCTCCATCCAGCTAACGGACGCCTGACCCTCCTCGTGTGCCCATCATCCCTGCATCCACATCTCTGCCCACGCTCTGCTCGCCTGCTCTGCAATGACGTCCGCGCCCTTCCCCCACCATCCACTCCAACTCCTACAAAACTGCCCAGCTCTGGGGGAGGCAGGGGATACGGGAATTGGGGAGATCATTTTAAAAACTGGGGAAAGAGGGCATGATGAGGATATGCTGAGGTCTCTGATCCCTGGAACCATCACCCACCCAATGGGTCACAGGCGATTAGAGAAGGCAGAGGCAGGAGGAGGAGCCAGATTTTTCCACTGAACGAAAGGCATGATTTTCATCACTGCTTCTGTTGCCCTGGTAACCAGGGACAGCCCAGTGGAGAGTACAGTAAAAGAACACCATGTTTATCTTTGCTTTCTGATCCACTTCTCTGTACACCCTTCCCTGACTTTTTCCCAGCCCCAAGGCCTGCACCAAATTTCTTATAATGCTACCACCATCATTCTAAGTCACTCTTGCTCAAAACCTCAAAGGCAGAGCTAATTTCTGCCTCCCTTTATCCAACACTATGAACCACATATTCTTCCTCTGCAACATTCCGAGGGTCACCACACCCATCTGCCACACCAGGGGGCCCCAAGAACAAAAAGCTGACCTCAAAGCACAAGAGTGGCAACCACTCCACCAGCCAGTCCCTGGGGCAACAGGGACTGGAGAGCAAGAAGGTGAGGAAGCCTGCCCAGCCAACCCCTCTTCCTCAGCCCCAGGCAGCTGGTGTGGAGTGGGCACCTGCTTTCCATTCCCCCTCCTATGCCCGGGATCAGGAGAAAAGCCACGTTGGATTGAGAACGGAGGGAGTATATCCACCCACAAGCTTCCACAGATCCTGCCTCCCCCGTGGACACAGTGTCTGTGTGACCTGAGAGCAGAGGCAGAGTACTTGCCCTGGGAGATTATATAAGCGTTATATAACATGGTGGCACCAATAAGCACATAATGCCAGGGACAGGCCAGGGGTGGAACCAAACCCAAGGGGCTGGAGGTAACAGCCCTCTCACCACCAATGCCAAAGCAACACCAGGCCCTGGCTGCCCCAGCCCTGTCTATACCTGCTCCTTCCAACCCAGACGACAGAGAGAAAGACTTGCCTGGCTCTGCATTCTTCTTCCCACGCTGGGCAACAGGGAGGGGCCGCGGCACCATCACCACCCTGGCCCATGGCAGTCTCTATCCATCCAGCCTAAGGTGGCCAGGTTGCCCTTCCCACAGGGGAGCAGCAAGGGGGCCATAGGCAGGGGAGGGGGTGTGAGCCAGCAGCCCCCTCCTCTCTGTCCTTGCATTAGAATGGGTTTGTTTGGGGAAAAGTGCTGCAGCAGCTCCAGGATTGGCTGGGCCAGCCGTCCCTCTGTCCCTCTGTTCTGTCATTTGCCGTTCCTCTAAAAAGCAAAACAAATCGAAAGGGAAAGAAAAAAAAATTGTACACATTTGGCAAATGATGAATCCCAAATTTTGATCTACGGCTACAAATAAAGCTAAAAGGAGTGGGACTTAAGGACGTTACCCAATTTCCATAAGCCCCCATCTCCCACCATATCCTGACCAACCCACCACCTATGGACTTGGGGCTGTAGGCCCGGATATTCCCCCTGGCCTCCCTGACCCCCTCCCTCCCCCTCATCCCCTATCTCCAGAGCTGGCTCTATTGCTAGAGCTTGAATCTATGGCATTCCCACCCCCCTACCCCAAGTCTCTGCAGAGTGCTCTGAGTATGGGGCTCCCGGATATGCACGCGGGAGCCAGGCAGCTGGCTGCGGCAGTTCGGGGCAATTCTGGGCCAGGTCTTCATCAAACTCCTCCATCCTCACCACCACACCCACTTTATTATTATTTTGGGGGGCGAGAGGGGGTGCGGGACAGAAACAGAGCCACACGGCATTTCCCGCAGCGCCTGCCCTCTCCTGAGCTAAGCCTCTGGCCTTCCCGCCTCCTCTTCCACACGCACCTCTGCGCCCCCTGAAGAAGGGGGGAGAGAGAAATACGCATTAGTATCGCGAGCGCTTTGCGCACCATCCCTCGCCCCCTCAACCACCTGTCTCTGCGCTCTCCATCCCCCACACACAGCCTTCCACAACTCCGGGCGCCCCCTCTGCAGCAAAGGGGCACCACGCCCACTGCGGAGCGGAGCAACGCAAGGTGGGGAGTGGGTAGGAGCTCTCGGGCGGCCCCAGGGGGCTGGCCCGGGCCCCAGAGCCCGGGGACCGCGCGAGGCTCCTCCGGGCCGGGATCCACGTCCCCCAAGCGGCGAGGGCAGCCGCGCCCGGACGCGGCGCCGCAGCGGGGGTGGGGCACCGCCGAGCGCAGCTGGGCCCCGAGCATCGCCCCCAGGGGCCCACCCCTGCTCCGGGGCTGTGTGAGCCCGACTGCAGGCCCGGCCCGCGGTGCACCCACCCACCTGGCCGAAGCTCTGCCCTCACCTCCCGTGGCGGATTCCTTCCTAAGGTACTGCGCCACCCGCGCGGCCGTCCCGCGAGCGCCCCGCGGGAGGTGCGAGATGCGCAGCCGCTGCGGACGCCAACCCCACCGCTGCCACTGCCCCGGCGTGTGAGCTCAGCCCGCTCGCGCGCCCGCGCTTCCCACGCTCGGCGCCCGGCGCCGTGCCACCCAGCGGCCGCGGTTGGGCACGGCACTCTGGCGTCCGGGAAAATCTGACGCAGCCTAGCCGACTGATTTGGACATTCCCAGAACTTGACCATTGCTTTGCTGAGGGGTGGAGGACGTACTGGCCGTTCTGACCATCTCCAGCCTTAGGGCAGAACGTCTCCCACCCACCTTGTCTCTGAAGGAGATTCCCTGATTTCCCCCACCCCTTCCTTTGACCTTGCTTCCATCTCTCTCTCAGAGCAATGGAGACTGGTGAGGGTGGTGACTACTGTTCTAAAACGGGGTGGGGGTCAGGCGTGGGCAAAGGGCAGGAAACTCGGGAGGCTGGCATTCCAAGGCCTCCTTGGTCCTGCCTAGAAATACGAGGTGTGCACAGATCACTTCCCCGGACAGCATTATTTTTTAAGTCCCAGCCCACCTGTAAATTCTAATTTGGGAGATTTAGAGTACTGGTTTTTAAACTTTTTTTTTTTTCCAGATATAGACCCTTAGACCCTAAGAACTGGAAAAGGGCTGTGGGCCCTCTCTCCAGGCAAGTGCACCTGCATACATCAGTACAATATTGCATAGTCCGAATTCTCACAGCTCAAAGCTCCATGGACCCCAGCTTAAGAACTCCTTCTCTGCAGATACCCTAAGGTGGCAAGAGACTGAGTTGGTGATTACCTGAATCTGCTGCCATCTTTGCTCATGCTGTTTCCTCTTTCAGGGACTTCTCCCCCATTCCCCAGTCCTGCATTTCTGCCTGTAGAAACCCCACCTCTCCTTTAAGACCAGCTCTCAGCCTTTTCCTCCCTGATTTTCCCACTCAGAAGGCCATCTATGACCTGTGTTTTCTGGGAGCATGTTCTTTATGCCGTTTAAGTCTATTAACACTATACATGAGGACCTATAGCGATTTCTGTGGTTGGTTTTCTTACTGCTTCTTCTAGATTATAAACTTTTAAGGTCAGTTTCCCCCTCTGCAGTACTAATGTGCATTACATGGTATGCCCTTGACAAAAAGCTCTTAAATACTCAAAGGAAATTGGGGTGCGAAAACGGGAGGTCCACAGGAGGCCCCGGGAAGTGAATGCCTTTATTCCAGAGGAACCCAACACCTCTCCTCTGCCTCGATGCTCCACCACCACCGTCTACCCACCACAGGCACACCTCGGCAACTGGCAAACAGAAGTCTCAAGTTGGCAGCATCTGTTTATGCATTCCCCCTCTTCTGGTCAAGACAGCCATAATTTAGAGGTCCCTGGATGAAGTTGGGCTACAAGTTCATGCAGGATACACCTGCCAGATACCAGATGTTCTACACCCAGTGTCCTCTAGTCCAATAAAAAACACAACCACCCACCAGTTGCACATGCCAGAAACAAGCTGGATGTCACCCTTGGCTCCTCCATCTCATTTCCCTCCCTCCATGTACATTCCCATCAATCACCACAGCCTGATTTTATGAGTTTAATCTATTTCAAAGTCTTTCCAGTCCCATGGCCCCATCCTGAGCTCAGACCATCACTATTTCTTGCCTGAATTTCTGCATCTGTCTCCATCCTAACCGGCCTACCTACCTCCAGTCTTGCCAGCTCAGATCCGGTCTGCACATCCCAGCCAGAAAGATCTTCCAAAAATATCAATCACTTCCCTGCTTAAAACCCTTAGGTACCTCCACATTTACTAAGGATGAGGTCCAAACTCCTTCCCCCAGCTGACTAGGCCTCCAAGCTCTGACCCTCAGCTAACCTTCCAGCCTCCTGTCTTGGCACTTCCCTCTTACTGTTTATGCTTCCCTTGTCCAAAACATCATGTTCTTTCCCACCTGGAGGTGACAGCCCTTCCCTGACTTTTTATCCGCCTATGTACTACCCATTCTTCAGGTTTCCCCACTGTCTCCTCGTATGTCACCGTGTCTTTCTGCTATAACATTCATTGCACAGTATTATGCCTGCCTTATGTAATGTCTACTTTCCTTGTCACACCAGGAGCTCTGCAATAGTATCCTCAATCCCTAGCAAAATACCAGGTGCCAGGTAGGGACACAGCACGTAATTATTGAGTGAATGAAAGCTTTGAACATGACACAGACTCAGATGAGAACTCTGGGGCAAATGCAGTGACTTTTCTCAACTGAAAAATGGGAATTATAATACTCAGTTTTCCTCTGAAAGTTGCCAGAGATATGTGGGAGCACTTGTAATTTTGAAGTTCTCTCTATCATATATATGTATTATATATTATAGATAGCAGTATTATATTATTATATGTCAAATATATTATATATAATAACAGTGTTATGTTACTTCACTTGATCCTATAATAACATTAACAATAACATTGTTAACCCACAATAACATTTTGAGGTAGGCAAACTGTCATTTCCCACTTTGCATGTGAGGAAACTGAAGGAGGACAATGTAAAGCAATTTGCATAAGAGCACCTAGCTAGTTGCCAGGGAACAGAGGCTTGTCACTGGGTCCCAAGCCCAGGTTCTCTCCACACATCACCACTGCCCCTCCCTTCATCACCAAACTAAGAAGCAATGTTGTGACATATGCATGTTAACATCCTGTGGATCATGCAGCTTGCAAATGTCACCGCTTACCGTTTCTGAAGGGTTTTTTGGGGGTGGTGGTGATGGTTTGTTGGTATAAAGTAATAACAACCGCTTTAGGGCAGAAAGGAGTGGGGTCATAAGCAATTGACCTTGGGATTGACTCTATACTCATCGCTTCCCTTTCTCCCACCCTGGAGGGGTTACCTTGACTGACAGCCCTTTTGCACCATGTAGTTGGACCTTTGCTGGCTCTGAGGTTCCCTGAAGCTGGAGACCTTCTATTACCTCCACATTTCTGATACTGCCTGTCAGCAGATATTTCCTGGGCTCTGGCTAGGTGCTTTGTCACTGCCTGTGGAAGCCTGACCAAATGACTTAGCCCCTCTGAGCCACAGTTTCCCCATTCTGCAAAATGGGAACAATAATCACAGGGCTGTTGTGCGGATTAAACAACATAATAATAGCTGCCAGTGGGCCGTTGCTAGTGGAGACACCTGCCTCCAACACTTCACCTTGTGTCTGCTAGTTTTCATTTGAGTGCATGGGAATGTCCGTTTGGTAACTGGGGAAGGATGGAGAAGAGCTGAGGGGCCAGAAAAGAGAGGAAAGGACTACAAAGGCCACGGACCTCCCTACTGTGCCCTCCCAGGGACATGGAGGGCTGTGGGACTCAGAGCCTGTTTGAACGGTTCAAGAAGGACTTGTGAGTTTCTGGGCCCTTTGGGTTTGTATGACACAGTTGGCCCCAGTGATGAGAAGCTATTCCCAAGCTCTTGGTGCGAAGGGGGCTTGGACCATGGAGAGCCAGGAAGGAGGGGAAGAGCAGAGCAGCCATTTTTTGCTGACCCCAGCTGTGAGAGCTCATATGAGGCTCCGTTCGGGGATCCCCCAGTAATATCCCTAGGGCACTCTAAGAATGTCAGTGAAATCATCAAACAGGATATTAGCAACATATAGCATGAAGGTGGTGCCTGGCACATAGTAGGAACTCAGTATGTGTTTACTTCCCTAAGATGAGCACTCTTCAGCATCAGGGCATAGAGCCCCGGTAATCCTGGGGGTCTTCTGGTAACGCTGCCTTTGCACAAAGCATGTTTGTTTCTCACTGTGTCCAGTACCCCAGGGAACACCTAGTGGAACTGCCCTCCACAGGTCCCCCGTGTGTGGTTATGATGGTTTTTCTCTTTAAAGATTAAATCATTTTTTCCTTTTTCTGCTCAACAAAGACAACAGCCCTTCCGTTTTTGATAAACGTTGCTTTCCTAGTAGCAGGTGGATTTGCCCCGGGCACTAAGAGCTGTGCTTTTAAAACATACACAGGCCCAGCTGTTTGAATCTGCTACTTCTTATTTCTCTTATCTTCTGCCCTGGAGGCTGAGTTTTCCCTGCCTTAGCAGACTGATAACATGCGGAAGGATGAGAACAGTTTTAATTAATAGACTAATTAGTGATACAAGCCTTTAATAGCTGATTATAGGAAAGCCATTCCCCACCCCCCAAGTGATTGATTTATTTGTTGCTGTTGTGCTTCATTATAGCACAATAGTCAGCTTCTATTTATCTACCGGTTGGTTCAGTGGGGCTTTTCCTCTCTTCCTTTTCCTCCTTCTCCTTACTAATGGTCGGCACAGGCACTATGGGAGAACTCAGACCAGCTGACAATTTCTCTGCACAGAAATAAATATTGGGATTCTGATGCTACTCCATCTTGAGAGCTCATAGCTAGAAAGGGAATAGGAGGTATCGGAAAAAAAGAAGGCAAGACAATCCCACCCATATTGTGGGCTTATCTCCCCATGGCCCTCCTATGTTGATTCCTTCCTGTTGGTATGCCATAATTCACATGCATGCCAGTTACATTCAAACAGCCTGGTGTGGAGCTTAAAAGCATGCAGCAAAACCGACTACCTAGGTTCAAACCTTGGCTCTCCCACCGGCTAGCTATGTGGTCTGAGCAAGTCACCTAACCTCACTTTGCCTCACTGGTAATGTGGAAATAGAATTGTTCCTCCCTAAGATTCTTGTGAAGATTAAATGAAACAAGACCAGTAAAGCAGTTAGCACAGTACCTAGCATATAGTAAACCCTCAATAACATTGGCTATGATAATCATACTGCCCGAAATTATTTAACTTACCTAATGCATAGAAGGAACTTGATAAATGTTAGTAGAATAAATGAATGGTTATATCATCATTTTCAAGTAGATTGTGAGCCCCTGAAGTTCAAATAGGTAAAGAAGGGAGGAAATTGCTCCTAAAATCACAAGAAGCTACCCTTAGTTGAGTGCTTATCCTGGGCTAGGCCCTGAGCTAATTGCTTTAGTCTCTCATGTAGTCCTTATATAATCTGATTTTTACCAGCCTTCTTGGATCATGTCTTGCTTAAATAGCCCCAGTTCCCACACCAAAGTTTTAGGGATGTCTGTCTTTTCCCCAGGATTACCAAGGACTCTTGGGGGATGGGCTGACATTTTCATGATCCTTTATGAATTCCTATTCTGTCTGAATTCCAGCTCTTTCACCTACCTCCTGACAATGCCACCCTCCTGTCCCATTGATGTCACTTAGGGCAAGCGGATCCCCTTCCTTTTGTCCTTCCTTCTATCCCTAAAGCCCCCAGAACATAGGGCGATTTTGTGTGGGAGATGTTTACCAGAGGTCCGAGGCTATAAAGGATAGTTATAGCATCACTCAGAGCAAGTGATAGCTGGAAATCACCCCTCTGCAATGCCCCACCTCCCTTGCCCCAGTGCCTGCTCTCCTGGCTGTTCCACTACTCAGAGTCCTGCCTATAGTCATTTTCCCTCCGATGTTCTTTTTCTCCATCTCTCTGCTGTCCCCCGCCTCTCCCTGAAAACAGCAGATTGCTATTACTTTATAATACAAAGAAATTTATCTCTTTGGAGCCAACATCTCCATCCCGGGCTCTTTTCACTCCAGGGTCGGAGAAGGAGCTGAGGAGATGGTTGAGTGTGAGAGTGCTCAGCTGCTTTTCTTAGCCACAAAAGTTTACCCAAGTGTTTTCCTCCACAAAAGAGCCAAGCACCTCTGAGATGAGTCCTGTCCCACCCTAGAATGAAGAAATATGGCAGGTCTTATTTTTACACAAATTTTTTCTTCCTGTTACATTTGGGGTAATGTTATGAAGTGGATGTTGTCCTATTCCCACTTTTTATCCAGATGAGGAGACTAAGAATTGAAAAAGGGTTTTTCTTTTTGTTTTTTTTTTTAAATGACCTATTCAGAGTCACGTGGCTCATATGAGAGCTGGATGCTCAATACAGGCCTTTCTGATCCCAAAGCCAGAGAGAATGACCACGACCCCATGTGGTTACTTAATGCAGCTCAAGAGGGTCTGAGGTAGGTTCCACTCACAGGGCAAAGCTTTCTCAGGAAATTTTTCTGTGGGAGAGGTGGTGTGGGTCATAAGAAGGTGAATTAATTAACTGAAGGCCAAAGACATTAAAACAGAGTTAGAGCTAGAAATAGCCACGTACCTATAGCTTCATGTAGGAGACCCAAGGAGTTGTGCTATTAATCATGACTGAGTGATTTCTCTGCCTGTCTCATCTCTTGGTGCTGCAGTTGCTGATTTTTGTTGCCCTTTACTCAACCTTGGGTAGGGATGTCCTCTCTAGAAAAATAAAGCTGATTTCCTTTGGCTTGTAGATTGCTGACTTCATATGTAAAACATCACATTGGTTGCCCATCCATGTTTAATTAAGAAGGCTGGCCTGATAGCGGAGGCTCTTACAAAGAGCTCAGTAAATAGCTGTGGAATAAATGAAAGAATGGCTTTTCACTCACTTTATCAGTTTTCTCCCCAGAACCTAAGGCAAGAGGGGTGAGTTAGGCAGAACCAGATGAAGGCGCATCCATCCCAGCTGGGCAGACAGCTGAGACACCAAAATTATCCGGGACGCAAGAACCTCCTTGGGAAGGGTTAGGTCACCAAAATGGAGGGGAAGGGGGCAGAATTTACCAGAGTGTAGCTGTGTGACCTTAGTTCTCTCATCTCTAAAATGGCAATTATGACCATATCACATGATTTCCCCCAATTGAGTGTGGTAATGGAAATATAATAGCTTTTATTATTACTTCTTCAGTCTACTATAATCTGGTTTCTGCCCTCTCACACTCCACTGATTGCTTTCACCAAAGTTACCAACCAGCCCCTTTAAAAAACATTTATTGATTGATTTGAGAGACAGAGATCGATTTTTTGCCCGTAATTATGCACTCATTGGTTGCTTCTTGTATGCACCTTGAGCGAAGATCGAACCCACACCCTTGACGTATCACAATGATGCTCTAACCAACTGAGCTACCCAGTCAGGGCCTCACTCCTTTTTTGTAAATTCCTTTCCTCTACTGCTTGGTAGCATTTCACAGTGCATGCCAGGCCCTCTTCCATGAAATAGTCTCTTCACTGGTTTCTCAGCACCCCATTCTCAGTGTTTGCGTATCTCCATGGCCGTTCTAATTCTCCACTGAGGCACCTTTATTACTTACCTGCTGCTGCACAACAAATTATCCCCCAATTCAGCAGCTTGAAACAGTATTGATTACCTCACATAGTTTCTTACAGTCAGGTACTTAGGAGCGGTTTACCTGGGTGGAGCGTCTCAGCTGGGTTTTTTTGCTCTGAATTGCTCATGAGATTGCAGTCTTATTCACTCATTCACTTATGGAAGTCTCCATCCAAGCTCTTGCAAACTCCCTCATGTGGCTGGTGGCAGGAGGTTTCAGTTCTTCACCCCATGGAGCTCTCCACCAGACTTCTCAGGACATGACTGATGGCTTCCCCCAAAGTGAGTGATCTGGGAAAAGTGAGTGTATGTGGCCGTGATGAAAGCCACAGTGCTTTTATAACCTAATCTTGGGAGTGACATGGTATCACTTCTCCACTTGTCACACAGACCAATGCTGCTACCATGTGAGAGAGGTTTATTCAAGGCTGCCACTACAAGGGGGCAGGACTGGGGGCCATCCTGGAGGCTGTCACCATAGCATCCTTCTTTGCCGACTCTTAAAAGTCAGTGTTCTCCAGGGTTCCATCTTCATATCTCCTCTCTTCTTATTTTCCGCACACATTCTTGATACCACAGTGCTCTCCAGGACCTTCAATTACTATTCCTAGATTCTAAAGACACCCAGTCTGCATCTCCAGCACAGTTCCCTTTTGGAGACCTCAGCTTGTGCACTGCCTATTATATCCCAAAGGCACCTCAGAGCTCAGGCACGCCATACTGAACTTGTCATCCTCCTTCTGATCCTGTTTCTCCTCCTGCGTTTCCATCTCTCGAATAGTGATGCTATCCACTCTGTTGTCAGGCAAGAGGCCAGGAGATCATCCTTCACTGCCTTTTCTCCTTTCTATCACATCCAATCAGTGTGGTAAGCCTCTTTGGGTTTTTTTTTTTTCATTATTTTCTCCATATTGTGCTTTTGAAAACTTTCAAACCTACAGAAAGGTTAAAAGAAGAGCAAACCAATCCCCGATTGACTAGATGACGTCATGTAGATTCACAGGTGATTTTTTGGTATCACCTTTGCTTTCTCTCCCCTCCCCCTCTCTCCAGATACATGCTTCTTTCCTAATAATACTAAGATGCTACTTGCTTTTTCACTCTCATTTTCTCATGGGTGTACAATGTGTGTGTGTGTGTTGTTTGTATGTGAATATGCTGCATTGTGGAGATAATGACACTTCACCCCTGAGTACTTCCGCACGTACCCCCTAAGAATAGGATATTTCCCTATGTAACCACAATGCCGTTATTGCACCTGGGGACCAAAGCCAGTTGCTTATACCTTCCCCCTGTGTCTCCTATTTAGCCACTTTTCTTCAGGCCCCACGCTTCCCTTTTCTTCCATAGTGCAGTCACCTTCCAGCTGGTCCCCCCTTCAGTCTGGGCTCCACCTCCTGCCACAGCGAACTTTCTAAAATGCATGACTGATTATGACACTTCCTGTGTCAGATTTTTCAGTGGGTCCATGTTGCCTTTTATTACCTTTAAAAAAAACCATATTTCACCTGGTCTATGAAGTTTTCCTCATCTAGACCCATCTAAGCTCTAAGCTCATTATATTTCTGTGGAGTGGCTCTAAGCAGCGCCACTCCATGGAAATATAATATGAGCTACAAATGTAACTTTAAATTTATAGTATCCCCATTGTTAAAAGTAGAAAAAACGGGTGAAATTAATTTTTAAAATACATTTTATTAAGTCCAATATATTTAAAATATTATCATAGCAACATAAACTAAATATAATAAAGTTATTAGTTACATTCTTTTTTCTAAGTCCTCAAAATCTGGTCTATAGTTAATATGTACAGCACACATCAATCCAGGTGCTCAATTTTCAGGGATGAAAGTGAAATGTATTTTTACCAAACAACCAGGTTGTATTTAACAAAGAGTTTTTTATACCGTTCCCGTTTTAAAGTGTGAATTAATTAAAATTAAATCGAATGGGAAGTTCTGTTTCTCTTTCACACTAGTGGCGTTTCTAATGCTCAGTAGTCGAGCGTGACTCTGGGCTACCGAAGGAGGGCGATTCCAGAGCACTTGTCCAGGTGTGGTCCAGGGCCTCCCCGGGGCCCCTAAACATTTCCAGGGGGCCTGTAAGGTCAAACTATCTTCGTAATAACATGGAAATGTTATTTGCTTCTTTCACTGTCATTCTTTCACTAGGGGCCACCTGACATGCGGTAGGACAACATACAAGAAACATACAAGAAACATACAAGAGAACCAGTAGTTTTCTGTTCGGCCAGAGAGTGGAGAGCTTTGCCGAAATGTAAAACAATGCCACTCATCTCCCTAATTGATTTTACTTTGGAAAAGCTGTTTTTTAAACTAAAATATGTGTTACTTCTATACTCACATAATGAGATAATATTATTTTTAATGAATATTAGTTTTAATGAATAATTTAAATTTTTCTTAGTTTTAATTTCAGAGACTAATTATTAATAGATATAACTTTCAAAATCAAAAGCTCTCTGAAGCCTTCAATAACTTTTAATGGTGTAAGAAGTCTCTGAGAACAGCTGGTCTGAAGCCTGCCTAACTCTCCAGCCTCATGGCTAATAATCCCCCACCCCACACCCCTCATACTTTTTGCATGAACTTCCGGTTGCAGACAAGATGAAGCAGATGCATTTCTCCCTATTTCCCTGGCCAAGTGCTTCTGAAAACCCTGGGCATTTTATATAAAACAAATATCAGAAGACACTGAAAGGTAAAAAGAAGGTGATTAGGGACCTCTGGACTGGAGGCCTGACATGTCACCAGCGTGGCATCAGCAGACACCTAGTAGGGAGCCTCAACTTTCACTCCAGCCCAGAAATTATGAGGCGCCCACCCCCCAACAGGTGTCGACCGCTGAATGGGGGAGCCTGGCCTTCTACCCAACCTGGTGGTAACCAGACAACGCTCCACTGATGCAGTCTCAAAGCAGGACTGCTGAAACACAAGACTGAAATAAGCTCCAGAGTCTCGTAACATCAAATCCACATGTCCAAGATACAATTTAAAATCACTCATTCTACCAAGAACCAGAAAAATTTCAACTTGAGTGAGAAAAGATAATTAACAGACACCAAACTTGAGATGACAGAGATTTTGAAATTGCCTGACCAGGCTTTTAAAACAGCTCTCATAGAAATGCTTCCATGGGCAATTATAACATGCTTGAAATAGAAGAACAAATAGAAAATCTTAGCACAAAAATAGGAGATATAAAGGAGAGTCCTGTTTTTTTTGCTTGGACCTTAAACGAACCACTCACATTTCTGGAATGACTGCCCTCCCATTGCTCCTGGGCCAAGGCTCCTTTCTCTCCCTGGACCACCATCTCTATCCCCTTTTCCCTTTTAAATCCCACCTGTCCCTTAAGGTCAGCTGAGATGTCATCTCTTCTGGGAAGACTTCCATGGCTTACGTGCCTCTCCCACTTAAGAGTTCCTAAACCGTAGTACTTACACTCTGTGCTACATGTTCCGTCACCTGTCCCTCCCACCAGGGTAAAGACTTGACTGAAGGGACTATGTCTTATCCCAGGTGTCTGGCTTCTAATAAGCGCTGAAAAAATATTTGTTGAAAAAATGAATGAATCAATGAATGAATGGAAACTCTTCCATGGCTCTCTCTTTCCTGTTGAATAAGATTAAACCCTGTGGCCTGCCACTAAATGCCCTACACAAACCAACACACATCTTTTTGGTACTCAGCTTCCCTTCACAATCCTTCTTCTTGGCCATACTGGAAACACATTGTTTTTCGAAAGTGCCTTATGCTTCCCATCTCAACATATCATGTATGCTCTTCTAACAGCCTCAAATGTTCTCACCACTTTTACCATCCAAATTGTATCCATTTTTGCAGCCCTACTCAGATGACCCACTCCAGATCTTCCCGGCTAGGAGGAGTCCTGCCTTCCTCTGCATATAAAGCACAGGTAGTCCTTTCTTGGGTTGTTTCTCACTTTCCGCCGTGCATCTGTTTTTGTTTTTTGTTTGCATTAGTGCACCTGTAGTATTCTGGGTTCAAATAAACTCCTATCTTATGATTTTTGCCTCTGCCACTGAGCCTCTAGCATACTCTACTCTAGCATACTTGTTACTCTCTGAGTTTCAGTTTTTTATTCTGAGATAATAGTACCTACCTCATAAGGTTTCTGTGAATATTCAATAGGATACACTATTTAAATTTTGGTATAGCATCTCAATTTTGATACAGTAAGTACTCAATAAGTGTTAGCTATTATGATGATGATGATGATTATCTGGAAAAATAAATGGACTGAGCAAGTCCCTTTAAACTCTACCTTCACAACAGCTTTTAAATTCTGTATTATCTCACCATTTCCATTATTACTACTCTGCCCCCAGCCATAAACATTGCTCTTGCTATTACCACTGTAGTCTACCTGCTTGCCTTCCTTCCACTCTTGCCTCTCAACCTCTATTCTCCACTAAGCAATCAGCATAATCTTTTAAAACAATAAAGCAGATCATTTTACTTCCCTGCTCGAAATCCTCCAATGGTTTCCGGGTCTACTAATAAAATCCAAACTCCTTACCAAGGCCCAAAGGTCTAATGTAAGTGGCGGGCGTCACTCCCGCGCTCACGCGTTCTGATGCAGCTGCAATGGCCTTGTTGCCACCTGCATCAACTGTGCTTCTTGCACTTGCCAGGCTCTGCATCACAGGGCTTCGAACTTGCTGCTTCCTCACTGCATTTCAAGTGAGCTATGCTCTCAAGTCCTACCTCCTTGAGAGTAACTGCTATGTGTCAAATACCAATCATCACTCTCCAAATTTTTATATTTTCTGTAGCTCTTAATACATGTATATTTACTTAGAAAAATGTGCTGGTTTATTGTCTTTCTCTTCCACTAGAATTGTAAGCTCCGTGAGGATTTGTCCACTGCTCTGTCCCCTGCCTCTAGAACAGTGTGTGACACACAGTAGGGGTTCCCTTAGACTTGCCGAATGGCTGAATGCTGGCTGTGAACTCCTCATATGGGGACTTTAGGAACAGAAGTAGCATTCTGTCGCACACAATTGCTTACCTGCCCTGGGTCTTTGTGAAGAGGAATAGTGGGCTTGATCTACCTAAAGGGGATTGGGTAGGGAAGACTCACTTATCCAGACTTAGAGGACATTCCTGTTTATCCACTTAGATTACAATCTGGCAGGAGGTACTTCCAGCTATGTATTCCATAAAGAATTATGTAGTATTCTGTAGTTAATTCTCTGGGGCTGGCTGCAGGCACAGCAGAGGTAGCTGAGCCTCCCACCGCCCGGCATCTTCAGCTTCTCCTTTGTCCCAAGGCGTCAGGTCCTGCTAGGCTGGCCAGGCCTGGAAAGGTGCCCGTTGATGAAGTGCGCCAGAGGTGAAGTCCCAAAAGTATCAGCCCTCGCTAGCTTCATGACATCCAACTGGAGGAACTCGGAGGCCCTGGCAGAAGCGTGGGGTGAGATAATGAAGGGGAGAGCTTTGGGTTCAGGACACCAGAATTCCAGGTGATCTGGGGAAGCCACATGCCCCCTCTGGGCCTTATGTTGTCTTTACCTGTACTATAAGGGAGTTGAGCTGAATGTCTATTTGAAGTCCTCTCCAGCAGGGGTTTTCTGTAAGTGAGCTTCACATGTGAGATCAACTGCACTAGGCTGTTCAAGGGTGAAGTGGCAGGGGTCAGAAACCCAACATGGAGGCAGCTGAGCTGAAGCTGAGCAGTAGGAGCCCAGCAGGGCCAGCAGGTGGAGCCATTGTTGCACCAGGATGCTTAGGCCAAAGGGGAAAGTTTGTGAGACCCTTCAGTGCAAGCAGTCCTGCAGTGGAAGAGAACTAGCTGCCACCCTACCCCAACCCTCAAACACACACACACACACACACACACACACACCTTCTTCCCAAAGCTTGTGCACTCTGACAAACTTGGGGTAAAATACCATTTAGGTGGCTGGGCCTGAGGCTGGAGGCCTTTCAAAGACTCAGTTGCCTTTTCTCCTCCTCTCATGTTTCCTGGGAGCCTGTTCCCTGTACCCACCCCTTCTCCCTGCCACTCCTAACTGGCCAGACCCTCATCTGGACACTCTCATGTCAGGACGTGTGACTAAACAAATGAAGGCCAGACTGACTCCTCTTTTCTTATTACCACCTTTCCCTTCTCCAAGGCCCACAGTCAGCCTTCGTGTTCTGTGTAAGGCTCTCGATCGGTCCCCTCCTCTGGGGAGGAACCTCTGGTTAGGGCAGTTGGAGAAAGCCAGGGGGAAGAGGAGGTGGGGCAGTGCTCAAGGGAAAGGTCTGGCTCTGGTTAGATAAGAATGGAAGGATCCTTTGTTTGGCCCCAACTGCCTCTGCCACTGTTGACACACTTGGGAGCGTTTCCTGAAGCTACTCAGTTGTGTCCGGCAACTCAGCCTCCCCCACTTCCTATGGTCTGAGGTGGGGGTGGGATGTCTGGGCAAGGGGGGCAGTGGTGTGCCCATGGATTTCGCAGTTAGGCTCACCCCCTCTGTTCATGCTGATGGTAGAGACCACCCATCCTGGAGTCCTGCACTGGCTACCCCCTGCTCACCCCTCTGTCTCATGCTGATGGTGGAGACCACCCATCCTGGAGTCCTGCACTGGCCACCCCCTGCTCACCCCTCTGTCTCATGCTGATGGTGGAGACCACCTGTCCTGGAGTCCTGCACTGGACACCTACTCTCTCCCCACGGTTCCATTCCACTCCCAGCTAGGGGCAGGGGAAGGTGGGATAATAGAGGGTGCATGGGCCTAGCTCCTTTCTATTGTTTTGCATATTTTGCATACAGTCACCAAAACGCACCTCTTCTCGGAAAGGCATTCACGAAGGGTATGGCTCCTTCACCCTCAACACACCATTCCCCATCCTGAAGGCCCTGCTGCATTGGGGCCTGCCTTTCTAAGACTCGAGGTGGCCAGCTTCCCTGTGAGCATCCCCAGTCTCCCCTCAGAGAGGGGAGTAGTTGGTAGACTTATCCCCAGGGGCAGCGTCCTGGTGGGTACCTGTGTTCCCTGAGATGGTCCCAGCTCTTCCCTGGCTGGGCCCTCCCTACTACACCACTGAACATTCCAGTCAGATCTGATGGAGACACAGACCGCTCTGGCAGTCAGACACACCCAGCTCGGTCACAGCCACAGAAAAAATGTGTTTCACCATCAGTTTAATTACAGTATTTACACACCATTTTTTATTCAGAAAAAAAAAAAATCCACCCGATCTTCCTATCTCTGGAAATTGCTATTTCCAACCGTCATTGAAATCAGGATCCCTGTTTACCCCTCTGGAAAAAAAAACAAAAATGAGGACCTGGGTCACCTACAGAAGAGGTGGCTTGCGGTGAGGGTCCTTTGGAAGACCAGAGTCTGGGTTCAGGAAGCTGAATGTGTAAAGGGCAGGGTTACCTGCCTCTCCCCAAGGTGGAGAGAACCCCTCTATGGTGCAGTGCAGGGCCCCAGGAATGGCCTTGGGGGTGGCGGGATGTGCAGTGGCAAAGGGTAGAAGGCAAAGGATGACACCTCCAGCAGGGAGGCCGCCTGTGGCCAGATGCAGGGAGGACCTCCTTCCTGGATATTGCCCAGCCTTGTCCCACCCAGCTGAGTCACAATTCGGTATCAGCCACCATGTGTTGTCTCGCTGAATGGCCGTTTCTGGATGTGGCCTGGCCGGTCCCGTTCTCCTGAGCCCCTCGGTTGACACTGGCCTTTCCCTGAGCCTCAGGGGAGGCCCCAGGGCCTGAGCTATAGCCCTGGCCTCCACCGTTCTCCGTGTAATAAGGGTCTTCGCCCTAGACGGTGCATAAATAAAGGAGCATTATCTGGTAAGCAGGGGAGTGAGACACTGGTGGGGGAAGAAAGGGAGGAGGGGGGATGTAGCTGCATGTGCAGACAGACTCCTTCTTTCCGAAGAGCAGTCAGGGTTCCAGCTCCTAGAGGAGAAAGGACAGAGGAGAGGAACCACACCATGCCACCGCAGCTGAACAGCCAGCTCCCATCAGAAACCAGGCAGTCCCAGGGCGTATAACCTCCCCAGGCCAGAGACCATGAGTCAAGCCCCAGCCTTGGCCTTCCTCATCCAGAACCCTTCAAACATTGGTTTTCCCTCCACATGCCCCCTTGTGAGCCAAGTGGTGCCCATGGCCATTTCATGTTCGCAAATAAGTGGCTGCTTTAGCAGCCTGTTCTGGTTGTCCCCAGATGAACTATCCCAGTGCAAATAATAACCCTATGACATGCACTATCCGTTACCACAGTGAGGTGGGCCAGGACACAACGTGGGCAAAGTAGGCTGACAGTTGTGAGTACACGAAACACAGAGTTTATTTTTGTATTATTATGTATTAATTACTGTATTATTTTCCATACAAACAACTGTAAGCCTACTTTTGCCCCACCCTGTATATTGCTTTGACTCATCCAAGGACATGGTACGTGCACACATGCATATCTCTACATAAAGGCACAGAAGGGCCTTTTCCAGGATTTCTCCCCGCCCCCCCCCCCCAGCCCAACATAACAACATTCCTGGACCTCCCCAGAAAACCACTCTCTTCCTCATTTCCTTTGGCCTGGGCCCCAGAACTAACCAGCCTTTCTCCTGTGGGGCTCCAACTGCGGCGGTTCATCAGGAAATAGCCTGTGGTACCCAAGACAGCCAGCAGGATCCCCGAGGTGACCAGAGCAATCAGGGTCTTACGGGAATGACTCTGGTGGCTCCCAACACTTTGTTCAGTGAAGCCTTGGATCCCCCGCTTGAAGAGGAGACACAGAAAAGACAACCTAGTCACTTGTAGAATGTGGGTTCTAGAAAGGAGTCCAACCCACACCAGACCTCTGTGTGTGACCAAACAATGACAAAACACAAGAAGACATTGACCTCAGGGATTTTCTAAAACAGGATTTAGGACTGACATCTCTTAATTAAGTTGCACTATAAAATGTGGGTTCAAGCATAGAAAGGTAAAGATTGTTGGAGAAGGGTGGAGAAGAAGGAAGGGCAGATCTGGAGAAGGTCATTATTTTCTCCCCTACTCCAGTAAGTGCCCCTGACTCCTCATCTTAGAGAACTTACCTTTCTCAGGTCAGACTGGTGATTTTTCAGAAGTTGGAGCTTGCTGAAAAGTTCTAGAATTAGAAACAGGGGGTGCTGAATCTAGAAGCTGAACAAGCTCATCCTGCTCTATCCTCCTAAGCTGTTTCAGAAGATGCTCCTATGGCCAACTGGTTCATCTCAGGAGGGCCTCTCTTAAAGTCAGCCCAGCCCGGCTCCCCAGCACCTGCACTCTCTGAGCTAAGATGCCTGATTTCCACCCAGCATCCTCTAGCCTCAGCCCTACTCCCTTCCTAGCCCCCAGACAGACTTGCCCCTTACCTGTTCTGTTGGCCAAGACCAGCAGCAGGCAGTGAGGCCTCACCTCTGACTGTGCAAGGAGCAAGGAGCATACCCTGGCCCCAGCCTCAGCCTGATCCTTCCCACACAGGACTTGGATTAGTTCCTCTCCATTTTCCTTCTTGAAGTCCTCCTAGGAAGAGAGAGAAAAATGATAAGCAAGAAATAAAAAAAAATGACAAGCAAGAGATGCACCCAGAGTCTCAACAATGATTCCGGTTAAATCCTCCACAAGAAGGGTTCTTTTTCTAAAATTCCAGCTGGAAAAAAAAAAATACTGTGAACTATTTGTATGCAGGCACACAATAAGAAAAAACACTTAAAAGTTTCTCAGTACCAAAACATATATCCATGAGTGTCTTAGCTGTAAGATGCCAGAGAACAAATTTATGAAATACTATACCATCTTATCTAAGGATTGTCCATGCCCCCATATACTATTCAAGTTAAATTCAAAAGAGATTAGCAATAACAAAAAAGTATTACTCGTGCAATGCCGAGGAGAAAATGCTTTGTTTCTAGGTTACAGCAGTCCCAAATGTTAGGAGAAAAGCAAAGAGGTGAGGAGTGGAGACCAAATTCTTGACTGTAGACTTCACAGATCCTGGGTCCCTTCCCTCTTACTTTCCAAGGGGTCTCACAAAGATCATGGCTCAAACAGATACGGTCTTTTTTCATAGTCTTCCATCCCCTTTTCCCATTAAAAGCATAGAACCCATGCTTTTGGGGTCATAGATCTTCCTCCAGGTTGCTGACTGGCCTATACTGTACCTACTGCGTCCTGCTTGGGAACTCAGTCTCAGAAGACAAACTCTAGTAACTCTTCAACACTGAGTTCCAGGAAAGGGCACTGGCTGTGCCCTTCCAACACCCTGTTCTTGAACCTTGCAGGATTTATTCCAGCAGCCTCCAATCAGAGCGGCCTCCCCTGCACAGGCAAGGAACAGAAACCAAGACTCTCCCCTCTGTCCGGATGGCAGATGGTTGAGGAGGAAATGCCTGAACAGCTCTGACAACTTTCCCGTGGGGGGGGGAGGGAAACTGCGGGGGCATGTGAGGGCCATCAGAACTGAGCCTACGTGGAGGAGAAAGCTTCCTGTTTGCAGGCAGGACTACTTCTGTGGCAAGGCCAGAGGGCCCTCCCAGCTTGGAAAGCCGCCTGGGTATTTTCCTACCGCTGTGGCCCAAGGCAGGAAAACCCAGACTCCTTTGCTCTCGCACACAGCAAGGTCAAGATTGGCCTCAGGCCCCAGGTTTCTTCCATCAGCTGGAATTGTAGGGAGCTGAGTGAAACTCACTGGGCTTGGATGAGGCCAGGAGAGCAGGGCTAGCTAACCTCCGTGTCACGGAGAGGTGAGTCCAGCGGTAGCCTTGGAAGGCCGCCAGGCGCTGAGGTCTTAGAGAAATGAATTCTCAGGCCACTGCTGCTTCACCCCTCAGGAAATGCATTAATTCTGCAGGTGTCCCTTGTTAAGTCCTTGGATACAGGCTCTGCTTCTGGAAAAATCTGGCTTTTTAAAACAGCATTTGCCATGGGTATCTGGACTCTATACTGGATACAATCAGCACCCTCCCTCCTCTCTAGGCCTGTTTCCCTTCGGAGACCTGTACACGGCTTTCGCCTGAGCACTAGCCCTCCCTGGCACATGCCTTCTCAGTGAAAAGGAGGGAAGTCCTGCCTGGATGACTGGGCTTCTGACACATCTCTGATTGGAATGTGTCTCCTTCGTGAGAGGGGCACAGGAGCAGGGCTCCTATATACCAAAGCAAGCCGAACAAAATGGCACCTTCTTCAATCCACTGAGTCCTAAGAAGCTGCACCTCAATCAGAGTCAGCTGTTCTGCCGTTTAGCAAGCCCTGAGTATAAGACACGGTGTGAAAACCTCTGCGTGTGTCTCATGTTGTGTGTGTGTGTGGGGTGGGGGCATGAATTCTACATGTCCAAGCTCTCAGTTTGTGTGCATGGCAATGGAAGTAAACAAAGTTTACCATGTCTCAGGTACTGTTTTAAGTGTTTTACACATGTTGATTAATTTACACCTCACATAACCCTATGAATGGGTACTCTCATCCTCCCCATTTTATAGATGAAGAAACTGAGGCATAAAGAGACCAAGAGGTCACAGAGCTAGTTTACCAAGGAAAGGTACAACTAAGATGCTATGACATTGCCCTGACCAGGGTGGCTTGGTGGGTTGGGCGTCGTCCCGCAAAGCGAAAGGTCACCAATTCAATTTCTGGTCAGGGCACATGCCTGGGTTGTGGGTTTGGTCCCCCGTCGGGGCACATATGGGAGGCAACCAATCGATGTTTCTCTCCCTTTATTTCTCCCTCCCTCCCCCTCTCTCTAAAACCAAAACAAGATGCTTGACATTCAAAGGAGGGTGAGCACACAGCTGGTTTGGTGTTATCAGAAGCATCTCAATATAGGCTTTGAAGAAAGTGTACAGAAGAAACTGGTAGGGAGAGGCCTTTGATTGGAGGCACCACCATGAGGAAGCTCAGGGGCATGAGAGCCTGCGACTGTCACAACACAGCAGCAGGGAGAACACTGCCTTCTCCCTTGGATTCCCATCCCTCAAGAATCCACTCAAATCCCACCTCTTCCATGAAGCTGGGCCTGCCCCCTCCCCGCCCCTTCAGAATGGGCACCAGCCTTTGCTCTGCTCTTCACTAGATCCCTTGCATGTCATGCAGCCGGTCTGAGTGTCAGGGTCCTTAAAACCCTTAAAACACTGAAGACTGAGCTGTTGAGGTGAGTAAGGAGGTGTTGTGTGAAGAGTGCCCAACAAGGAGTTTGAAACTCCATGGGCACTGGAAAAATGGCACTAAAATAGTAATTATTATTACTAGTAATAATAGCAATCAATACCTTACATCCTATAGCATCTAGAATCCACATGTTGATGTTCCATCCTACTCTGCCTTACTGTTATTGCCATTCCTCTCTGACTAGACTGTAAGACTCCCTAATGTTGAGAGCAGGTGCCTATTACATAATTTGGAACCCAGACTCAACTAAGCATAGCACCAAATAAACAAAAGAGCTCAGTGCATTGTTGTTCAACCTAACATCCCAACTGGTTTGGCCTTCACATGGAGTCCCTCCGCTCCTTGCTTAGTTCTTGGACTAAATTCAAGGGAATAACAGCAGCCAGCCTCCCACTCTGGATTCCAGCAGCATCAGTGAATTGTGTTTGGGCCTGGGGAGGAGCAGGTGGGTCCTGAACAAAGCACAATGCTTCTCCGGATGCTTGAAATAAACATCCTCCCCCAAGAGAGGCCGTGGGCAGACATCACGGGAGAGTGGGCAGGAGGAAGCCACAGAGTTGCTGTTTTGCTCATGAGAATCAGGTTTGCGAGCCCCTAACTCTACCTCCTCACACAAGTTACTTTGTAAAAATAATAACCGCAATAATAAAACCATCCAACCTTTCCAGAGTAGCACCCTCAAACTTTGCAGACTCTCAACATGTTGAAGAAGTATGTTAAACATCAAAATGGGGAGAGAAGGACAAGTATTTTTCTAAATGATCTTTAAGATATTTCCCAATGCTGAATCTCTCAAACTCACTTTCTCTCTCTCTTCCCTCCCCTTTCTAAATAACTTTATCTCCTTTAGTGTGAGTTTGACAACATAGGTAAACCTCTGTGTTCAAATAGGTTCTAACCTAATTAAAGGACCTGCTAAAAGTCCCATAACAAGTGGGCAGTGGATCAAGGGTGAGAAGTTAGGCTGTCCCCAGATTTTAGGCTCTTTCCAAGACACACGCTGTCTTCATCAGTCCTAGGTCTGTAAGTTATTTTTTCTGCGTGAAAACTGACCTTTAGTGCTTGGGCATAGGGCAGGGAAGGTGTGGGCTGGGGGCTATGATGTGGAGGCTGGAGGCAGTCTGCCTCAGATGAAGTCAGTGTGACAGAAGAAGGGTGATCTGAGCTGGCCAAACAAATAAAAACCTCTGCAGACAAACAGAGGTGACTCTAAAGAAAGGTAGTTCTAAAAACCATATTGGTGGGTAAAGGACTTAAATGGACATTTCTCCAATAAGGTATACAAATGGCCAATAAACACATAAAAAGAAGTTCAACATCTTTAATCATTAAGAAATGCCAACCCAAACTGCAATCAAATACCACTTCATGCCCATTAGGATGGCTACTATCAAAAAAACCCCAACAAAAACCAAAACCAGAAAATAACAAGGGTGTGAAGAAATTGGAACCCTTTTGCACTGTTGATGGGAATGTAAAATGGTGCAGCTATTATAGAAAATATAAATTCTACTTAAAGATAGAATTATCATATGACCCAGCAATTCCACTGCTGGGTATATAACCAAAAGAAATGAAATCAGGGCATTGAAGATGGATTTGTGAACTCATGTTCACAACAGCATTACTCAAGATATAGCCAAAATGTGGAAGCAACCCAAGTGTCCATCAGCGGGTGAATGGATAAACAAAATGTAGTATATGCACGCAATGGAAAATTACTCAGTCTTAAAAAGGAAGGAAATTCTTACACATGTTACAACATGGATGACACTTGAGGGCACTATGCTAATTGATATAAGCCAGTCATAAAAAGATACATACTGTATGATTCCACACATGTGACATGCCTAGAGTAATAAAATTCATAGCGATAGAAAATTGAATAGTGGTTGCCAGGGGCTAGGAGGAGGGGAACGTGGGGAATTGTTTAATGGGTGTAGAGTTTTAGTTCTCGAAGATGAAAAGAGTTCTGAAGACTGGCTTCTCAACAATGTGAATCTACTTAACACGGCTGAACTATGCATTTAAAAATGGTTGAGTATTTTACTGTATGTATTTGTATTTGGTATATGTATTTTACTGCCATTAAAATTTTTTTTCAGTGGATTCCTTTGGACAAATGGGCATGCCATAAGAGACTAAAGTAATCGCACATTTTGGAAACAATTTGAGAAACCACAGCCACAGAAACTTAATTAACCTGATGTTGCAGCAGAGAAAATGAAAGTCAGACTTGGAGTGACATGTACTGCCGTGAGGGTTCTGAGATGGGGTACCAGGTGCCTGAGAAGACTGTGGAATTGCCCCACCTCTCCCTGGATGATATAGGTGATGTCTGCCTAGGGATGAAGGATGGGGAGCAAGTGAAGAGCGGCTGGGATACAAATGCCTACAGAACGCACGTACAGAAGACAGGTCTGAAGGGTCCACATAGCGAGAGCTAACATGTTGGATACTCAGTGTACCAGTGCAGAATGAGTGTCTGGTTAGCTGAGAATAATGCATGAGTATTTCTTTTCTGGGAATATAGTTGCAGGCTGACATTCCATAAGTACTTGGGACATGATGTTAGGGGAATCCAAACCCTCATGCTTCTCATTAGGCTGTGAGGAGGGCCTAAGTTTCCCACGGTTAGAACAAGTACCTTAACGCCTTCTGACACCAAAAGCACAAATGCAACCTAAGGAAAATTAACACTGCACCACTCAGCCTTTGGAGCAGACCAATCAGCAGACAATTATGTAGGACTCAAGAAAAGGGAACCTGGGACACAAACAAGAGCTGTGGCCAAAAAGTCTGGAACGAGGATGGCTGACTGAGGAAGAATGACCTTGCGGAGACATAGGAGGCACTGCTGCTTGGGGTCTGGGGAAGAGGGGACCTCAAGAAGAAAAGGGGATCAGTAGTGGTGGAACGACCAAGGAAACAATAGCATTAGACAGGTGCTACCAGAGTTGATTCATTGCAGGCAGAGCAGAAGCCTTCTTTATGATGTTAGGGGAGCTGTTCTCCTTCTACATTGACACTCCCAATGTAGATCTCCTGTTCTCCCCTGAGTCTCAGAGGAGAGTGCAGACCTACTCAGCTACGCCACAGGACAGATTAGACAGTAAAGACCACGGGGTGAAAGAGGCCAATAGCAACGTAAGAGGAGTTACTTCTGGAGTAGCAATAAGTTTCTGGCACTTGTCTTGTGTGATGACCCTGGCTAAATGTGAACTTGAAGAGCAATGGCCAGACACCTAGAAGGCTATGCAACTAGCTCTAAATCTTTGATACAAAGAATGAGCATTCTGGCAGAGACCCATGTAATACACAGGAAAATAAGTGCTCAACCAAGACGGCAGGGAAAAGAGAGAGAGAGATTTTTTTCCCCTTAGCTATAATTAGCAAAGTGTTTGGCATTTGAAAAAAAGTGAGTAGGGTTGAAAGTCAGCATCAGAAACACATGAAATATTACTTGTGCATTTTATATTCACATCTAAGTCAATTATTTTGCAAATTGCACTTATTTGTTCCATTGTGTGAACCTATGTCTTCACAACTTCTTTTGTTTTTAAAAGTCCTAAGTTAAATAATTCTCTTAGGTATAATTTTAAAAGATCTGTGAGTCAGAGTCCCTCAGCCGGTAATCACAGGTAGATATCAGTAGTCAGAACGGACAAAATAAGTAACTTAGTGCCCTCTACGGAAGAGTTTTTCCTAGCCCTTTTCCAGTCTACGTATGTCACTCATCACGTATATGGCTCCCTTAAGCAAATTCTCAGCTTGTAAGAAAATGTTTTTTTGTGAGTAAATACCATTCTTATTGCCATTCCATCCTCCATCCAGAGCCTTATTACTGTCAGGAAACTGGATTTACTGAAACAAAGCAAGGAAGTCTGCCATCATCATTAAAAGTTAACACTGTGCTGGATGGTCTTCCCAATGCAATAAGACATGAAACTGAAACAAGCGGCATAACTACTAAAAAGGAGAGAGAAACAACATCTTGTGGAAGATAACATAATAACTTAAAAACAGAAAAGAATCAGCTAAAAAGCTCCTGGAATTAATAAGCAAGTAAAACAAAATGACCAACCTCAAGATAAATATTCAAAACTTTGTTAGGTTTTTAATATACCAGCAATAATCAATTAGAATACATGATGAAAAGTATATATTAGAAATAACCTTAAGAAATTTATAAAACTGATAAAAGATGTTTTTTTTAACTAAAAAATCAAGATGCTGAACAATCCAAGAGAAGACCAGAAAAAAATGAAGGAATTTTAGACTGGTTCTAATTAAAATTTTAATGTTTTTTTATCTTGACAAGATGTTCCTAAAGTTTTTCTAAAAGAATAGATAAAAAATACTTTTCACTTTTTATAGTGTAATGAGCAAAGACCTGCCTGGCTAGATATTAAAAGTATTATAATGTAAAAGTACAATAATTTTTAAAAATTTAAAATAGGCTTAGTATTTTGGGTTTCTTTGGACACACTCCCAGAAATGGAATCGCTGGGTCATAAGGTGATCCATTTTTAATTTTTTGAGGTATCTCCATACTGCTTTCCACAGTGGCTGCACCAATGTGCAGTCCCACCAACAGTGCAAAAGTGTTCCATTTAAGCACCCCTATGGTCATAGCAGCATTATCTACAATCGCCAAAATGTGCAAGCAGCCCAAGTGTCCATCGGTAGATGAGTGGATAAAACAACCATGGGACACTGACACAATGGAATACTGCTGGGCAGTAAAAAAGAAGAAAATTTTACCCTTTGCGACAACACAGATGGACATGGAGAACATTATGCTGAGTGAAATACGCCAGTGGGAGAAAGACAAATACCATGTGATTTCACTCCTGTGTGGAATCTAATGAACACACTGAACTAACAAGCAAATTGGAGACAGACTCATCTCAAGGGAGCAGCCTGACAGCTGTGAGGGACATGGCTGGGGGGTGGCGGGATGGAGCAAAAAGCAGAAAGGGCTCGTGGACATGCGCAACGGTCTGGTGATTGTGGGGGAGGGGCACATAAGGGGGGGATAAATGGTAATGGAAAAAAATACAATAAAAGACAAATTAAAAAACAAAATTTTTACAAATTTTTAAAATAGGCAAAAAAAAAGACTAACTGAACAAATAAAATATGTCAAGAATATGTCCTGTGAAATATCAGAATAAGACGAGCTAAAGGAAGCATTCTGTCAACAAAGAAAGAAATAACGTTAGGAAAATGGTTATATGGAAAATAGAACATTACAGAAAAAGAAATTCTACAAGGACTAAAGTTATATGTAAATAAATATAACAAAGGAATTAATATTTTAGGTGACTTTTATATTTCATGAAGGACTTTCCTAACATAAAAACAAACTGAAATATGACTATTTATATTAAATGTATTTACAGAAGAGATTAAAAAGTGACTACTAAATTTAAATAAAATTGTCTTTGCCTTCTTTGTCCACCAGATGGGGCCTCTGACTCCCTAAACCCAAAGGTGGGTTTTTGAGTAGCCTGACCCTAAGCTCCCCCAACACCCCACCAAAATCTTATAGTCAGAAATGGCTTAAGGAGGCTGCAAAGGGGATTGTGGGGGGAGAGGGACGGGGAAGGAATGGGAGGGGGGCGCGGGGAGCTCGACTTACACAGCTGGAGGTCTCATTTAGTTCCAGGCAGATAGCTTGGGTCAGTTTCACTTCTTTGACTCCAGAACATTTGATTTCTCCCTTGTATTAAAACACAAGCAAAATAAATAAGCCAGCATTTCTGGCTCTCATATGTTCCCCACCTCTTTTCCAGTTTGATTTCTGTGACGTTCTTTCTCAAGAGATTTTAGAGAGAAGGAAAATTTTTAATTTGTTAGGGGGCTAGCGCTTTATAATAGTCATACTCTCTTCCTCCACCTTACCTCCTATCCCCAGTAGATAATTAAAACCTTTGTTGCTAGCCTGGGCTTGCAGGCAAGTAGGTATTTGCAAACTTGATAAACATTGGCTTGGGTGGTGCAGAGATGGGAGAGGACAGGATCTTATCCCATTGGGGCTGCTTTTCCTCCAGTGTATTATTTACTTGCAGTACTGCCACCAATATAGGCAAACAGATTATGGGATGGCTGGGAAGATCCAGGTGACCTTCATTTTCCTCCTGGCCCCTAGGACTCTACAAATTCCTTTTCTGGCTCCTTTAAAAAACTGAAACCAGGCAGGCCCCTAAATGCTTGCCCCGAGGTTCCACAGAAGCGCACTATCCCTGTTCTACTCAGTTCCTCTCTGCCTCTAGATGCCTGGCATAACCACCAGACCCTCTCCCACAGAGGAAATGGTATTTGTCCTCAATATTTTGGGAAAAACAGCCCCATTAAATGGAAGATGTTGTCCAAATATGGCCAAAGGGGAATGGTACCCTGATCAGAGCCCAGATCAGGCGGTACTAAAAAAAAAATCCCTGGATCTCAGAGAATTCCCTTTATCCTGTACTCCTTAGAAATGCAATTTCCATGGCATAGGTCAGCCTCGCCACCTTATTCCATCCCCCCGTTCCCCTTTCTGCCCCTTCCAGTAATATTTAAGCTGCATGTTTTTCGTGCTAATTCTTAACTACTCAAACCTCATTAATTGGGATGAGGACAGGTTAAGGGAGCAGAGAGCTTGTATACATATGAAGTGAAGGGGCAATCTGCTATTTTTGGCCTAATTCACCCACCTTGATGGTACGTGGGGTAGGAGAAAATGATGTATAAGGTTTAGTGGGAAATGTCACAGGACTGGTGCTACTGTATAGGGAGTCTGAAATATTTCCAGGTGACATGCTGGGCTCCAAGGTCATTGCTGAAGTGGAAAGGTTGGCTGGGGTGGAAGACACTGTGATGACTGAAGAGGTCTGTGTCTGGAGAGAGGAGTTTGTGGTTCCAAGAATGGGGGTGGTCCCAGAGGTAGATGTGAAGTTGACTGTAGTCTCTGGAAAAGACCCAAACACCAGTGTGCATTTGGGCACATTTGCATAAACACACATGCACACACATCTCAGTTTACTGTCTTGAGTGAAGACTTTATAGATAATGACATAGGCATGGACTTCAACCCAGAAAAGGGATTTGGGGGATTTAAGAGTTACTTCATGTCCTAACCCTTACCAAACTCATTTCAAGCCAGCTGTTGGAGCCATAGCCTTCATCTAGAATGTACTAGAGCTGCCCTTAGGATTCTGAAACTTAACGGGATATTAGTCCACTCTAGAGAAGTCAAAGACCCCCAATTTGAATCTGTACATACCTTCATTTAGAAGAGGTCAGAGGTCTAGGGAGTTCTCATCTAATCCTTATTTTATCATTCAGCTGAACTCATTACTGATCAGGATCAGCTGCCGAGGCCCTGGCCTGAGAAAACTGTCTCTGTAGGAAGAATTCTCTAGAACTTACTTCAAGGAATCCTAAACACAATGCCCAAGCCATTATTACAAGGGACTCTTACGTTTCCGTCTACGGGGGCAGGCAGGGGCAGGAAGGGTGGTCTGCGAATGTCCTAATGCTTTACCCAGGCACCAGCAGCATCCTTTGAGGGCCCAAGACAAACGCTTTTTACCTGAGATGGCTTCTGTGGTCCCACCACTGTCCTGGGAGACAGTGTACAAGGCGGTACTTTCAAAAGTACTTGGTGTTATGGTTTCCTGGTTGGACACATTTGTAGAAACGACTGACAATATTTTTGAAGTAGGTGACGCTGTGGAAATAGTTGTCGAGTTATCTGTGTTTGTGAATCCAGAGGCTGTGGGGAAACAAGGAGGAGAAGTCAGAATCTAAATTGTCCTGGAGCCTTATGACATCACCTGATTCAATTTCTTGACTTCCAGTAGAATCCATCTAGAAGATCTTGTGCTCACTTTGGCAGCACATATACAAAAACTGGAATGACAGAGATCAATCAGCATGGCCCCTGCACAAGGATGACACGCAAATCTGTGAAGCTTCAGAACATCTCCTGCCTCCCCTGGGAAGGCGACAGCAACAAGAACATCCTCCTGGACAGGCAACTAACTTCCCACTATTAGATTCTCCGTAAGGAAATAGGTAAGGAAAAGCTTGTATGCACCAAGTGTCTGGGGTGGTATTATCTAAAGGAGGATTATCTACAGGAGGGAGAAGTTGCAAATGACTAAATGAATTACAGTAGGATAAACGGCATATGCACCTAAGATGCCATAATCATTACAAATAAAAAATTATGGGAAAACTATAGCAGCATGAGTATGCGAGCCTTTGTTCACAACATGTTAAGTAAAATATTAAAATACCAAATTATACCTGGAACAATATTGCAAAGGTCTAAAATGTACCTCTTTCCCCTTTTTAATGTGTCCTCCCTTTTTGTCACTCTCCATCCACCATGTTAATTCTCGGAATAATCATTAGGTCCACACCATTCCGTATCCAATCCCCTTAAAAATCTTCCCTTCTTCCTAGGTTTTCCCATTCCCAAACTCCCCTCATTCTTTCCTCATTCTTTCCTGCCTGGCCTTCAAATCTGATCTGCTTTCCTCTGGCTGAAGAACTGCAGCAAGCAACCCCAAGGTTTCTTTCAGAAAGCTCTGCCCTAGAAATCCTGCTGATGAACTAGAGAACGTCAGGCCTGCTTTCTCCACAGATGTATTAGGAGGAGAAAGAGCTAAATGTTGGCTCTGCCAGTAACTCTGCAATTGTGTTGCGTGCGTGTGTCTGTTTATGAGTATCTAAAGTATGGGGTCTTCCTTATATAGGTTCTTGGGAGAGACAATGAGATAAATGTTAAAGTGCTATAATACAGTGTTCCTGGATCTAGTTGCTCTTGGCAGATCTTCACAAAGGTCCTTGACCTTCCATGTTTCCTGGGGTACCCAGCGGTGCCATCCTTAGACCCAGGGAGGAACAGCTTCCTGCCTGGACCCTGATCCTTAGAGCCTACACTCTGTTCCTCCTCCTGCCCGCCCTTCCCCAAAACATGAGGAGTCCATGGAGCCAACAGGGAGGTATCCTTTCTTCCAGCTCATATGCTGGGGACCAGAAGGCCGGGAACGTGTTGCTCACTTGAGGTCCTTCATGTGCCTTTTCCCCCAGCCCATCCTTCCGAGGGTGAACTGTAGTTCCAGAGCGTGCACCTCCAAGGCCCAAGGGCAGCCAAGGGGTGTCTCTCTGCAGGGAGAGGGGTTAGAGCATAAGCATGTAGGTGGGGTATACCTTATGTGCATGCAGGATCCCTTATGGTGTGGGCCAGAGTCATGGTTAAGAAGAAGGAAAGAGGGTGTGGGTGGGGGCCAAGGGCTATCTCTTCCTGCTCAGCCATATTGTGGAACTGAATTCCAGGGCTGTGAGAGTCTCCAATTCAAACCTGGCCTTTCAGGTGTCTGTGAAGATATGATTTTCAAGGTCTGAGAATAGAAGATATTTTATCTATCAGTTAATTGGCCTGCTTTATAATTTTGAAGTACTCAGACATACAGTATGTGGGCCTCCACTGTTCTCTTGGCTTGAACCCTATAAATGCTAGAGGTGGACTTGATATCCAGAGCTCACACCCAGCAGTACCAGCCTCAAGAAAAAGCACTTGAGGATCCCTAAGGCTTGTCTCTAAGTTTTTCTGACTGAGAGCAAGGTGTTTCTTTTTCACAGGTTTCCAGGTAAAAAGCAATGTAAAATGACACCTACCCTTTCCCTCAGCAACAAGAGGGGAGTGAGTCTTCAGTTTCAAAGCAGTTAACCTGGGCCAAGAATGTCTCCCCTAGGTGGTAACAAGTCTCACTATCCCATACATGCCCCCCAACCTGCTGCAAAATTGACATTAAGGGTGAGGCAACAATTGGTGTTAATATTATGTGGCAGGTGAGCAGGAGGACAAGTAATATTGCTGTCTCCATGTTAGACATGAGAACCTGGATCCCCAGGGTTTGGGCAGAGAGGGAAAGCCATAGTTCATGCAGGGCGAGGGGCGATAGGGCCACAGAGGTTTAGCTGACTCTTAATTAAGTACAGGGTCAGGGAGGCTAAACTGCTAAGGACCAGTATGCACCCTCCACACTCTGGAGACAAAAGGAGGCACTCTTGTCTGCCTTAGGCAGGGGGTGAGTGTAACAAAATAAAGTAGATGGGGAAGTACATTCTGTCTTCTGCCCTTAAATTGGGTCCTGTCAACAATCTGGCCCGAAGGTTTGGATTCCCTGTAGGGGCAGGTGGTAGGAACCGAACTGAAGGGTCATCCCCTCAAGGTACCATTCCAAGGCACCCCTGGAACTCCCTCTTGACATCACTCTTCCTGCCCACCCTTTCCTCTTCTTTCCCTTAATACATCAATTCCTGGGAATCCCATCTGGCCCAGCCTGGCCCAGCCCTTTTCTCTTCCCAAAGGAAGCGGGGCCTGGCTGACGTGATGTCATGCTTTTGAACCCCCTCCCCCAGGGCCTCCTTCACCCAGACAACGAGTTTTGAACTTTTCCAGATGTGGAGAGAGACCTGCTGCTAGTTCTGAGGACAGAGGTGCCTGTGCCAGATAAAGTGAAGCAACCCTGGGCCCAGGCCAGGTACCAACCCACTAGGGTCGGGCTCCCAGCTGCAGCAGCCTCCTCCCACCCACCGTTCAGCCAAGCACTGAGGAACTTGTAGCAGGATCCATCTGCAAATGACAAGGGGACCCCAACCTCAGATCCATGTCCTTGGGGAAGCTTCTGAGACTAAAGACACTGGACAGAGGGGGAGGGCAGAAAGGCAAGGTTGAGTGTGGGCATGTATAAGCTGGTGTAGGGATAGAAGACACTACGGCAGGGCCCTGGGAGACAGTCCTGGTCTATCTGCTACAAAATCAGTGAGGGAGTCTCTTGGTTTCACAACCTCTAGGGCCTCCTTTAAAGAGTTCATTCCCATGGAGAGACTGGGATCTTGAAGAAATGACCTTTATATGAATTAAGATGGGCTACAGACGTCTTTTTAATACCACTTCCCACACATATCCATGGCATTAAACGTTCAAACCTGACCTTTCTTCTTCTGAACTTCTGATCCCCTACTCTGCAGGGCAGGAATAGCAGCCCCCAGTCAGATTCTAAAACATGACTGATGAAACCTGCACTCCATTCCACTCTAGACCGAAGGCACAGCCCTCACGCTAAACGCAGCAGACCACATGATAGTACAACTTAAAACAGAAGGAAAGGCTCTCTTCTCTTGTTTTCCTTTCATTCCATCTTTATTGACTGTGTCTCCCTAAGAACCCAATTTAACCCTAGGTACCTGATTTGATCTCAGCTCCTGAACTTGGAGCAAGGGGAGAAGACAAGGTCTCAGGAAGTTAGCAAAATGAGGATCCTGAGAAGCCAAAACAGATGCCACACAATTTATGTGGTAAAATTCTTCCATTTAACTTGCAGATACTTACACAGAGTTACAATTATTCTTGTTTTACACATAGTGCTATCAAGCTTGGTTATCTGATATACTAGCTGAAGCTAAAAATTAGAAAGAGTCTCTTAGACAAACAATAAGGAAAAGCAGCAGCTAAAAACGAAGGAACAGAAATAAATGAAAAACATACATGAGTATCAAAACCCACACAAGTCTGGAATCATTTGTGGTAGGAGTAAACAAATATGCACACCTCAATAAGTATTCCAATGTCACAATGACCAAATTATTTGCATGATACATCTGAGTCACAAAGGTTAAAGTCCTCTCTTTTTTTGGTATACTTAAGGAAGCAGTGTCTCATTAAATACATTCTTATAAGATTTCTACCTACAACTAGCATATTGAAGATACTGTTACTCTTTTAGGTGGGGGTCGGGGGAGGCTACAAATCCTCAGCAATTCAGAAAGGTCTACTACCTAAATAACTCCATTTCCGTACTTTCAGAGACTGGGTTTTCCTGTAGTTGGTCTTGCTTTTCATAGACCCTTAATTTTATTTTTTTACTGGTGTTGTTTTCTGATCTCCTAGCCAGTCAGCCCCACTCTGCCTATCCGTTTTAATTCTAGCCCTCGGCCTGAGAGGAGTTTCTTGGAGGAGTTCCTGGGTGTTTTAGCCTGTAGAGATGCAGTATAGGAAGAAGAAACATTTCGGCCTCTCTGGGACCCCCAGCCTGTGCTGACAAGATGGCAGAGCCTGGAAACAAGAGCTCAGGCTCTGCTAGTTAGCCATGAGGGAGGGAAGGGCTCCTTCCCTACCACGCTCTAGCAGCGTGGCCTTGGGGGTCCTCTTCCACTGTTTAAACCTCACCTGTAAAACAGTGATAACGATAGTCCCTACTTCCTAGTTGTTTTGAGGAATAAAAAAGATAAGGGGTGTAAAGCAGTTTGTCTGGTAAACACTCAAGAAACAGTGGTTATCTGCAGTGCCGGCCCCTTTCCGTCTGCTTCCCCAAGACCTTAACACACGTCCCTGCATCACTTATCTAGCACAAATCATGTATGCTGTTTCCTGCACACAGAGCTTGTCACTTCAGTTCCATTATACATTTCTTCAGTGCCAGAACCATCTCTTCTACTCATTTGTTTTACTCAGGGAGCTTAGCACAGTCCTCTGAGTTCGGAATAAACACGTGGAATGAGTGGCGACTGCATCAGGCCTATTCACAACAACCACGTTGAGGTAGAGGGGTCTCATTCGATGCTATATGTTGAGAGGAAATTTATTAAATTAGGGAGTGTCCATAAGAAGATAACCAGAATTAGGAGAGTTCCAGAAACCAAGTCATATGTTTGAGAGCCTAGTGCTATTTCATCTAGATCAGGGGTTGGCAGCTGCAGGTGGTGAACCAAATCCCACCTGCGGGCTGTTTATTGTAGGGCCAGTGAACTAAAAGTGCTTTTATTTGTCGAGAGTGTTGCAACATAAAATAAAGTAGGATATGCATCAGAGACCACCATGCCTTGGGAGTCTAAAATATTTACTATCTGGCTCTTTACGATAAAAGTTTTCTGACCTCTGATCTAGAAAAGAAGAATTTGGGAAGGGAGAATAAATAACTTGTTCAAGGTACATTGCACTTGTTTATTCATTCTTATTTTTTCATAAGTACCAGTGATATGCAAAGGACCATGGTCAGTGCTGTGGGAAGCACAAACTAAGAGAAGATTCCTTCCTACTATTAGGTGTGGGTGTCATTAGAATTTAAATATATCCCTGTCCTCAACCTGGCCAGGTGTCTCAGTTGGTTGGAATGCTAGCTGGTACACCAAATGTTGGGGTTTGATTCCTGGTCAGGGCACATCCCTACGTTGTGGGTTCAATCCCTGGTTAGGGTACCTACAGGAGATAACCGATTAATGTTTCTCCCTCACATAGATGCTTCTCCTTCTCTCTCTCTCTCTCTCTAAAATCAATAAACATATCCTAGGGTGAGGATTATATAAATGAATAAATTCCTGTCCTCAAGGAATTTATAATCTAGTGCTTTGACTAGAAAGTTCCTTAAGGTTTGCCATGAAGAAAGAGAAGAACAATTCTGTGAATTAATAGAAACAATAGAATTAGAATTAATGACTAGAAGTTATAGGAAGACTAATTTTACTGCAGAACAAAAAAAAAGCTAAAAACAATGGGGTTAGTTTTTAAAAAATGGAATGAACTACTCTGGGAGACAGTGAGCTGCCATCTTTCCTGGGAGCATCCAGGAAGCATCTTTGTTGTGGGTCTCAGGGAGTTTGGACCTGGTAGAATTAGAACAAAGAACTAGGCTGATGTCTTCCTGTGTGTCAGAGGTTAAGCTGAAGCATGAGTGTAAACCAACTTTCTGTGCCCTGAATGTGCTCAATGTGCTTAGATTTCCCTTTACTAGTCAAATGGTGTATCTTGGACCCCACTCACTTACTACGGAACCCCAATATCCTGAGTTTTCTCTGGGGCCTGCATTTCTCCCAGGCACCTCTTCTTCTCTTTTTCTGGTTGCCCCTGACTCCTGGATGGAGCTCTGGGCCTCCCCGTCCTCAGGCCGCAGCAGTTCGTGGTTTTCCTTGTGAGCTAGCCAAGCACCCATTCTTTTATCCTCCCAGAGGACTGCTAGTGCAGGGCTCGTATGTGCTTACCGAAGGTTTGAGAGCCTGGAGGCAGACCGCAGGCACAGCCCAGAAGAGAAGATGACATAATTTTTGAAATTCTAGACACGACTGTGTTTAACACCCATGCCATAAGGACTTTCTCCTAGCCAGGTCTTTTCCACCTTCCACTCACCACTGTCCCTCTGCCGTTCCAGGAACCTCCCTTCCTCTCTCTATCTTCTCAGGGTCTGGAGTCCTTCAGCCTTTGGCCTCTTGGGCCCATCAAAGACAAAGTTCCACTTTGATCATGCTCAGCAATTCAACCTCTTGTTGAATGGTACATCCAAAGTTTGTTCAGGGGTCTAGGTGTTGTCATCCAAAGACTATTTAAGGAATTTTCTCAAACATTGGGACTGGCCACCTAGACATGCTGCTCCCCTGGGAGGCATCAGTTATAGGTTCTTCAGGGTTCCCCCACCCCAAATCAACAAAGAGAAGACTTTCTAATTAAGCCAGAGAACTTTTCCTTTATTTACACCTGAAGGGGAGTGGTTCATTCCCAGGTGGGCTCTGGCTGTAGGTCCTAGGATGCATCCCTACTTGTCCGTCTCTCCTCCTCCCAAGATGCACGCATCCTTCTCTTCAGCAAAGTTGGGGCCCTTGGGACTAAAAGTCATAGATATGTGTTTTTATTTCTTTGCTGAGGAGGGAAGAAAATGTTCTCATTAGAGAAGTCAAAGCCCAGAAAAATATGGAAATTATGGCCTGGCGACTCTGAGCATTTTCTTCCGGAAGGTGGTGTTTTTGTTCTGTTTCCATACCTTCACATTTTCAGTTCTCCACACTCGGGCCATTTAGTTAGATCAAGCAAAGTCAATGAGAGAGGGAGGCCCAGGCACCCTGAGGGTGGAGCTTGGTCACCATCCAGCCCTGAAAGTCAGCCCAGGCTTGTCTGCCCAGGGTCTAAAGGAAATCAGGCAGTGAGACCATAAGGAGTGGAATTTGTTCCTCCCTTTTATTTGCTTTTGTAAGACTGAGCAGGAGTTTATCTGCTGCAGTTTGGCACTCTTTGCCCTGAGTGTTTGAAGACAAAGACTCAGGGGATGAAGATGAGGACAAGTGAATGAGGCTCCCGGGAGGTGGAGCCAAACGGATAAGAAAAAGACGCCCTGTGGCTCGTTTTGTCAGTCAAAGGGGAATGCTGCTGAATACTTGCATTTGCAAAGGTTGTGCCAACAGGGTTGGCCCTATAAGCCAGAGGACTGGGGGCCTCTGAGTTAGTCAGAGGTCCCCAAGGCTGATCCTCCTCAGTCGCCATGTGGCAGAGATTCAAAGGGTGGAGTCCTCTCTCCTCTGGAAAATATCTGATAAAATTCTTTTTCCTTTTCTTTTTTCCCCTCTTACATGTAGCCCCAGACAGGATATGGGTGTGGGGTCTGCATGCACAGCAGGACCAAAAGGAAGAAGAGGAATGTGAAGGGGTGGGATTGGGGGGTGTCATTGGGGAGATCAGAAGAACAGGCCATGGAGGGCTTGGAGGAAACAGTGAGTATGACAAATGAGGTTCCTTAATGACCTCAAAGTCTCCTCTTCCCAGCTGATGGCCTCTCATTGCCACCCTGATTCTGGTCACCACCCAGAGCCACCCCATTGCCAACTAAAAAAGTCTACTTTTGGTTGGCTGCTATGCCCCTCCCCATGCCAACTTCTCACAGGGACAGAAAAAAGAACTTCCTAGAACAAAGCTCTGTGTCGGGATAAGTGACGAGAAAACCACAGAACCCCTTTCTGCCCCAAATTTCACAGTAATAACAGCACAGAATTTCTGCAATGTCCCTTTGTTAACATTTCAAGGCACAGTCACTCATTTCATTTACTCTACGATATATCCCAGGACAGAAAAAGACTGCTGGTATTGAAAAAACACACACCCTAGAAAGTTCTCAAGGAAGGCATAGAGCTGACAAACTGGACTACCAGTCTGGCAAGATTGAGAATAGGGACCCATCCCTTCCTCACCCCCACAAGTTGAGATACTGAAATTCTCAACATATCAACCTGAGGTTGTGAAGAGGTTAAGTTGCTCCCCCCACCCCACTGCTGCAGGGAGGCTGAGACCAGCCAGCTGAGGAAATAAGGAAAGGGTGGGCCTTGCTGGGCCCAGGACCAGGTCACCATCCCAAGCTGTGTAGTCAAAGCAGAGAGAAGCATCTGATTGACATCAGAGCCTCTGATCAACTCACCCCTCATATGAGGGTGCAATCTAGCACCCAAGGGAGTTCCCCTTTCTAGGGCTTCCACACCTCAGTGACAGCTTTTTCCCTGTCCCAAAGGGCAAGTCTGGAGCTGCCAAAGAGGTCAAGCCAGAGCCCAACTTAGAGCTTCCCCCAGCTGGGAGTGAGTTGTTCTCCAACTGGGTGGACCCAAAGAGGGACAGCAGAGGAGGGTGAGAGCAAAGAGGCCTAGCTGGCTGGCTCGGACTACTCTGTGGGTCCATGCTGGGTGGCCTTCAGTAAGAGAAGGGAATTGGGAACCCTAGAGGGCTGGAAGCAAAATCTTGAGCAAAAGAGAGAACAACTTACAATGTTTAAAACCTTCTATGTGCAATGAAATGTGTTCAAGAATTTTGTTCCTAAATGAAAGCAATAAGGAATAAATATTTATTGAGTGCCTTTTTTTTTCGTAAACCAAAGTGAGAGCAAGAACTTAAGAAGTTAAGATCATTGTGGATGAGGAGGAGCACCCACTCGTCTTCTGACCTGTCCACTACTTCTAGAACTTGGAAGGGGCAGGGAAAGAAAGCCCCAAAGCTAACAGTCTTGAGTTGGTGCCAGGTAGAGGAGTTGTGGTGGGAGAGGGAGGCAGCCCAGAGAACAAACTCCATCCACCACCACCTTCTCTCCAGTGCAAGGGGTGTGGGTGTCGGAAGAGCGAGTAGTGACTTGGCTTTGTGATCCTAAATGCAAGGATTTTTGCACGGATTGCTCTCCATTCCAAACTCCCCTGGTCACCCAACTCAGCCTACTTGTTGGGCCTCGTCCCTGTTTGGCTTTGCTCCCTTTCCTTCAATGTCCATTTCTGGCTTGGTGGTCTGTGGACTCCTGGCCCCCTTCCCCACGACGCTCCGGTTTTCTGAATCAACCACCAGCCACAAAACTTTGCTGCTTCTCTCCTCCCCTCTCCAACTTTGCACTCCGTTCCTTAGGTAACACGAAGAGACACTGGCACCTTCAAAGCAATTTATATTAGAGACGACTCCAGCGAGTCGCACTGTCCGACTCCGGAACGCCTAGGGCTAGCGGCGGGTTAACACCTGGGCTAGTTCACACTACCCGCGTTGTCGCCTTCTCTGGCCCTCCCCCCGCCGCCGATTCACAGGTGAGGGGCCGAGCCGTTCACACGGCCCTTGTCCCACCAAAGCCTGGAGCTGCCATGGGCGAGGGGGCGTGAGTTGAGACAGAGGTCCCTTTCCTCGGTGTAGCTGGCTGAACTCGCTCGGCCTCCGGACGACCGGCGACCCTCCCGGCCCAGCCCGGCGGGCCGCGCGCGCGCGCAGCGGGTACTCACGCAGCAGACTCAGCAGGCAGAGCGCAGTCCAGCCCCGCGGCATCCCGCGCTCCGCGCGCGCGCTCCTGCGGCCCAGCATCCTTCCCGCGCCGCTCCAGAGAGATGCACAGAGCCCAAGACACTGTTCGCTCGGTCGGGGACCCGCTGCTCCCGCCCCTCCGCCAGGGATCGGGGTGGGCGATTCTTGCTTTTCCCCTCCCCTCCCTCTTTAGTCCTGGCAAGGCCGGCCCCTCTCCTTGGCTGCCACTAACGTGAGCTTCCCTGCTTAGTCCCAAAGGCGGAGGACGTTGGGAGGGAGGCTAGGGTTGCCGCCTTCGAGGCCAAAAAAGGTGGAGGTTTGTGGGGGCCCCAGATGCCTTGTTCAACTTTATGTAGAGGCCCCATCTTACTTTTTCAAACGCAACATCCACTTAACTTTTAACCCCTTTGTGTCAGCCTTGCGGGTGGCCAGCACAAGGTCCATTTATATAAATATTTTTTCTTTATTTTAAAATTTTAAGCTGAGAACAGTCTTGCAGAAGGAATCTGCTGTGAGGACATGAGTTTACAAGTGTGAACATTTCGCTAATTAGATAAAACATAGCGCGAGTCCAGTCTGATGTATTTGATGATAGTCACCTGGAGACTGCGCTGTATGATAATGAAGCATAATGAGTGAGAAGGACACAAAAATGATTGTAATTATGCATTTTTCCCATCCACATTATCCTTGTCAATTTTTCTCCCCAATTTTTCCTGCAAGGTCTATTTGTGCTCTTTCGAAGGGTTTTTCCTGAGACCACCCCTATGTTCCCACATGGTTACATTCTAATTGTCACCGTCATCATGAAAACAAAGGACTCCCTTAGTACCTAGATGCTTTTCTCCAGGCATCCTCTGCCGAGCCCTGGATCACAGACTCTAGGGGCTTCACCCTGCTCTCCCATCAGAAATAGGACTTTCCCTGACTCCCTCCTCTACTACCTGGTTGATCCTGGAGCTCTCTATTCCTCACTAGTGGTTCAAGGCGTTGGTAAACTGAGCTGCAGAAACTGAGCTGAGCCTTATCACAGATTGATCTGGGGAGGTAGAGACTGGAGGAGAGAGGAGCCAGGAGGAGCCAGGAGGAGCTAGGAGGAGCTGGGAGGAGCAGATGACGCCAGCAGGGAGGGGACAAGATAAGGCGAAGTCTGGGAGAAATGTGCTGAGATCCTGAGTGGAATCACAAAATTATAAACACCCATTCACTCTCTTTCATGATGTCTGTACCACATAGCCCAAAGGGGAAGGAAGGAAGCCAGACCAGCACCCCCTGATCCTTTCTGATTTACTTCTCTGCAGACCCCTTCACATTATGAAAGTAGGTTTACTTTTATGGTCCTCCCCTGACTTACTTGGTTTGCATAGGAGAAGGGTGTCCAGGTCCAAAAACAACCCCCCAAACTCCCTATTCTGCTCTTGTTCCTCAACTTCCCTTTAGATAGGAAACAAAGACACAATTTTACACAATAAAACCACAGGCTTAAGATGCAAATTTGATAAAACACAATGGTATGGTATGAATCTGTTTCAAAGTGCAAATGGTGATTCCAATTTGACCACGTTGTGATCTCAGGGGCCTGCAGCTGGGGGCAGAAAGAGCTGCAAAATACATTTTAAAATCAGGCCTTTGTCCTTGGGACTCCCAGTTTAGCTCCCCACCCCCTCAAACACATACACACACACTCAACTCACCACCAGGAGCTGGGTCTGCTTTGCACTGAAAATCAGTTCAAAGTTCGGTCCACTTGGCTCTTCCTTCATTCTCTGTGATTTTTTTCTGGGCACTTCAAATGCCATTTGTCTCCCCTAGCTGGACCATGGGAAGCAGGAAAGGACTTGTCTCTAGCTCCCAAATTTCTTAACTAGCTTTGGGAGCAGAGGACAGAGAGAATGATCCAACTGAGCAGAGCTTCTCAAAGCATGGCATTCACAGAATCAAGGGGATGGTCTGGGAATCTTCACTTTTAGTAGAGGTGCTCCATGATTCTAATGCATACTAAAGTTTCAGAAGCCCTGGCATGGAAAGAAGACATGCTAGGTACAAAGTGGAGGTCAGACGTCAGGGAGGGAAAATAGGAGTGGGGGGATGGGAGGCTTACAGGTCTCTTCCTTTAAGAACTAGAGCTATTATTCTCTGGCCTGCAGTGCTATGGCACCAGAACTATGACATTGGGTGATAACTGGCTGGCTACACTGCCTATTTTCTAGAGTCCCTCAGACTCATCACTCCAAGCACACACAACCTATCTCCAACTGAGGCAGGATAGTAAGAAGTCAGGAAAATTCCTTTGCAAGTAAAGTGGGGAAACTGAGACAGACAGCTGATTCAAACTGGCTTTATCTGGCACCCTGACTCATCTGCCTCTTTCTTCCCTGCATGACCACTCCTTTAAGCATTAAGCACTCAGGACGGTGAGGTTCTGATCAGCATCGAAGAGTCCTAGGAAAAAAGCTTCAGGTCGGTTGACCACGGAGACAGAGTTTTGGGCAAGCTAGAGATAATATCTAGGCCTTGGTTGTGTTTCAGCTCTAGGCCCAGAAAAACAGCAAAATCAGATGAAATGAGGGCATGGCTATCTATCATCAGGGCCAGATGCAATGACCAATGACGCCCTACCTTAGTGCTGAACAATCAGCAGAGACCACTACCCTGAACAGATACACCTGGAAAGCTAATGAATATTCTATTGAGATCCTCCCCTAAAATTTCTGCCTTTAGAAAACAGGTAAAAACTCTTAAGACATAGGACCCATTGCACGGTCTCTCTCTAGAGCAGTCCCACACCTTTCTTCCTCAGGTGTATATCTTTGCTTTCTTTCTCCTAAACTCTTAGGGTCCCCCCCTTTTTTTTTTGCCTCTATAGCTTGTTTCCTGAGTCCATGCAGCCCATCTGGCTCACTTCTTCTGCCTCTGTGACTTTCTCTCTAAAAGGCCAAGACAGCTCTCTGAGCAGCCTGCTCAAATCTTCTCTTCAAGTGTACTTTCGTTTTGCATGCTAAAGAAACTTCCTCTTGCACTAGAGTTCTTGGCTCTGAATTCTTTCTTTGCCAAACTCAGTAACTAAGAACCGACATCACCGGTAATACAACCACCCACGAACTCAGCTTTTGGCCACTGGATGTAAGTCCACCATGGGACCCCAGCCTCATGTTTCCTCATGGGCCATATAGTGTTCAATTAGCAAGTCTCTTCAAAGCTCTAGCCATTCTTGGCTGATCCTCAAAGCCTCTGCTTTCCTACTTCATTACATAAGCTGTTGCCAGAATACGATGTTAACGACGCTGCACGTAGTGGAGGGTGCAATAGAAATACATAGAGTGAGGGGCTCTGTCAGGCTCTTTATAGATCTACAGGTCACGACCACCCTTACCATTGAACACCCCCCCCACCCCAGCCCCAAAATACACACACATCATATGGATCAATTTAAAATAGATCCTCATCCCATGTTAAATGCAACTTCTTTCATGTAAAAAATAGTAAGTGAAATTATTTAAAAATTCTTTGAGTTTTAAAATATATTCTTCATTTTGTTCCTGTAATTCAAACTTTATTACCTTTATACACAACCGTTAAAGAGTTGAGTTGCAGTTTACAAGTTGGCCAAGTTTACCGTTTGTAAGCATTTCATAAAACTTTTGTTCATTTTGAATTTTCAAGTTTATATTTTGGAACCAAAATTTTTTTCCCATGGTGTAAACTTGTTTTGTGTCTTTGAAAGCTCTCAGGGTTTGGACCCCAGTTTGGCAGAGAGGGGTCTTTGGCGGCAGAGATGCTCAGATGCTAGAGAGAGGCAAGGAGAACTTGAAGTTAGAAGTGAGTCCCTTCTTTCCTCTTCCTGCCTTCCGGTGTCTCTCTAGTGCCTCCTCTTGCCAGAACTTAACCAGAAACCAGCTAAAAAGGGACTCTGGGAAATGTGGCATGTGGGTTCCCAGCCCCAGTGTCCTGTGGGAAGTTAGCTCCAGGCAGTGGTAGCCTCTACATACACTACAAGCAAGCTGTAGAGACCACAGACCAAGAAGGCTCAGACCAAACCATACTGATGAAGTCACAAAAGTTATTGAGTCTATTTAAAACACACAGCCAGAATCAAGAGGCAAGAGTTGGGGTAGGTTAACCCACTTAGGAAGGAGGCAAGCAGGGTGAGAGGACCACACTATCTCATCTTGTGTTATGCTCCAATAGTGTAGTCATGAGGACAGAATTGAGGTTAAATAAGGGATCAGTAGATGGAAGATGCTTGGAACAAATGTAAACTTGCTTTGTTGGGATGCTCAAGGCCATGTAGGCCTGGCCACAGGTCTGCTCACACAGTTCATCAGTGTTCTGGGCATCCTTCCCTTTTGTCAGCATCTCTGGGACAGAGCACACAGAGGCCAGAACAGCATCACCAATAGGTAGAAAACTTAAGGCTGTCAACACCGGGGTGGCACGCACTGTACAGTATGACTTGATTTTTCCATTCTTTTCTACCTGCAAGGGACATTCTTGTTCACTCCACTCTTTTTACAATATATTCCATTTATTCGTACATGTTTTACAGATTACAAACTTACTACTTATTTTTAGCACATCTGAATTCTGCCTGTGTCTGACAAGTGACTTGTTTATTTATAATCTAAAGTTAGCGTATCTGATGAATTTCACCCATCCTGTTTGCTTTTCTTGTCCTCTGTAGCAGAACTGAATATTCTTACATAATAGAGCAAACACACGGTATAGCCAGCATTATAGAGAAGAGTACAGAAGCTCCGGGATGGGACTGAGAGATGCCAGATTTACAACTGGACCTGACCCAGTTTCATACGGAGGTAACCACTTTTCCAGCTCTGCTTATCAGTAGTCTGTGTGTTCCCTACTGATCTGAAATGCCATTGTTGACATATGCCACATCGTACCTATGTGTGCCTGTTTCTGGGCTCTCTATCCATTGGCCACCAAGTGTACCCCAGTGCCTTTATCATTGTCTTGATTACTGAAACTTCAAATAAGTCCCAATATGGGTAGGGCAAGTGAAGACTCATTTTCTTGAGGAAAATGGCTCGGCTATTCTTGGCTCTTATTCTTCTGTGTATGTTAGAATCTGCTTATCAGGTTCCTTCCCAAAATACCCTTTTGTGTTTTGATAAAAAAATTTCTCCATAGCCCTTACTGGGGTGGCTCAGTGAACTGAGTGCCAGCCTGTGAACCAGAGGGTCATTGGTTCAATTCCGAGTCAGGGCACATGGCTGGGTTGCGGGCCAGGTCCCTAGTAGGGGACACGCAAGAGGCAACCACACACTGATGTTTCCCTCTCTTTCTCCCTCCCTTCCCCTCGTTCCAAAAATAAATAAATAAATAAATAAATTCTTAAAAAAAGAATTAAAAAAATTTCTCTGTAGATTAATTTGGAGAGAACTGAATCTTTCATTCACCAATTTGGTATAGGTCTCTACCGTTTGGCTCTTCTTTAAAGTCTATGACTTTCCCTGTGGTGTTTTTAATTTATTTTTTTGTTAGATTTATTTCTAGGTAATTGATGTCCTCTAATGCTATTGTAAGTAATGTATTCTTAATCATTTTTGTTGCTGGTGTATGAAAATGTAGGTTATTGTTTTATTTAATCTTATTGAGCTACCTTGTTCAATTCTATTATTTCTAAGTATTTATAGATTCTTTGGGGCTTTCTATGTAAATATCATAGCAACTAGTGCAAAGAGTGATGATTTTATTTTTTCTTTCTAGTCCACTTCCCTTTGAATTATTATTTTTTTCAAAGTTAATGTGCTGGCAAGAACATCCGCTACGAGGATGAAAGATGTAGTCTATAATACACACCCTTGCCTCATTCCAGATTTTAATGGTTAATATTCTAATGTTTCCCTACTTAAGACTACATTTGCTTAATTTTTATATGTGCTTTTTATTATCCGGAAGAGATTCTCTTCTACTCCTAATTTACCAGAAGATTTCTTTCTTTAATAATAAATATAATTTTAAAGGCCTTACCTCTATCTGTTGAAATGATATATGGTTCTTCTCTTTTAATATGGTAGTGTAGTGAATTGCAATTATAGATTTTGCTAAAATTAAACCAACTTTGCATTAAACCTAAATTTGTCATGATTTATTATCATTTTTATACACTGTAGAATTTAATTTGTTAATACAATCTTCTACCTATGATTACTGCTTCTATATCCATAAATGAAATGGGCCTGTATTTTTTCCTTCATCATTGTGTCATTATCTGATTTTAATATTGGGTTATGAAGTCCTTATAAGTTGTTTGGAGAATATTTCATTTTTATTCTATCCTTAGGAAGAATTGTTATAAGATTTGGATGATCACTTCCTTGAAGTTTTGTTAGCAGGTGGTATTTAGTGTGGGACTATTTTAAAAGATTGTTTTCCTTTTTGTAATTCTTCTGAGACTTCTCAATTTAAAAAAGTTTACTCTTGGGTAAACTTTCTTATTTTCCTAGGAAATGATGTATTTATCATAGTTTTCAAATTGTCATTGATAAAATTATTTTTATCTCAACCTGTATTTTATCTAGTCTGTTCTCTTTTTCATCCATGTCTGTACTGGTTTGTGAATAATTTGTCACTAATACTTAAGTTACAAAAGTTTTCAGATATACATATGTGTATGTATATAACTTCAAGTGGGTTGGAAATTATTCCTACGCTGGGATAACATCCCTATCTTGCCCTTGGCAGGTGGGGCTTTTTCTTAGAAGGGAGTGAGCTTGGGCTGCTCATCAGTGCAGGTGCCCGAGATAATCTGCTGGCATCTTTCGTAGGCCCCTTGGGATATTATTAAAGATAAAAATGTAATGATGTTCAGAAAAGAGGCAGAAAATGCAATGCCTCATTCACCCCTCCCCTTGCGCATCGGCCCAGATCTACGATCCCAGTTTTGCCTCCTAAGGGACAAGCTTCTGAGTGAGACAGGAAGATGTGGTGTTTCGGCTAGATAATCCACATAATCCACAGCTTTTCTGTGCATGGCTATTAAGAACTTGTGCTATTGCCCTGACCAGGGTGGCTCAGTTGGTTGGGTGTCATCCCGCAAATTAAAAGGTCACTGGCTTGATTTGTGGTCGGGGCACATGCCAGGATTGTGGGTTCGGACCTTGGTCAGGGCATGGGTCACAGATGAGAGGCAACCAATTGATGTTTCTTTCTCACATCAATGGTTCTCCATCATCACATACAGTTATCTCTAGGGGGTGGTTACGGGTGTATTTCCCTTCCTTCTTCATTTCCGTATGCAGCATGTCAATTTTTTTTACAGTAACTGTGTTACTTTTACAAACAAAAACAATAAATAATGCTATTTTCATTTTAAGAGGTAAAAAGTCTGGCGATTTTTAGTTATTGTAGTTCCTTTTTGTAGATTTGTGAAAACCGGGGTTGTCTGTGGGAGCAGTGGTGTGATAACTGAGAACACCTGGGCTAAAGGGTGAAGAAGTCAGCAATGAGGGCAACTTGGGTTAAGAGCCCTTAAGCCTCAGGACTCAGCTCTGAGAATGGGTCTGAAATCCATTGTTGTGAATGGGAGTGTCTGTAGTTCTGGTATCGTCCCTTCCTATTCCCCTTGTGTCTGTTCTAGGCTTTCAGTACAATCTTCCTGACGGTACAGGCCTGTCTCACCATTGCTCTGAGTACTACCAGACAGCCTTTCTGTTTCCATGAAAGCCAGAGTATCAAAGGGGGTCCAGCTTGCCCTGAGGCTGGAGGAATAATTAATTCAAGAAAATTTCCAGATGAAGGATTTATGCAGAGAAACAAAAGTAGATCTACTTGACAAACTGTCCTTCCTCACTTGGAAACTCTCTCTTTGGCGCTACCCGAAGGTGGGTGTAGAGAAGTAATTTCCCTCACTAGAGGGTCCGGGGATCTGCCTCAAGGGGCTGGATCATCCTGTACCTGATACTGCCCCTAATTCATGGGCCAAAAGGCTATAAAATCCAGGAACCTATCAGTCTTTGTCTCTGGAAACCGAAATGCAGACCTTTAACGACATACATTTTGTGGAAGTCACAGCAAAGAAGGTAGTTATTTTTAACTTGGGGCAGGAAAATGTGGCTAGAAAGGAAACATCTGTCCCAGACTATTGACTCTTGTGCTTTGTATAGAGGTCTTCTCTGTCTTGAAACCATCAAAAATAAAATAACGTGGTTGGTCCAGGTCTGGTTCTGGAAGAAAAAAACCAAGTGTTCCTCGCTTTTTGTGTTTCCCACGTCTAATCTCCTGAGTTGGGCCTGTGGTCTGGGAGAGACTGCCTAGGAGGGTGGGAGAATGGCCCAAGGACAGGCAGTTCCTATGAATTATTTGAACCCTTCCTAGTTCAACATCTTCATCCAAGGTGGCACCACCCTTCAGGGTTTACATTTTGTAGACCCCCCAGTTAAGGGTCACCAGGGGCATCGTTCTGGGACAACAGGACCTCTGAGTTCCAGACACTTCCCTCGGCAGTTCTGGTGGCTGGTCTCTGAGCAAGTCATTCTTTCTTCAGGGGCAGCAAGAAAGTTCCCTTTCCTCTAAGACATGCCAGCCTCCTGAGTGTCTGACTAGGGAAACGGGGGCAAGTGTGAGCCTGCAATGTTTCAGAGACATCTTTTTTGCCTCAGCAGAAGCGTTTCCCGTCATTTCTGAGCACAGAGAGAAGGACCGAATTTACCCCTCAGAGGCTCAGGATGGATTACCCGAAGGAGGAGGCAGGGTTGCAGCAGACGGCATTCAGGCTGTGCGCTGCACAGATTCAGCAGCAGATTCACACAGATGCTGGGCTTGTCGATGGCTCCCCCTTGAATGGCTGCAGGTGGAGAAGGAGAGCAAGACAACAGTGTGTAGTTGGTTGAGGGTCTCCCACCTTTGTCTTGGAAAACTGACCAGAATAGTTCTGTGTTCCTTCTTACTCTCATCTCTCTCTCTCTCTCCCTCTCCCTTTTTCCCTCTCTCCCTCCCTCCTTCCTTCCATCCCTCCCTCCCTCCCTCCCTCTCTCTGTTTACAGCCAAAGACTGGGCCAGGAGAGAAATGATTTTTGTTTTCCAGATTGAGTAGAGGGTTGCCAGGAGAAACGACAAGGGAAGAGAAGAAGAAAAGAGCCCACACGGACCCACGCCGACCCATTCCTGGTGCACTCCCAGCAACGCAGTGTCAGAGCAGCAGGATTTGGAGGGTGTGAAACAAGGCTGCCAAATTGCAGGAGTCTCTAAAAAGATCCATATGTCTGGGCTGCACCAAACTTCTGAGCTCAGGGAAGCGGCTGATAACATCATCTTCTGGATGGGAGTACAGCTCTTTTCCTTTGGGGAAGATTATATGTCAGCTTGACTGGATGCTGTCAGACTCATGATGACCCATGTTGGGAACTCAGGGTGCAAGTGCTTGGGGTGTGGAGGAAGGGAGAGGAGCAGGGAGTGGAGTAAATAAGAAAGATGAAGTTTCTAAGCTAGAGTCTGTGAAACATTTAGTAGGGAAGGACTTTGGAAGCTTCAGAACATTCAGTTTTCTTTGAAAATTCTTCCCATGCCAGGAGGGTTTGGGGGGAGGCACTCACTTTGCAGACAGATGCCAGGCCATTGGGCTACTTCATGGGAAGTCTAGATGCCTTATACTCACAACTCACCCTCCAGAGCCAAGGAAGAGCCTGTCTTCCCCCTCACTTCTTTAACATCCAAACTGTAGTTGCCTCTGTGCTAGAGGGTAGCAGATGGCACACAGCTGTGAGGCACATCTGGTCTTGCAGGGATCATAAAAAGGCACAAAAGCCAGTAGAAATCCTAATGGCCACCCTGGAGGCATGTCTCCAAAGATTTGGGGTGGTGCCCCTGACACTCTACCCAGATCCCATCTTGGACAGGCTTCATGTTTTCCCTTCGTTTTCCACGCCTCCTCTCCATTCCAACTTCAACTGGATTAGATGGAGATGACTTTGTGAGAGTGGCCAGGCAGCTGCTTCCCAGATGTGTGCTTTCACCAGAGATGCTCATATCCAGTCTAAGGAGCTTTGGGAAGATTGGTTGGGGACAGTGGGGACAGGACCGGAGAGATTCCTCTGAGCATGTATTGACCTGAGAGGGGAAACACAGCAGCCAGCTGGAGACCCCATGCTAGAGCCAGAGGATTAGAACTGGAGAGGGAGTGGGAGGGCCTGGAGTGTTCTCAGCTCTTTTCTCCAAAAATCTGTGCCCAAGCAAATATACGGCTTTACAACATTTGCCAGATAACCAAGCACATTTCGTGTGTGTGCACATGCATGTCTGCATGTATTTGTGTGTATGTGTGTTCCATGTGTATGTGCGTGTTTGCTTGACAAGTAGAAGACAGTCTTCCCTAGGGAGGTCTTGAGTCTACTACTTTTCTACAGCTCCATAAAGGCTCCTGCATTTCTCACCTGGAATATCAGTGGCCCCTCTGCCCACTCTTGAGCTTCTCCTTTTCAGTCTTCAAACAGAGGCAGAGATGATGTATTCACAATTAAAACTAGGCCATTTCATTCCCTTGCTGAAAACACTTCAGTGACTTCACTTTGCTCTAAAATAAAATCCTAACTCTTCATCTTGGCCAATAAGACCTGAAGGGGCTGGACCCCAACTTGCCTCTCAACCTCCTCTCTTTTCTAGACTCACCTCCTTGCCCGGTCTTTCCACCATGCTGGCTGTTTTGGGTTCCACAAACATTCCCAAGGTCTTTGCCAACCTCAAGTCTTTACCAAGCTGTCCCTTTGCATGATTCCTCCTCTTCTATAAATGGGTTCCTCATCCCGTGGTCTTCCCTAACTGCCTGATTGAAAATAAGTCTCCATACCAGTCCCCTCTGCTCTATCTCACAGCACCCCCTGTTCAAGGCTCATTTATGGTGTGAGTCACATTTTACAGTCACATGTTTACTTGTTTGTTACTTGTCATCCCCATGTGACTGTGAGAAACACAACAGCAGAAACCTTTGTATTTGTGCTTTATGATAATTGACACTCTGAATACTTAGTGAATGAATGAAGGTTGTCTTAATTTACTTTTGAGTATTCTCCACTCTATTGGTTCCTTTTTTTCACACATCAGTATATTATCTTATACTATTATAGTCATTTAATAAAAACAAGTTCATTCGTACTACATCCAGGTAAGAAGAGCATAAGCTCAAAAGAAAGTCCTTTCCACAAAGGCACAATTGGTAATCTTATCCTAATTTGTTGTCACAGGTAGCCCATGTGTTCTGACAGGCATTTGAAAACCTAAGCCTAATCTTATAGCTCCTAGAGCTTTTAAAAAAAATCCTCACCTGAGGATATGTCGACTTGGGAGAGGGAGGGAGGGGGGAGAGAGAGAGAGATGAGAGAGAGAGAGAGAGAGAGAGAGAGAGAGAGAGGGAGAGAGAGATGATAGAGAAACATCGATGGATTGCCTCTGGTTCATGCCCTGAATGGTGATTGAACTGGACACCTAGGTATGTGTCCTGGCTGAAAATTGAACCAACATCTTTCTGGTATACAGAGGATGCTCCAACCAATTGAGCCACTGGCCAGGGCGTTCCTACAACCTTTATCCCCATGCAGCAGTGGTTAGAGTTCTGCATCAGACCCTCAACATCCAGGTGGACCTGCACAAATCACTGCCCCTCTCTGGGGGCTCACTCTTGGCATCTGTAGAATGATAGAGTTTTAAGAGATGGTTGCTAAAGTGCCCCAAAACTCAAACTGTACCCACAAACTGACCTCTGGGCTGAGCCATGTTTACTGCTGAGGGGACCAAAGGGGTGGTCTGTGTCTGAGCCCTAAGGGGTGGTCCGTGTATGAGCCCTAAGGGGTGGTCCATGTACGAGGGTGAGGGGCATGTGGTGGTCGTTTCCTCGTGTGAGGGGCAGCCAAGGCAGAGAGGGGAAGTAGCCAGAGTGGGTGGTTAATTCCTGTCTCTGACCCTTGGGGCAGTGCCTGTGGCTCCTGCCAGGCTCCCACACCTTGACTAAGAATAGCTCAACTCCTTCCTGCTGGTCTGCAGTCCTCCGGAGCCCAGAGGAAAGCGAGCTGCACTATCTAACCTCAGGCTGGGCTGTCCCTTCCGGCGATTCTCTCCTCCGCTCTGGGGATCAAAGGGCCGTCAGGGATTGCTGTTCTAGTTTCTGATGCTACCACCTAATAATAGTGCTGTGGTGTGTATTCAGGCCACTGCTGAAGGGCAGTGGGAAGCTGGGGGCCTTGGAACTGAAAACTACCATTTCTAGGTGCCAAGGGTTGGGAGGATGTGTGTTTTGGGGAAGAGAGGGTTACTGGGGGTCTTGCAGACGAGCTAAGTTACAGCAGAGCGTGTCAAACTAAGGCCCTGAGGAAACAGAAGCTCCCGGTTCTGACCAAGTGGACTGAAGTGGTGCCTGGGCCCCTGCAGGGCAGCCAGCCCCACAGCCGCCTGAAGCAGTTGGCCTGAAGAACCAGTCAACCATGGAAGGTCACCAGTCCAAAACGCAGATTGCTGCATCCGGCACTGGCCACATTCTGGCTCCCAAGGTGACTTTAGGACCATTACTAGGCCCCAGTGACTGAGTGAGCATATAATGTATCATCCCAACAGGGATGACAACAAAAGAGGACATTGTTAATAACTATGCCAGAGCAGCAAGCATAAATGAGTGCGTCGCCAGAAAATCAGAAAACCAGAGCATCTGTTTTCTCCAATCACTTGGACGTCCATATTTCCCTCTTCCTGGATTTCTCCATAAGAAGAGATGAGATGTAATAGATGAAAAAAAAAAAGGAGTTTTTGAAATTGAGGGACCACAGAAATCAAGGGATTATGATCAAGCTTCCCTTCCTTTCACAGGTCCTGTTTTTCATAAATCAAGTGGTGGGTCACTATTGGGTTGGCCCAAAAGTCCATTTAGTTTTTTCTGTAAAATAGAAGACACATTTTTCATTTTCACCAATAACTTTAATTGAGTTGGATATTTTGAGTATGTTGGCTACCTCCAGTGTGGTATAATGTTGGTTGTTCTCAATTCATGTCTTGATTTGATCACTATCAACTTCAACTGGTCTACCCAACCATGGAGCACCGTCAAGCGGGGAATCTCAAGCATGAGACTTTGCAAACCACTTTTGATACATTCAGTCACAGCACCGTCTCCATACACTGCACAAATCTTTTTTTGCATTTCAGTTGCACTTTTACCTTTCTTGAAATAATAAAGCATAATATGCTGAAAAAGTTGTGTATTTTCTTCCATCTTCAGTATTAAAATGGCTACACAAAAATTCACCAATTTTGATAAGCTTTTTAAATGCATGCTAATATGACAGCTGTCACAATACAATCTAACAAAATTATTTCGAAGGAAGCTAAAAACAACTAAGCACTACTAAAGCCAGTTTATGGAAAAAACCAAACAAACTTTTTGGCAAACCTAATATAATCTCAAGGAGCTGTGCTCCAGACCTGGGAAAGAAAGGAGGCCCTTTCTCAGGAAGTTTCATCGCTTGGCTGGGATGGGGGCTGCCTGGAGGGAGAGATAAGCGGCACTGACAAGCCAAGAGCAGCCTTGTTTGTTGGTTTCCTGTAGCTGAAATCCTGAGCTTGTAACAAACCTCGGAGAGAACCCCTGCACCTTCTTCCCTTCCAAAATAACTTCAGCTCCCAGTGAACTGTCCCCAATCTCTACCGCTCCCTTGAACAAATAGGTCCATTGTTGATTCATTAATGAGTGCGTCAGGAACAGATCCTATGTTTTGTGCCAGCTTCTGTGTTAATTTCTGGAGTGCTAAAAACAAACAGGATGATCGTCCCAGCTCTTAAGGAACTCTCAATCTAGCGGAGGAAATAGGGCTAAGAAATGTGTTGAGTGATGCCCAATACTGCTTTGGTGGAGGAACCTCTTTTTCAGAATCACATGAGACTTACCCAACATCCCTTTAAACAAATGACAGTTGTCCACATAGCGAGAGTCTCGTTAATGTGATGATGAAATTTACTAAGAGTCATTTCAGAGTATTTGTTAGGAAAGTAGCTTTTGGAGCCAGGCCAACCTGGATTCGGATGCTGGTTCTTCCAGCTCGCAAACCGTGCACGTTTCAACAAGTTTCTTTAGGCAGAGAGTAATAGTGCTGACTTCATAATGGGGAATGTCTAAAACTTTAATGTGTACATGAATTGGGGATCATGTTAAAAGGCGGATTCTGATTCAAGAGGTCTGGGCTGGGGCGCCAAGTTCTGCATTTTTCACAGGCTCCCAGGTGGTATGGATGCTGCTGGTCTGAGGACCACATTTTGAGCAACAAGGGCATAAAACACAGGTGACAAACGCAAGGCCCGTGGGCCGAATCAGGCCCTCCATCTTGTTTCTACCCGGTGGCAGCACCAAGCTCCTTGTACCTAGTTAAGAAGTAGCTACATTTATACAGTCCTAAAATGACAGTCGGCCCTTTGAAGGCAACCACAAGGCTGATGTGGCCCCCAGTGAAAATGAGTTTGACACCCCTGGCACAGAACATTAAAAGGTCGAACCTAAGTGCTGAGCGCAGTGCTGACAAATGGAAGTCAAGTGCCCAATAAATGCACTGTTACTATTCAAATAAAATGTTAAAATGTTATCTTATCTTCATTTAGATTTCTCCCCACAAATTACTTGTTATCATAACTTAAAAGAAAATTTCGTATGTGGGGGAAACAGTCCCTGTTGCATTTCTTAGGTACCACATGAGGCAGGCCAGTCTCCTCCACACTCATGTGAGACAACCACATGGCAACGCAAAAGCGCCGAGAAATGGAAGACTGAGAATTTAGGTCCAACACCACCCCTAAATTCTCTTGATGTGAGGAGTGATGGGAAGCCTTTTGAAATGTCGCATCTCTCTTGCAGCACTTGGATACTATGAAGGCATTGCTTTTAGATCCGGTACTAACCGTAAAGAGAGACACATGGATGAAGACATCAAACATGATTAAAGATTGTTTTGTTTGGTGGTTGTCAGTTATGGCCCCAAATGCATTGACACCTCTACCATTGAGAGGCAGGCTCCATATCCCCTCCCCTTAAATCTGAGCCTTGACCCCTAGAGTATGGTGCCTGTGCCTTCGTGTGACTTCTGAGACCAGATCAGAAAGCCCCCTGCAACGTTTTCCTTGTTCTCTTGGCGTGTTTGCTCTTCTGACACGCCCCCTCCCTTGGAGCACAACTGTCACATGGAGGGCCCCACGTAGGCCCTCTGGCTGACAGACTCTGTTGAGCTCAGCCTTTCAGTCATTCTGGATCAGGCACCAGGCATATAAATGAAGGAGCCTCCAGCCATTCCTGTTTCCCAGCTGAGGCCCCAGACATGGTGGAGCAGAGACCAGCCCTTCCTGCTGTGCCCCGACCCACATTGTTCACAAATATCATAAAATGCTAGTTGTTTTTATGCCAACTCGTTCTGGGCTGATTTGTTACTCAGCAATAAATAATTCAAACACAAGCAACATTTTAAAATTTAGCATAAGAAAACATAGATATGGTATTTAAAAATTAAAGTTTATCTTGAGCCCTATTTACAGATGTTAAATGTTATTTGCTATAAAGTTAATAATCCATTAGGTTTTAAAAAGTAAACATCAACTCTCCAGAACATTAAATTTAAATTCTGTGGTTAAGGATTATGTCATTAGAAGAGGAATAAATAGTGGGGGGTGAAATCAGGCTTTGGAATCAGACAGACATGGATTAAAAAAAAAAAGGTTTTATTCTTTTATTTTTAGAGAGGGGAAGGGAGGGAGAAAAACTGGGAGAGAAACATCAATGTGTGGTTGCCTCTTGTACGCCCCCTACTGGGGACCTGGCCCTCAACCTAGGCATGTGCCCTGACTGGGAATTGGATTAGCAACCCTCTGGTTCACAGGCCACCATTCAATCCACTGAGCCATACCAGCCAGGGCTCAGTTGTCTAATCTATTAAATGGGATAATAATATGTACTGACTAGAATTGTGGAAGATATCGGATAAAAATAATTATAGCACATAAATAATAGTTATTCCCAAAAAGATCTTTGAAGAAAAATATGCCCTGGGAATTATAAGTGCATATAAAATGGGAACCTAAGCAACTCGTGGTGGGAAAGATAGAAAGGTTTCTGACCAAGCTTCCCCCTAAGTTAATTCTTCAAATGAGTAAGAATAAGTAAGATTGTCTCAAGTGTCAAAAATTTTCAAAAAAACCCTCTGGGGACAAATATAGGGGGAAAAAATTCAAAAAAGCAGTTTTCTAAAATGTATATGTAAATTCAAAGAGTCAATAATAGTCAAGACAATCTTGAAGAAAAATAAAGCTAGAGATCTTATATTACTTTATATCAATTGTACAGATATAGTAACTAGGATCCTGTGGTTTTGGAACAAGGAGAGGCAAAGTGATGAATGGAACAGAAGAGAGAGTTCAGAAATACACTCACATGCAGTTGGTCACCTGATTTGTAACAAAGGTGACAACTCAGGGATTATGAAGAATACAGAACCGGAAGAGACAAGTGTGAGGAGAACCGGAAAGAAGAGTATCACAGAACCAAGGGACTAAAAAGCTTCAGGGAGAAGGGAGAAATAAGCATTGTCAAGTACAGCAGATTTCCATTGAACTGGAAACTTACTTTGAATTTGACTTTCAAATGACTGTTGTAACTCAAGTGTGAGCTCTTCTGGCAATGTGGACATGAACCAGATTGTAGGGGTTTACAGAGCAAATAGAAATGATGGGTTAGAGGGACTTGTGGCCAAGATGGAAGTGTAGGTAGATATGCTTTGCTTCCTCACACAACCAAAAGAAGGACAAAAGCCAAGTTAAAAACAAAAAAACAATCAGGACTGCCAGAAAATTGAACTTTATGGAAGTCCGACTACTAGGGAGTTAAAGAAGAAACATTCATCCAGATTGGTAGGAGGGGTGGAGCCAGGCAGCTAAGGTGGAGAGGACGCACAGCAAGGCAGCGGCTGTTGGGCTGCACAGTCCCACATTCACATGCAGATAAACCAGGAGGAATAACTGGGGAGTGAGACAGACCACACAACCCAGGGTTCCAATGTGGGAAAATAAAGCCTCAAAATCTCTGGCTGTAAAAACCTGTGGAGGTTGGGGTGGCCAGAGAAACTCCCAGTCTCACAGAAGAGTCTGTTACAGGGATCCATAGGATCCTAGAATGTGTACGAACCCACTCACCCAGGAATCAGCACCAGAAAGGTGCAATTTGCTTGTGGATAGTGGGGGAAGTGAGTGAAAGCAGGGCAAGAGCCTAGCAAGCAGCATTGTTCCCTCCCTGACCCCTCCCCCACATACAGCACCACAACACAGCGAAGTGGGTTGCCCCGTCCTGGCAAATACCTAAGGCTCTGCCTCTTACAATGTAACAGATGCTCTGAGACAAAGAAATATGGCCCAAATGAAAAAACAGATCAAAACTCCAGAAAATGAACTAAACGATGAGGAGATAGCCAACCTATCAGATGCAGAGTTCAAAACACTAGTAATCAGGATGCTCACAGAAATTATTGAGTATGGTCACAACATAAAGGAAGAAGTGAAGGCTATGCAAAGTGAAGTAAAAATACACAGGGAACCAACAGTGAAGGGAAGGAAACCAGGACTCAAATAAACTATTTGGAACAGAAAAAAGAAATGAACAGTCAACCAAACAGAAAGATGAAACAAAAATTCAAAAAAATGAGGAGAGGCTTAGGAACCTCTGGGATAACTTTAAACGTTCCAACATCTGAATGATGGGGGTGCCAGAAGGAGAAGAGGAAGAGCAAAAAATTGAAAACTTATTTGAACAAATAATGAAGGAGAACTTCCCTCATCTGGCAAAGGAAATAGACTTCCAGGAAGTCCAGGAAGCTCAGAGAGTCCCAAAGAAGTTGGACCCATAGAGGAACACACCAAGACACATCATAATTACATTACCCAAGATTAAAGATAAGAAGAGAATCTTAAAAGCAGCAAGAGAAAAGGACACAGTTACCTACAAAGGAGTTCCCATCAGGCTATCAGCTGATTTCTCAAAAGAAACCTTACAGGCAAGAAGGGGCTAGAAAGAAGTATTCAAAGTCATGAAAGGCAAGGACCTACATCCCAAGATTACTCTATCCAGCAAAGCTTCCATTTAGAGTGGAAGAGCAGATAAAGTGCTTCCCGGATAAGGTCAAGTTAAAGGAGTTCATCATCAACAAGCCCTTATTATATGAAATGCTAGAGGGATTTATCTAAGAAAAAGAAGATGATCAAAACTATGAACAGTAAAATGACAATAAACTCACAATTATCAATAACTGAACCTAAAAAGAAAACAAACTAAGCAAATTAACTAAAACAGGAATAGATTCACAGAAATGGAGATCCCATGGAGGGTTATGAGCAGGGAGGGGGTGGGGGAGAATGGGGGGAAAGGTACAGGGAATAGGAAGCATAAACTGTAGGTACAAAATAGACAGGGGGAGGTTAAGAATACTATGGGAAATGGAAAAACCAAAGAACTTATATGTACAATCCATGGACATGAACTAAGGTGGGGTGCAGGGTGGAGAGAGATAAAAGGGAGAAAAAAGGGGACCGCTGTAATAAGATAATCAATAAAATATTCTTTAAAAAGAGAAATGGTGGGTTAGAGATAGAAAGTATTAGACTGCTCCTCCAGGAACTCTGGGTGGGAGGGAAGGCACAGAATTCACAGCAGGTATTCTCTATTTTCTTATTAAGGATAGTAGATAACTTAATATGTCTAAAAGCTGAGGCCACAGTGAAAGTTGCCAGGAAAAGGGAGAACATACATGCCATGAAGACATATTATATTGCTAGTCCAGAGGAAATTCACTGGGTTCCAGGGAAGAGAGAAAAATTGTGTGAAGAATAACAGGAGGTTCAACTGTACTTTATGAATCTTTAAATGTCTCCAGAAAACTTAACATTTCGGTTAAAATAGCCTCACTTATTAGACAACCTCAGTTATATCTTAAAGGCTTTTTATCCACTTAAAAATATATTTTGAAATATTTCAGGCAAAAAAAAAAGGCTACAAAGAGTAATGTAAGGGACTTGTGAGTCTTTCACTCACCTTAAGAAATAGAACACTATCAATACAATTGAACACCCTTCTGGACCCCATTTCTGATCATAACTCCTCTCCCCACTTCCTCTGAAGGAAATTACCATCCTGAATATTTCTTTGTACTTATAATGCATTTGTATTGATCTCTAAGTGATAGATACTGCTTTATATATTTGTATATATTTTACTTTTCCAAAGATTTTTTCACTTTTGTATTAGTTGCAAGTATACAACCTAGACAATTCTATAATTTACAAAGTGATTCCCCAATAGTTCTAGTACCTAGCTGGCATCATACATAGTTATTACAATGTTATTAACTATATTCCCTGTGCTGTATTTTACACCCCCACAGCAATATTACAAATTGTAACTATCACTTTGTACTTCTTAATCCCTTCACCCTTTTCACGCAGTCCCACAGCCCTGCATCTGGCAATTCTCAGTTTGTGTATTTTAAATAAATGGCATCGTACTATACGTATTCCGTAACTTGGATTTATCCCTCAATATTTTTGTGACATTTATTTGTGGTGATACATGTAGCTCCAGTTTATGAAATTTTAGAAACATATAGTATTCCATTATATGGATATATCATAATGCATTTATCTTTTCTTCTACTGATGAATGTTTTCAGTATTTTCCAATTCTAAATACTGATATAATGAACATTCTTACCTGTTACCTTGTAAATGTGTGCAAGAAATTATTTATGGCAAATAAATATCTAGGAGAAAGATGGTTGGATTATTGAAAAGTTAACATGCTTCACTTTAATGAACATTAGCAAATTGTTCTCCAATGTGATTGTTCTTACCTAACAGTTTGGGGAAAGTCTTGGCTATCATCTCTTTAAATATTTGCTCAGTCCTTTCTTTCTAAAGCTCTAATTAGTTACTTATCAGGATTTCTTAATCTATTTTTGTTTAATATTTTCTACCTCTTTGAATATCTGAGCTGCATTTTGGCTCATTCTTAATTTTTATTTTATCATTCAACAAATTTAATTAATTTTTCTCTTTAGCTGCAACTTATTTTATTCTGTTTTTAAAGTTTTAAAAAATGTACTGGGGTGACATTGGTAAATAAAATTATATAGGTTCCGAGTGTACAATTCTATGGAACATCATCTGTATATTGTATTGTGTGTCTACCATCTAAAGTAAAATCTTCTTCCATCATCATATATTTGACCTGTTTCCCTTTACTAGCCCCCGGTCCCCTTTCCCTCTGGTAACCACCAAACTGTTGTCTGAGTCTATGAGTTTTTGCTTGTTTTTTTTTTTCTTGGGTTTTTTTTTTCAGTTTTATATCCTACGTAAAGAGCTCATACAGCTCAACACCAAACAATCCAATTAAAAAGTGGGCAGAGGACACAAACAGATATTTCTCCCAAGAAGACATACAAATGGCCAATAGATACATGCAAAGATGCTCAACTTCACTATTAGGGAAATGCACACCAAAACTACAATGAGATACCACCTTCTACCTGTTAGAGTGGCTATTATAAACAAGTCAAATAATAACAAGTGTTGGAGAGGGTGTGGGGAAAAAGGAACCCTCACTCATTCGCTGCTGCTGGGAATGTCAACTGACACAGCCACCATGGAAAATAGTATGGAGGCTCCTCAAAAAAATTAAGACTAGAGTTACCACACGACCAAGCAACCCCTCTTCTGAGTATCTACCTGAAAAATCTGAAAACATTTATTCACAAAGATAGAGCTGCATCTTATTTTAAATTCCTATAAATATAGATTTATATATGTATCTTTAACAATTTTAATCTTTTATTTTTATGTTGTAAAATACAGCAACACACGGAATAATTGAGTTGCTTCAAGAGAATATTTTCAGGATATTAATTGTCTATTAGTTATATATCTTTCCCAGTCTATGACTTCTTTTTTTAATGATTCCTTTCATTGCATAGAACTTTTAATTTGTGAAGTAATTGAACTTACCGATCTTTTTCTTTATCACTTGCACCCTTTGTATCTTCCATAAGAAATTCTTCTTTACATTATAGTCTTAAAGACATCTATTATAATTTTGTCCAAGCATCTTAAATTTTGATTTTCACATTGAGTCTTTAATCCAGTTGGAATGATATATTGGTATTGTATTGATGTTGATATGCAGTATTGTTATTTTGCATGAGGCTAATTGACCCAGCATTAGTTAATTAATGGTCTATGTTTTCCTTACTTTAAGTGCTACTTCAATCTTACACACATTTCCCATATATGTATATTTCTGGGCTCTCTATTCCATTACTTACACAAGGTCTGACACAAACGATGCCCCTTTTTTATTCCAAAATCATAAGCATGTAATTCTGTAACATAACAATATCACATTTAAGCACACCATATGACATTTTAGGTGAAATGTTCAAGTTAAAACTATAAGTTATTACACTCATATCTAGCAAGAGTGTGGTTGCTGGGGTAATTTACTTCTGCCAGACCCTGTATTTCTATTCTTGTGCTAATACCTTACTATCTTAATTGCTATAGTTTCAAAATAAATTTTGTTGTAGAGGCAGTCGGCCTAATCCCATCCACTTTGTTCTTTTTCTTCAAAAACATCTTTACTATTACTGAACATTTAATCTTTCACATGAATTTTAGAATCAGCTTACTCAGAAAAAGCTATTTGGGGTTTTTAATTATTTATTCTTTTTATATAAACATTTACATCAACTGTGAATATGACAATTTTATCTTTTTCTTTACATTTTCTATAGTATTTATTTATTTTTCTTTACTTGTCGCACTGGCCAGGATGGGAATTGCAATGTTTAGTAGAAGCAGTGATACTAGGCATCTGTGCTCTGATTTTAAAAGAAACACTTCTGACATTGCACAAGGAAGAATCATTTTCTCTCAATTTAAACCAATAGTTCTCGAACTTCAGTGTGCTTCGGAATTATCTGGAGCAATCACAGCAATCACAGGCTGATGGGCCCATCCCCCGCATTTCCCATTCTGCAGGTCTAGAATGGGAAATTCCTGAGAATTTGCATTTCTAAGAAGTTTCCAGGTGATACTGATGCTGCTGTGCTGGGAATACGTTGAGTGAATCACTAGTTATACCTAACTCTTGTCAGAGAGTGCTAGTTGCGATCCTGTCATCTATTCTCTCCTTCCTCCCTGGTAATGAAACTCCAATTTTTAGTTGGGGACTTTGCAGCCCAGGGAAAAAGACTATAACTCCCAGACTTCTTTACAACTACGTGTTATCATGTGACTAAGTTTGGGACACGAAATATAAAGCCAAGTGTGGTGTGAGATGTGAGGGAAAGCTCCTTCAAAGAGAAGTGCTCAGATCATACATTGCTGTGAAACGAACCACATAAACAGAGTGGGTTAAAGAGAAGATTTCCCTTTGCTCACGGTTTTGTGGGTCAGGAGTTTAGGAAGGTTTGGGTCTGGCAGACCTGGAGCGTCTACTGCAAGATGGTGTCTTCGCTCGTATGTCTGGAAGTTCTGTGCTCCTTGGCCTCTCTTCACATGGTGTCTTTCCCTCCAGGGAGGTTCGACAAGGCTTGGACTTGTCACACCGTTGTGCTCTCAGAATAGTCACACTGTATCAGGCTAAGGAAATTCACATCTTTTTATCATGAACCTTTGTTGACCTTTATTAAATTCTTTTCAGTGTCTATTAATGTGGCTATTTTTCTGAATTCAATTTTTTTCTCCTGTACTAATTTGGAAGTTTCATGTTCGATTTTAATTATTTTAGAAGTTAATGTTAAATATTTAATAAGTATTTTAACAAAGTGTCTATATAAGCATTTTCCCTTTTGTCTTACATTATTACAGTAATTTAATTCTATCTTCATACATTTATTAATTTATTCAGCAAGTATTTTTTGAGTGTTTATTATATACCAACACTGTTCTAGTAGAATGAGATACTCCATTAAGCAAAATATTCCAAGATATAAGAGTAAGTAAAATCTTCCAAAATAAGAATTCTTACCCAGCATCCTTATGAGGACTGGCCTATAGTTAAGAGTTCTAAGGAAAGTTTTTGTTTTGGTCCATCCTACCTCTACTGTAAAAAGACCCAAAGTTCAGGAAAAATAGAAAAATTTCATTGTAATTTATCTTTGTATATGAGCTATTCTGTTTATGAGTCTATTTCTGTATAGAAATAGAAGTTGAAATAGATCAATTACACTTTACATACATACACACACTTAAAAAGGTATGTATATACGGACATGTTTATACAAGTACAAACACATATATTTTATCAAATTATATCTCTGCATAGTTTAAAGAGTGCTGATATTTCATAGGGCTTATTGCCAAAAATAAAAGAACAAAAAGGGGGAAAAGACATACCTTTTCTCCTATTGCGCAGGCACTTTTTTCTCTTTGAGCTGATTTATTTGGTATTTAATTCCCTATTTCTAAACAACATGTTTATATTACTACCCCCACATTTTTTATTTAGTCATTATACATAAATTCCCCAAGTTGACAGATGCGATTTAGCTGTTTTTCACTTCACCTCACCATCATTCCATTCTCTCCTCTTGTCTCTGCAAGGTCAATTCCGGGCAAGACAACGAGTGGTTTATTTTGTACAGTTCCATCCTACTATTGGCCTATAAACTTATGTTCTGTAGTAACTGTTTTATAACTAACTATACAAACTCTATTTCAGGCAAATAATGTCATATTCATTCATTCACCAAATATCGTCCGGTGCTTGGGACTGTGCTCAAAGCTACACGCGTCCCTGTTACGTATGTGCTCAGAAGGACTAAAGAAATGAGCAGAACTGAGCAGTTTTGAGCAGTGTCCTTAGCATAAGAGGGTCTGCCCACCTGGAGCTTGCGATACACAAAGGAACGTCCAAAAGAGGGCAACTAAACACAGTTACGGTGGCCGTTAAAGGAGACTTGCTAAGGTCGTGGGACCTTGGTCGTTGGGAGCAGACATTTCAGCATGACACAAACAGAAATGGGAAGTTGATGTTTCCTTAACCAGAAGCTATTATTTAGTGTTTCTCCTGAAAAGTCTGAGAACTTTGTGCTGACCTCTGGGGCAGGGAAGGATGGGAATGCCTAGAGGTAGAAAAACTGGCTGAGAGCAACCACAACAGTCCAGTGACTTCCATACTCGTTGTTTTTTCTTTTGGGGGGAAAGAAAGGTTTATAGAGATTTCAAAAATTTCAAATGTATTTTTTAAAATTGGGATTTAGGATTCCAACTTTATTTCAACATCACAGGACTGCTTTGAAGTCCTGTTATTGAACATTATCTAGAGTCATTTCTTTGCCAAATATCTCTAAGTAACATAAAAATATTTAGTTCTTTGTAGTTTAAAAGGTTTTTCTAGATATGGTAACTCTAACACAAATTTGTTTATAATACCATCTAACTCTGCTTTCCCTCTGTGACCTCAGGTATCTTATATTGTACAAATCCAATTTATTCCTGAAAATATTTTGGATATTTCAATTTCAAACAGCCTGAGCCCATATTTTATTATTTTAAGTGAGAAAAATAAAAAAGGATTTCTTAAAATCTCAACCAGTCTCCCCCATATAGCACTAAAACAGTCGTAGAAATCTCTGTAATAAAAGATAAAAGATAAAAAATAAATAATTTCAAAAAGCAGTTACATTTAATGAACTCAGTGAATTAAGACAAACGCCCTGTGCAACCATGTTGTTCGATATCCGATACAAATTGTGTTGTCCTCTCTATCTCCTTATGTTTTTATTCATTTTCCCCTCGCAAAGTGCTTTTTCACTCTCGACTCTCTTTTTAGTGATTGAGTTTTTCCAGGCCTCTTTGGCACTCTCTTTTAACGATGGGGGAAAGATGACAGCAATAACACGTTTCAACAATGCAAGCAAGAGAGAAGCCATCTTTCAGAGGAAATAGCTAAGATAGACTGCAGGGCTCCGCATGTGTGCTTGCCCAGACTTGTGATCCAATGAGGAGTTTCACTGGCCCTGGCATGCAAATACTTTATAACAGCATTTCAGCTGGGCTAATGCATGCGGGGCAAAAATAGTTTCAAGTCATTACAGAGAATGTTTGGAGAATGAGATTCAAGCAATAAATTCAGTATCTGTAATGGGCCCTGTGTGCCCACTGTCTCTCCTAAAACAAACAGACAAAAAACGAGAAAAAGATTTTTATAAGTAACACAATAAATACAAAGAGAATACAAAGATAAAACTGATTACATTTATGAATTCCTTATAGGTTGCATTCTGTCCTCTGATTAGGCGACACTTTGTGCGCCAGGCAGAGAGCTGCTTATGACCCAGATGAGAACCTCTGCTGAGATTGCAAGCTTGCTCCAGAAAGTGTTTTCTCCCAGTTTCCAGGTCAGGATTCCATGTATCTGCCTCTAGGTAAACGGGTTACTTCGCCATAGCACCCCACCTCCTTGAACAAACCAAATCTTTCCCTAACCATGACTAGCGAGCCAAAGTAGAAAACAATCTAATCATTTATACTGATATTCCCCTAAAATGTGATTTTCAAAATTGGAGCGTGAATTATTAGGTCATGGATGATCATTCATCATTGTGCATGATTTGTGTATATTTTAGAGAAACATAGAAAGAAATAAAAGATACATAAGGGTGAATTAAATATCCTTCTCCCACTGAACTTCAACTTTTAGCCTGAATCATGTCTTCACCTAACTCCCCTTTTCTTATTTTGCAAAAACAACATTTTATTTTCTTAGATGAAGTTGCCAGTGTCCACAAAGTCCCTTTCTCTGTTTTAGGCCTTAGTTCTGGGGTCACAAGCCTATAACTATTTACTTACACTTATTAGAGAAGAGGCATTCTGTCTCACGCCTTGGTTCTCTGAATAGACTCTGACGTATTTAAACTGGCCTACTAGACTTCCAGAGGAAATCTGGCTTTAGACTTCCAGAAGTGACCTTCCCCTTTCTCTTCTTTTTGTGCTTAGAAGAGGAAAGAGCAAGAAGACAATGGCAAGCCCTGACAGACACTTACACATCCACCAGGGCAAGAAGTTCTCCCAGCGCTCAGGAACCTGTTACTCACCCAGGCTGACTTCCTGCCCTCCCCGCCCCTGAGAGCACCCCAGTGCAGTGCGGTATTTATTGAAGAGGCAGTTTGCACAGACCTCCCTAGGCCAGCGCTAGCTGAGAGAAATATGTTGTAAGTCACATGTAAAACTTAATTGTGTAAAACTTAATTGTAGTCACATTAAAAGAGTAAAAATCAACAGGTCAATTAATTTTATATTATACATTGTAAAACACCATACATTCGAAATAAAATATTATCTTCCAATATATAATCAATATAAAATATTAATGAGATATTTTAGATTTTTTTCTTCTTACTAAGCATAATTTACAACACACCAAATTTAGAAGCTCAGTTTTTACGGGGAGTAGCTGGAGTGTTTAATTTTAAATAATTTACAGTTGGTACAGTATATTTCCATACCTAAGGTGTTTCAAACATACTTAAACTTTTTCCCATACTGAAAAATCACTTTCCTTTACTATTTGCATCCATTTTGACAAAACTATTCATCTTTTTAAATAATTGCTTTGACTTTAAAACAAAAGATACCAGTTTCAAATATATGTCTAAGCAAATTTACCAACTCTGGTGTTAACTCAGTATTATTAACCTTAAACTCAAAATGGTGCTGTAGGAAGAAAAGCAACCCCTTATCAGTATAGAGTTCTTCACATTTTCCTTGTGGTTTTGCAGCCAGTTTACATAATGGTGTCAATTACAATTGAAATCTTCTGCATATTGACTCATGTAAGAAAAGTGTAGAAATCATTATTATTGATCATGTTATGAAAAGGTTCAATTTCAACTTAACAATCTTGTAGCTGTCCAGCTAAGTCCCAGATAAATTCTTCCTTTCATTGGGCCTTCAAATTTAGCTTATTCATATGCAGTGTGATATTGGTGTGAAAATGTAAATCAGACTGTACTTTTTCTTTGATTATTGGATATTTGGCAAAAATTTCTTCAAGAAAATCTTGAATTGGAGTTAACAGTATAGCAAATCTTTACAAAACTTCCATGACTCAACCCCAGAGCATTGCAGAAGTCCTGAGCCCATGACGTTCGCTGTCTTCTGTTTCTCTTCACACCTGTAATGATTCGTTACATTTGCATGTATACAGTGAGTGATCAGAATAACTGCATCCAGGACAAATTTCACGGAGCCTACTTCAGAGAACTGAGCATAAATATTTGTAGGATATATCACACAGTGAAACAAAGACATAACGGAAACATTAGTTTCTTTTTAAAAATTCCAATAAATCTGGGTCTTTGAACTAACATTGTTAAAGAACTGTTTGTTGTGTTAGAAATTCATTTTTTTTAATCTAGCCAAAATTCTTTTCTGACAGACGTAAAATATTGAAAAATACCTATGCCATGAGTTTGAATTTTAGGGCACGAATGGACAATATTTCTTTGTATATTAAGAAGTCCTTGGAGACAAAACATACCCAAAGTACTAATTGGGCAGTGTCTTATGACTCATGTAAAGCTAAAAAACAAACCAAAAACACCCTTGAATTTTCTAGTTTGAATCATTTGATCTTTGACATTATTATAAAGGTCATGTATTCTATAAGCATTGTTTGGTGGCTTAGTTGAATTTCTTACTCTTTGTGAAGTATCTGTTTTTAGTATTTTCCTTATGATTTTATAACAAAATTTTTATAACTGAAATAATGGTTTGTTTTATCATCTCTCCATCTAAAACTGTCTGTGCGAATCAAAGCAATCTTGTATGTGGCCGAAGTTACAAGCTCAGATCCTATTAAAAGCCTTAAAAATTTGTGACAACGTAGATAGACCTGGAAGACAGTCTGGTAAGTAAAATGAGTCAGTGACAGAAGGGCAAAGGCTGCATGATTCCACGTACATAAAATCATTCAGACTAGTGAAGCTTACAGAAGCAGAAAATAGAATGTTGGCTGCCAGAGGACCGGAGTAGGGCGAGAGGGGCCGTTGTTCAGTGGGTATAACATTCCAGTTACACCAGGTGAGTGAGTCCCAGAGATCTGCTGTATAAATATTTGGGAGTATGCTACAGATGCTCCTCAGTTTAGGATGGGGAACATCCTGATAAACCCATCTGAAGTTGAAAATGTATTTACCTAACCTGTGGCGCTTACTCAGCATAGCTCTCCATAAACATGCTCAGGACACTTACATTAGCCTACAGTTGGGCAATTAATTAACCTGAGTTTTAGCTCAAGATAAGTCATTTCAAGACTAATTGCCTCCTTCTTTTCACCAGAAGCAGGAGACACAAATGGGTGTTTTGTAGACAAGATGGAATGCCAAAACACAAAACGCAATATCCATAAAAATGCGAGCAACACAATATACTGTCAGAGTATGGGCTGTAGACCTTCAAGGTCGTGTGGCTGACGAGGACCTGCGGCTGGCTGTCATGGCCCAGCATCGTGAGGGAATATTCTACATATTGCTAGCCTGGGAGAGGATGAACATTGAAAGTCCAAAGCATGGTCCCTGCTGAAGCTGTAACAATCACTCTTGTACCACTGTAAGTCAGAAAATCCTAAGTGGAACATATCAAGTTGAGGACTGCCTGTATGCATTTTTGTTGCAAATTTTTGTTAAGAGGGTAGATCTCTTGCTAAGTGTTTTTCGAATACACACACACACATAAAGGGAGCAAGAAAACTTTTGGAGGGGATAGATAATGTTTGTGATCTCTATTGCAGCGATGGTATCACTGGTGTCTGGATATGTCCAAATCCATAAGATTATATGTGTCAAGTATGTGCAATTTTTAAGTCCCAATTATATCTCAATAAAGCTGTAAAAAAGAAAGAAAATAGATTGTCTACAAAGATGAAAAAGTTTTTTCTTAAATATCTAATTCTAACCTGAGGTAACTACTTCCATCATTTCTTTTTTGAATGTTAAGAGGAAATTTATCAAATTTAGTATGTATTTGCTTTAAATATGTCTTAATGTTGTACTTTATTATCTTTAAAAATACTTTAAATAAAAATAATAAAAATTTTCTCATTTGGTCCACTTTAGCAAGTAGCAATTGCCATTTGTTGTGAAATTTACCACCTATCTTTTCCAGTCTCTCCTTTTTGTGTCTTTCCATCATAATGCTAGCTTTTGCACCTCTACACAATTCTGCCTCAGTAGAAAGCAAAATTCATTTTAAAATTTGTTCATACTTATTTTTAAGCTAGACAGACAACTTAATTGTGTTACAACTGAAATATTTTTATTTAGTTATCAAGTATGATTTACATAGGTGTCACTGTAACTTGTGCTATCTGCATAAAATACTCAAATGAACACATTACATTGGTGTGTAGAAGAAAATATTTGAACTGAACCAATACGTGGGCATGATGAACTAGATCAATGAAGTGTTCACGTGTAACGCTAGCAACATTGCATGTGTTCCAAGGCACACCTTAATACGCTGGGGCAAAGGAGGTTTACAGTTGCTAGTGTGGGAAATAATACATACATCAGTCAATAAATAATAATACAAGAGTAAACTGTTTCAGGTAATCACAACTATAAACCTGCTTTTGCCAACCCCTGTGTAATAACATCTTATGTGAGAAATCGTGAAAGTAAAATGTAGTCCTAACTAAATGATCGAAGGTGTGTTATTGGAAAACTATTTTACATTGCTTCAATTTTTAATGTGAGTTGTTACAATTAAGTCAAATGTAAAATCTAGTACCCCTGTAGCACTAGCTACATGTCAAGTGGTCAGTGGCCACATGTGGCTGGTGGTTCCCGTACTGGACAGCGCAGCCTCCACCTGTGTGGTAATTAGATCTTGTAGACACCTGGCTGATGTGTCTGTATGTGTATGATATGTGTCTATACAAAACATTTCTAGTTTTTAACTTGTCACTTCTATTAAACCTTTGTACGCAGAAATGTTACAGATCTATACAGTGATTTACTCATGTTTGCCTATATACCCCGCATTTTTGCTGCTATTGCTATTGCTGAATTGAATGAACTGTGTAATATGTTAAATTTAACCTTGAAAACTGTACTGCCTTCTATTTTGGACCGGACTCCAGAATCAAATGTATTGCAAGAGAAGGTAACTAACAGTAAGTCCTGCAGACTTTACAGCTGAAGGCTGCAAAGAGAGAAGACAACACCTAAATTGAACTGATTGGCACACATGGGCAATAAGCTGGCTACAAGCTTGCTGGCAGCAACAGCAAGAGATAAACACATCAGATTGCATAGTTTTTGTTCCCTGACAATAAGAAGAATAAAATTCAGCTGCACCCAACTCACACAGGAACTAATGTATGCGTCTTTAAGCAAAGGGACGTAGGCAACAACCGGGAAAATAGCTAACTGGTGTTATGAGCCACAAAGAAGTCATTCAGATAGTTGGTTGTCATGTTGTTTTTAAGTAAGAGCAGATGCCCTTACATACTAACCTGCTACTTGTTAAAGCACCTCCATGGGCTGAAAAAATGTGATGCTGTGCTTCCTACAGGGCTAAAATTACACGGTTAGAACTTTGAGAATCTCTAATGGGTGATTTATATGCTTTGACTCTCTGAAAGACCAAATACCTAAACAATCTCTGGGCAGGTGCTATGCACCTGTAAATAATGACCAAATCCTCTAAACAATATAGGTTTTTCCAAACAGTTTATTAAAACGAGAGCTATACCCTTCAGATACAACATGTGAGAGCAATAAACATGTCATTCTATGTTGGAATATTAAGAGCTGGACTTGTAATTCTCAGACAGACTGCCCACTTCAGGGGAAGCGGGATCCACAAAGGGTGGGCCAGGGGAAGAAATGGAAATAAAAGACAAACGGTATGCACTGTTTTAAATAAGTCTGTGAGGGAGATATTGCTAGTGTCTGCATTTTTCAGATGAGGAAACCGAAGTTCAGGCAACTCAGCCATAAATGAGCATGGACTACAGAGGTCCTGCTCTTACTGGAGTGAAAACTGATCTGGAACGCTAAGAACTCCAGTTCATACTCCTCGGGAAAACAAAACTTTAGCTTGACGAGTGATTGGGCTGGACATTACCACCTGCCTGCACCGTCTCAAAGCAAATTTCTGTAGTATTCTGTACTTTCTTCCGAAGAAAGAGTCTGTTGGGTGCCGCATATAAGGAATAGGGTGAAAAGGGAACTTCAATAGCAGAATGGTTCCATTTGACCAGCTGGAGAAGACTGCATAAAATTGCCCTTTTACATTTTGATGAATGCTTAGTTATTTCTATGATTTAATTGTGGTGTCATTAATTTTAATTAATGTTCCTTCTGGCAATAGGTAAACAGCACTTTCAATTGTTTCTTAAGCCCTCTCTAGTCAAAGACAGTAAAACAATGCCACTGGTTCAAAGGAGTAAGGCTAGCCTTCCTGTTTTATAGGCAGAGGGACATGCCCCAAATTTTCCTACTATTATAAAGATTTAAAAGGGCGCAGTACTAGGTCATTGCCCCATTTGACACCCTTTAAAGTTGGTATTGTATCTGCCATGGAATCTAACCCACCACTTCCATGGTGCTGTCTTCGAGAGGTGCTGAAGAACCAGAGGCTGGGCCTGGGGTCTGCGTTATGTACTAAATGACTTAGAGTCGCCCAGGTGTACTTGATGATTTCACAGTGCTGAGGAAAATGCATTCTTTAATGAAGCTTTGTTCTCACACAAAGCACTTTTAAATAGTAATAACAGAAATAGAAAAATGAGTGTAAATGGGAGGCCAATTCAGTGGACTGAGGGACTGTAGAGATTTGAGGGGCTATGGGAGAGTAAATGACAAGGATTTTACATTTATTGGGAAGCTCAGAATTTTGCATACTGGTTAAGAATGAGATAGGTTTGAATGGCAGAGGATCAGGGACGATGTGTAGAAATCTATTTGAAGGTGGATGCTTGGGGCCAGTGAGCACTGTAAAAGACCAACAGTCATCTTACCTCCCTTGTTGGGACCTGTGCTGCCACTTACTAAACCTCATTAATACTGGCACAATGTCAGGGTTTCCATAATAGCCTGATAAAGGTCTGAAAGAGGCAAAAGATTTATAGAAGCTAATGTTGCCATCTTACAACCTGATGCAATTTATAGAACCAATGCCAGGCCATCTATACTCTCACCCATTCAAGTTCATTCACCTATTCAACTAGCATGTGTTTCTATGAGTCAGACACTGCAGGTACTGTGCTAGGTTTTGCAGATGAAATGGTTAGTAGCACAAAGAGCTTATAGTCATATTTGGAGAGATGATAAGAAAACAGGCAGTAACATCAAAAAGAGTGTGCAATGGTTGGATAGAGGAGAGAGCATTATGGGATTTCATAGGAGAAGCATCTAACTCAAGCCTTAGTGGGTCAGAGACGCCTGCCTAGAAGAGGTGATATCGAAGTGTAGACCAGAAGGATGGGGAGGGGAGAGCCAGGCGAGGTGGTGAAGTAGGGAGGCTTCCAGGAGGAGCTGTGAATAAGTCACCATGGTTGGAGAGGCGTGGTGAGAGTTGAGAAGGAAGAATTTAACAGGCGGGATTGTGAGGTGCCTTGTAAGCCTTATTGAAATTTGAACTGGATTCTAAGAGCAGTGAGGTGATATTCCTGAAGGGTTAGAATGATCTCTCTGCCTAAAGTGAAAAGGAGGGAGTGAGCTAGAAGTACAGCTTCAAGGAACACTTTGTTGCCTTCTGATCATCAGTGGGTAAGAGCCAAGAGCAATCATCCCTGAGCTCCCACCTCAGTGGGAGCATCTTGGGAAGTCAGAATTGAAGGTGTCAAGAGCTGTGGCCTCATACCATTGGGCACGCCACCCTCTGCCTCTACCTTCTGCTACTACTTTAACAGTACTTATCAAGGAATAATACACTTGCTTTTTGTAAGGTCTTTCTTCACACCATCTCCATTTTACAGAAGAGGAAACTGAAGCTCAAAAAATTTGAGTACCTTGCCCCAGATGTCACAGGTGGTAAGTAACAGAGAGATGTTCTGATGCTCAGAGAGGCTAATTAATATGCTGAGCACCTCACAAAAGATAACTGTTAGAGCTAAGCTTTGAACTCAAGCTATTTCTGTTCTTAACTCAAGATCCTAAACATGGATCTTCTCTGTGGCAGGGGGCTACCTGGTCTCACTTCCTGGGGCAGGTTTTCAGTTTTGTCTATCTCTAGGACGAGTACAAAACTTTGTATGCTTGTAAAAGCTTTTAATTACTCTGTAGATTTATCTGGAGTTTACTTTTTTCTGTGTGTGTTTTTTAAATATTACCTGGGTTCAGTTTTTTTAAAGGCAGCTTCACTGTCAATGAACAATGGAACAAGCAGGAAACAAAACCCTTTGTTGTTATTGTTGGGTAAATATAGCAGTGGTGCTTTTTTTTTTTCTTTTCTGAATCTTCTCCAAAGTATTTCTCTGTATAGCGACTATGATCGGATCCTTAATAAACATTCTGCTCATTTGGAAGCTGTTTAGTGGTTGGGGAACTCATCTGATTTTCACATCTGTCTTTTTTGTCCTTCTCGGATGTGCTTATCACCCACGTCTTGTCTGATTTTCTTTGTTATTGATTAAATTTCCATATGCAAGGCCTGCGGCCTTTCTTTCCAAAGAACTCTTTCCTGTGTAAGACGTTTCACACACCATTGTTAAACACAGGCGTGTTCTGTCTTTAGCCAATGATAACATTTCCTCCAAGAAATTTCCCTCGGCTTCTCCTCTGTTTTATAGGTGTTTGATGTCATTCATTCGTTTTGTTTAATATCCTCATTACATAATGTATTATAGTGTGGCTTCCTTTTTCTCTTCAGCTCTCTAAGCAATGTAGTTGGCCATTTTGGGGGTCATATTCTTTTATTTTTCCACCTAGGATTTTAAACCCTGTTTTTGATGGTACCAAGAATTATTCTAGCACATTTCCCAAACTGTTCTTTTTTACGTGCAAAATGAAAGCACACTCAAGAGGAGGCATAGCCCTTGCAGCTACTTCCCAATGCCGTGTCCAAGGGGTTCCCTTTATTCATTTTCTCCTCTCTACTAGATTTCTAGATTTTCAGGGACTTCCACTGCCTCTGGATCACCTGGCTGCCCCAGGCATCCTGCTGGCTGTTCTGGCTTCATAAAAATGGTAACTCATTTTATACACAACTTTATGGTTTATAAATCTCATTGGAAAACACTCTGTGGTAGGTCTGACTCAAATACAGTAAGCATTAAATGGCAGAAGCAAAATGCAGACTTTATATTTTTCTTGTATTTTCTTATATTTTATCAACACTTTAGTTAGATTCTTTCTGGCTTCTAGTAATCAGATTGTGAATTTTCCAGAAAATAAAATTATAAAGAAGCTAAGGGAAAACAAAGAGGAAATGAGACAGGATAGTGGGAACCCTGGGTAATTCCGTGGCGAGTGGGACAGGGAAACTGAGACAGGCGGCTGAGCACAATGGACGAGCAGTTTATAGCCAGGGGCAGATGGCCACCCCAGTGGAAGGTCCCGGTGCCCAGCAGGGGGCAAAACTAGGAAGACAAGGATCTCCTCCCTGGGGTAAGCTTTTCTCCTTGGAGTTAATATCTAGGCCTCAGTTGTATTTCAGCTCCAGGCCCAGAAAAACAGCAAGACCAGGTGGACAGAACCAGAACCAACTGCAATAACTGAAGACTCTCTGCCCTGGCACTGACCAGTCAGTGGAGGCCAAGACCCTGAAAGGGCCCATCTGGAGAACAGATGAATATTCTGCTGAAACCCTCTCCTGAGACCTCCCCTAAGGTTCCCACCTATAAGGAGGAGATAGAAGCCTCAAGACAAAGGACGCAGTGTGCGGGTTTGTTCTCCCTCTGAGAAGCAGCCCTCACCATTCTGTTCTTCCCCACTCCTTTCCTCATAGGCACGAGTCTCCTAAACTCTCAGGCAATGGGCAGCTGGCAGCTTGTCCCAGGCTGATCTCCTGAACCTGTCCCCAAAGCCTGCTTTTCTCTAACTTCCCACTGAGCTAAGGCAGCCCAGCCTAGGCTCTCCTGTTGCTAAGCCCTTCCTTGCTTCACTCTCCTCAGTTTTAATAAGTGTATCCTCATAGTCACCTGGACCGTTGTCGTGCAGTCTTTCCTACATGAAGTCATGAACCCACACACTACACCTGGCCGGCCCTAGGCAGACCCGCTCAGTGACAGACCCCTGTCCGGTAATAAAAAGAGCCAAAGTGTAAATCAGATGAAAATGGACACATTTCTATGTTCTAAGTGTGAACCACGTAGTTCTTCATTGATCTCTATCTGTTTTCTATTGCTGTTAAGAAATTACCAAAATTTAGCAGCTTAAAACAATACCCGCTCATCTCCCAGTCCAGGCTTTGAATCTGGTATGGAGTGGCTGGGTTCCTGCTCGGGGAATCACAAGGCTAATGTCAAGGTGTTGCCCAGACTGGGCTCCCATGTGGAGGCACTGGGGAGGGCTCTATTTCTAAGTGCATTCTTATTGTTGGCAGAATTCAGGTCCCAGTGGATGTAGGACTGAGATCTCTGTTTCCTTGCTGGTTGTCAGTCCAGGCTGTTCTAGGCTTTTAGAGGCCACTCGAATTTCTTGACAAGGGGCACCCCTCATCTTCAATCCTGCATGGTGCCCGGAATCCCTCTACTTCAGATCACTGACCTCCTCTTCTGCTGTCAGCTACAGGAAACTCTCTGTTTTAAGGGCCTTCAATGGTTAGGTCTAGCCCACCTGGATAATCTTCCTATCTTAAGGCCAACTGTGCTATTTAACATAACTAATGATGACAGTAAAATCCATCCTCTTCACAGTTCTAAGGATTTTGTACAGTGTGTGTACACCAGGAGGGTAAAAAGCTTAGAATCCTGCCTGATGGAAAAAAATAATGTTTTCCAGGCACGCAGGACCTGTTTCTCCCCACTGTTTAAAGTGACACCACAGTTCGGGGTGAGGCCTGTGAGGGGTCCCTAAAACCTCTCCAGCACTAGTTATTGATTTCCTCTTTTAACGTGGCCTCAGGCAGCCATGCCAGACTTCTGAGTACTCTCAGATATCTAATAGACCTTTCCTGACTCTGGTCCCAAGATTTCCTAAATATCTTCACTGCTCCACTACAGGTCCTTTGGCTGTCAAATCCTGAACATCCCCTTCTCTTTCCTGACCATCTCTTAGTGGGCAGCTTGCCTCTGCATCACTTACTGCTTGATAACAGTGGCCTCTGCCCCATGGTGAACTTGAGCTTCTTGCCTAGGGTCTAGATGGTATCAGGCCTGGTATCTATTCCCCATATAGCATCGAATGGTGATTTATACCTGGGCTCAGCTCTGGACACTACTTTGTCTTCCTCTCCATTTCCTGGTCAGATAAACATTAATGAAAGTGTCTTCTTCCCAATATCCCACCACCCTCTTGGTACCTTCTAGCCATTTCTCATTTCTGATCCAATGACCACATTGAATTAGGAGCTCATTTGTTGAGCTGGTGACAGACCTCACAGGACCCAATCAATAACACAGTCTGGAGCTTCAGACTCTGATTCTTTCAAAGTGACTTGATTCCCCTTCTGCCTCAAGAAAGGGTGTTTTAGAATGACAGCTTTAAAATGGTATAGTGTTATAACATTTTCCCAGGTGCCTTACTGTGTGTAAGAAGTTAATGACATTCCTCCAAGGGAAGGATTTTAACAATGAAGACACATTTTACCAGTGGAGCCACTGAGGCTCAGAATGTTCAAACAATTTGCCTAAGGATACAGAACTAATAACTGACAGAAACACCTCCGATGGCGCCTCTTCCACCCCTGTGATTGCGTGTTCTTAAGGAAAGAACAACACACGTGCTATCAAAATGCCATAAACAGTAGAAGCATGTCACCTTCTCTCTCGCTCCTAGGTGCTTGTGTCCCACCTACTTTGGAAAGCTTTGATTTAGGGAACACTCGGCTGCAGCTGGCACTGTCACTCCTGCTGCCACTTCCATCCCCACTGCTGCGGCTCTCAGATCCCAGCACAGCTCTGTGTCGCAAAGGGTTTCACGATGACTAGCTCAACAAGCAAGTGTGGATAAATCATACGTAAAGCGCGCAGTGGGACAGCAGCAGGGGTCCGCTTCCTGTGTGGGCGGGTGCACCTGCTGTGGGGGTAGTTTCTGAGCAGTAGAGATTATGTGTTTGGAGTAGATCCAGGCGCCAGGCCAACATTGTGGCCAGGCGCCCCTGCCTCTTGGGCAGCTAGCTAACAGATCTACAAGCAGACAGGGGCTGCGGTTAGAGTGGATTCCTTTGCTCTGACCCTGGCTGGCTCAGCACTGCCTTTTCATTGTTCCCCACCAAGGCTGTGCTGGCAGGTCAGGTGCAGGACCTGCCAAGAGCATTGTCTCCTTCTAAGGGAACCTTCTCAGCTCACATCCTCTGCCTCAGGCTGAGCGGGGCTGGCCATGTTCTGTGTCCACCCACCTTGCCATGGCTGATTACCCCGCAGTGGGACCCTCATTCAAGGACAGCCAATCTACAGAGGGACCAGCCACCCATGAGGTGGCCTGGCAGGAGGAGTTCTCACTCTTGAAAATGTGAACTGGAGATTACTGAGGGTGCCAGCCAGCTGGCAGAAAGAGAAAGTAGCAGAAAGAGAAAAGGGGCAGACAGCACGAGTGACAGGGCCCATTAGTGGTGGAACTGGGAACTTCTGAGACAGATGTGGCCGACACGATAATCCAGTGCCTGGAGTTGCCAGAGGTCCCGAACGTCCTTCTGATAACTCCTTCTGACGCCCAGTTAGATTTTGTTTCTGCTTGTGTATTCCAGGGAGATTGTGGTTTTATTAACTATATTAGGATAGTTTGGGATACAACAGAAAGCCCAGCTTAAACTGGTTTAACTAGGAAAAACAACGCATCTCATTTAATAAGAAAACCATCAGGGTCCCATACCAGGTTGATTAATTTAGTGCCTCAGTAGTGTCATTAAGATCTCAAGCGTTTCCTGACTTTGTCCCCTGTCACCCTCAATATGCTGCTTGTCTTTTTAGCTCAATTTCTTTCATTGTCTAGAAAGACTGTTGCAATTGGAGGAGATGATATCCAGAGAAAAAAAGGGGAAGTACTTTCCTTGTGCCCCTTTTAAAGAGGGAGGAAAATTCTCCATCAACTACCCTGGTCTCATTGGTCATAATCGCACCTGATGCTCATTCCTAAATCAATCATGGGGCCAGCAGGGAGGAGGTAGCCTCCCGGGGGCTCTATCCTTTAACCCAGTCAGTGTCAGCTTTCTGTTAGCCAGGGAGAAGCACACAGTGGCATCTGCTCCACGTATTACCTCAGACCTAACAATTAAGACCTGGTTGCATCTGTTTCTTTTTTAAAAATATTTCATTTATTTATTTTTAGAGAGAGGGGAAGGGAGGGAGAAAGAGAGGGAGAGAAACATCAGTGTGTGGTTGCCTCTCCCGCGCCGCCTACAGGGGACCTGGCCCGCAACCCAGGCCCGTGCCCTGACTGGGAATAGAACGAGCGACCCTTTGGTTTGCAGGCGACACTAATCCACTGAGCCACAACAGCCAGGGCTACATCTGTTTCTTTCAACTCAAAGAGTCAGCTAACGTCCACATCATCCTTAGCAGGTTGAGGGGCTGCTCCACAGCAGGTACATGTAAAGAGTGTTTGAGAGTCAAGTGGGTGTGTAAGTGCAATATTAAATGGGGCCCCAAAAGTCTCCATCACTTTCCACTATTTGATGGGGCCTCAGAGGTTTGCACGCACATGCATACACGCTTAACAAAGACTGAAGAACGGACCTATCTCACTGCTGCTAACCACTGGTTTTCCCAGTTTGGCTCTTGTCTTCTCAGGCCTCCTAAGCAGTGTGGCAGTCTGCCTTTTGGTTGCAGGGCCAGCCTCTAGCCTATACAGAGGCTTTTCTAGGACAGGGCTTCTCAAAACTTCAGCGAGCATCACAGAATCAGCTGGAGGGCTCCTACAACAAAACTTGCTGGGCTCCACCTCTAGAGAGTCTGTTTCAGAAGGTCGGGGGTGGGCACACAGTGTGCACGGCTAACAAGTTTTCAGCTGATGTTCCTTCTGTCCCGGATGAGACTGTGAGAGTCACTGCTGTAGGCAAGGCTGCTGACCTTCCTTCCAAATGGAAGGGAAGCGCTTGGGGAGGCCACAGTTTTTCCTGTAATAGGGAGAACCTGCTCTCTTACTGCTAGCTGTCAGCACCTCTCCAGGTAGCAGTGGCTGGAGGGCCACCAATTTTCAAAGAAATAGAGGTCATTCCTCTACTGGAAGGCTGGAGGGTGAGAACTTGGCCTCCTGGGGAGAGGGAGGGGACTGTTGGCAGAGTCTAGCTAAGCAAACCAGCATAGAGCCTCAGTACCGGCCCCCCCTCCGGTGTTTCCACGGGGGTTGCTGTCAGGATAAAGAGAGATGGGTTGAGAGAGAGCCCTGTAAAATGCAAAGCTCTTTATGATTGGCAATCTTATTGATCACAACAAGGGGAATAAGTCAGGATCGTGTAAAAGGCCCCTTTGGGAGCTCTGCACAGGTGAGTGTTTGAGTCCCCTGTGCTTATCTTCTAAAACAGGTGCCTACTCTCCGGAAGTTCGGATCGTCCACCTCCCGACTTAGGCTCAGGCAGGAGCCCCGCGTGAGGATTGTTTTGGGGAAGGACAGGATTTTTTAACGCGTCCACTCTGGCCCATGGAACCCCGAGGTGTGAGTCGGGGAGGAAGCCCAAATTTTCCGCCCTCAAATGCAGGCGCCGCGGTGGCCGGCGCGGGGACCCGTTGCAGACCGCTTGGCAGAGAGGCCGAGGGAGGCCCGCCCGCCCCTCCGGCGCGTCTTCGCCGGGCCCTGGGGGCCGCGCCGGCTCGTCCCAACATTATTCAGCACCCCGCGTCAGCCTTGGCTCCGGCCCCTGGCGCGAGCCGCCGGGTTTGGCTGCCTCGGCCCCGTCTGAACCCTGCGGGCCGCGGGCCAGGGCGGGCCAGAGCTGCGCGCCAAGCCCCTCTCCCGACGCCTCCTGGCCCCGCACCGGCTTCTCCTGCCCGGCCCTCGTGCCGCTCTTTAAGGCTCGCGAAGCGAGAGCTTTGCTGAAAGCTTTGCAGAGGTGTGTGCGCCCGGGGCTCCCCGCGGCCCCTAGCCGCCCCAGCTGGAAGAGCCTGAGTCCCACAAGGATGCGCACTCCGAGCTTGATCAGCGACAGTGCCTCTGGTGCGGCCAGGGGTCCGCCCTGACCGCAGGCTCAGTGCCTGTACGCGCCCGGGCGGCGGTTGGAGCAGCAGCTGGAGGGAGGAGCCGAACGCGGCCACCCGCCAGTCCCCAGTGCAGAGGTTCTGGGCAGGGGCGCGCCCCGCAGGGCTCCAGCCGGGCGTCTTTCCAGATGTGTGTAGTTGTGCTGCGTGCAGCTTCCAGCGAGGTCTGGGTGGGGGCATCTGGATGAGAAACTCAAGACTTGGGTTGAGGATGGGGTCTTGGTTCCACCATTTACCAGCTGTCCAGTTCTGGGAAATCCACTCCAGCTCTCTGTTTTCTTGACTGTACATATAGCTATCATTTGAGTGTATTTCCCACGTAGTTTACATATATTATTTTTATCTTCCCAACGATTTGCCGGGTAGGTGTTATCCACATTCTGCAGATGAAGCGGGATCTCATCCAGGCTGAGTGATTGCCAAGGTTACACCACATGTAAGTGGAGACCTATGACTTGCAACTGTTTCTAACTCCAGTGACTGTGCTGCCTCAAAATAAGTGAGAATGAAAATGTACCCCAAAGAATTTTTTTTAATGAAAAACAGTGATAGACACCATTCTCCTTTGACTTGCCCTCGGGTCAGGCAAGGTGGGAGGCATGGCCATCCTTCCTTCCCACCTGCACAGCCACCCTTCCCTGGGACAGCTGTGGCTCCCGAGGAAGGGGCTTAGACTGGGGACTACTTGACAGTCAGCCTGGCCTACCTCCCTGACCCAGAACCAGAGGCGACCCTCTTTCCTCCTTCCAGTCCACAAGGATCAATGGCCTTGAGAAGCAGAATGGGTTTCACTGCTGTGAAGTTTTTCCTCTACCGCCAGTTGGGCAAAATGATTTTCTCCTGTGTTCAGAGGGGAGAAGCAGCCCTAGGAGGTCCACACAGTAACTCTGAACCTCCCAGAGCCCAGTCTTGGGACGCTGGGCAGTGCCTCAACTTCCTCATCTGCGGTCTAACATTCACTCTGCAGGTAAAAACAGTAGAATACGATGGAGAGAAGGGCCTGGGTGTCAGAGAAATTTGTGTGCTAGTCTTTTGTGAAATATGTTAATAATACTGCTACTGGTCTTGCCTGAACCCACAGGAGTTGTGGTGAGGCTCAGAATGGAAAATGGCTGTACGAGGGCTTTGGGAAGTGTGACATGCCCCAGAAACGCGAGGTGGTGTTACTCATACAGAGCTGTGGAGAGGACGGGAATATAAAGACGAACGCCATCATGGGATCCTTCAGGCTAGCAGGAGAAGTAAAAGACTACACAAATAGTTAAAATGTGACACAGTGCCTGAAGGTGCTTCACGAACCTATCCCTGTGGTGCCAGTTATACTCTTTGGAATAACAAAGAATAGAAATCTATCCATCTATCTGGGTAACCTCTACCATGCCTACTCCTACTGCAAGGGCTTCTTTGCTTTGTAATAGTTTTAGCCAAATTGTCTTCCCTCTTCAATTTATCCCTTTCTTTCCGTTAATGTGCTTCTACAGCAGGGATTGTTTTTCTTGGGGTGGTGTGTTAGTTTCCCAGTACTGCTTGCTGTAACAAATTACCACGAACATGTGTGAGTGTGTTATATGCTGTTGAGTCGGTTCTGACTCCTGGAGACAAATGAGTGGCACCCACAATATCCTGCCAACAGCCCTGCTCAGTTCCTGTCCACTCACGCCTGTGGCTTCTTTTGTGGAATCAAGCCATCTCGCATTTGGTCTTCCTCTTTTCCTGCTGCCTTCTATTCTTCTCAGCATTATCATCCTTTTCAAAGAACCCTGCATTCTCATGATGTGCCCAAAATAGGACACATCAGTTTTGTCATTTTTTGCCTCCAGCGATGATTCAGGATTAATTTGCTCTAGGACCCACTTATTGGTCTTCCTGGTGGTCCAGGGTATCCGGAGAGCTCTCCCCCAACACCATATTTCAAATGAATCATTTTCCCCCCATCAGTCTCTTTTACAGTTCAACTTTTACATCTGTACCTAATATTTGGGAATACCACAAACTTTGTACCTTAACATAACACAAGTTTATCATCTCACAGTTCTGCAGGCCAGGAGTCCCAAACGTGTCTCGCTGGCCTAATATCAAGAAATCGGCAGAACTGTGTTCCCTCTGGAGGCTGCAGGGGAGAATGTGCCTTACCTTTTCTACCTTTAGGAGGACACCTGCATTCCTTGGCTTGCTACCCCTTCCATTTTCAAAGCCATCAGTGCTCTGCCGAATCCTTCTCATACTGCATCACTCCAATCTCTGCTTCCTTTGACACATCTCTCTCTCTGACTCTGACCCTGTTACCTCCCACTTATAAGAACCCTTCTGATTACATTGGGCCTGCATGGATAATCCAGGATAATTTCTTTATTTTAAAATCCTTAACATAATCACATCTGTAAAGTTCCTCTTGCTATGTAAGGTAACATAGTCACAGGTTCCAGGAAATAGGACCTGAACAGATTTGGAGGGGGACCACTTGGGAGAAAAACAATCTAGAGCCCCAATCAAAAAGTGTTTTTAAAAGAGAAATACAAAACTCTCCCTCTCCTTCAATTACGAAGTAACATAGCAACTTTTCCTATAAATGTAACAAATGCTGAAAAAATACCTCTCAGCTTTTTACTGTATTCATTAAACACCAGACTCCCTGCTACAGGAAGAGGAAACAATGGGTAACAACAGACTCCGCATAAAAGGAAGGGAGAAAGGCTCAGTATGTTGGCAGGTTGTAAGATGTGCTTCAGTGGGAATGTGGGCTATAGCCCTTTGAAATGATTAGCTGCTAACAATTGTTCACAGCTCTTCGGCTGCTCTACTGTACAATCCTTTGGCGCTAGAGACTTCGAAACATTCTTAAAGCACTAGTAGAAAGTTGGCTCCTTTTTTTCACAAGAAATAACCTAAATAAAAAACAAAAACAGTGCTGCTGTGATGGAAGTAGGCACATGGAGACCCTCAAGCACTGCTGTTAAATTCTAGGAATGTAGTTTGAACTCTGTTTTTTCTCTTAGTAAAATAATTAAAAAACTAGAGTTAGAAATTGTCACTCAGAGGTCAGACATGGGGAGAACATTCCTGCTGCAGAAACAAGGCACATCTTCTTCTCTAAGAATTGGCTTGAGTTCTGACACTTGGTTTCCCCACTTCTGCCGTATAGCTTAGGCTCTTCTATGCCACAGACCTGCTTACAAAGAGCTAGTGGGCAATATGGCGAAAAGTACAAAGGCCCAGAAATTAGAGCCTAGATGAGCTGGCTTTGACCCATTCGTTCATCCATTCATCACGTATTTATGGAGTCTCTATGTGGGCCCAGGATTGGTTTAGATTCTGGGGACATAATATTAACCAGGACCTAGTGTGGTCTTTCATAGTCTGGGGAGGGGAGGGGAGTTGGGGTAGGGAGGAGACCAGAGGAGTCAACAAGCGGGGAGGTTCTGCGTGGACTACCTGGAACATCCTGTTGGGTAGGGGGTCTACAGTCAGGGGCACAGGGAAAGCCTGGCCAGATTTTCCAGGGGAAATAGTGTGTAAGCCAAGACCTAAGTCAACAAGTTACTGGCAGAGGTTGGGGCTGGAGCTGTCTGGGATCATGGAGCCAAACGTGCAAAGCCAGGAGATAGAGAAGAGCCAGAGTAGAGAGATGGGCATGATGGACAGTGAACAGGGGAAGATAAGATGCTGGCAGGTCCAAGCCTGTTTCAAGAGTTCTGACTTTCTCCCCTGATCTAGGGACAAAAGCCATTGCAGGGTCCTAAGTTGACACTGACAAGGTCTGATGTGCTCCTGCTGGCAAATCTGTGACCCTGGTCAATGTACCTTCCTTGTTTTCTCATCAGTGCCTGACTGATCCCTGAAGTGGTTTCCTGCTCTGACCTTGACCCCTTTTGAGCAGTGGGAGCCCGTAGACCCCAGCCCGTTAGCGGGGCTCTCCGTAAACTGGAACTTGTCAGGGGTCCCCATGCCCGAGGCTCCGGTCAGCTGATTTCTGAAAGGTCAAGGCGACCTTGCTCAAAGAGGCGCCTGAAGGACAAAGGGTGGCCCGGAGGAGGGGCTCTGGAGCGGCTCAGGAATCCCCCGGAGGATTCAAGGCGAGGGCAGCCCCGCCGCTGCGCTGCCTCCCAGCCGGCCAGGAATCCTTCCCAAAACGGCGGTCACAACCGCAGCTCAGGGTTCTTTCATATCGCGTCTTTGGGGCCTCAGAGGAAGACCGCCGGGCCCGGACGACTGAAATCCGCCCATTGTTCCCTCCGGGGACAGCAGCACCACCGCTCCGGGCAGGAGGCCCACAGCAACCCCCGCCGACCACGCCGCCGGAAGAGCTGGCTGGGCTCCGGGCCAGGGGCCGCCTCGGGTCTGCGCAGGCGCAGGCCGAGCCTGCCCGGGAGGGGAGGCAGGGGAGACGGGTGCGGTCGGCGGTTTTGCGGCCCGCTGATGCCCTCTCGTGGAAGTTGAGCGCCGTGGCGCGGCCGCTTCCACCCAGCCGCCCGCTGGCGCTGGCCGGGAGGGGACTGGCAAACCCAACCCTGGGAGCCTAGCCAAGCGCTGTGTTTTTCCAGGTCCGCACAGGGCCAGGGGAACCCTGCGTGTTTGTTTGATGGGAATGGATTACTGGAAAACTAGACGGAAGGTACCCTGAACATCGGCATGCACTGTATTGTTTGGGAGTCAACAGACTGTTAAAGTGAATGTCAGGTGATAGCAGTTCTGGGAACCACCGCCCCCTCCTCCTGGCCTTGGCCGTTCCCTGACCTTGAGCAAGGGACGCCGTGCAGGCCAAATGGCTTAACTGCTCAGGGTAGGGGGAGGAGGTGACATGGGAGTGGAAACTTAGAAGTAAGAGCTGATCCGGTACTGCCCACAAATTCCACCGTCAGGGTCTCTAAACAAGGGGTATCACCTACCCTGTGCCCATCCCACAAAGGCATAGTATATGTGGACTAGTAATACCTTCAGAGAGGAGAGCTCTATGCAAGGCAGGGGTGAGGGTGGAAGGGTCACTGGGGACCCACCCAGTAATAACAATATCTGAAGGGCAACCTCAATGATGGAAGATTTGGCAAAAAAGAGTGAGCCCCACTGTGGAATGCAAATTTTGTGCCTTAAACAGATTAAGGAACCACAGTACAAACAGTTCCTTTTGAAATCATCCTCATTAGCTGGGTGTGCTAAGTCCTCCCCTAAGTCCTGGTTCTGAGTTGCCCTGATTCTTCTTGGGTGGCACCCTGTTCTTATCTCAAGAAGTCATTTTGGAATGTTTCCTCTCCTCTGAGATGTAAGGATGAGTCATGAAAGTCGTCACTGGCCTCTGCCCCTGCGTAATTCCACTGGCATTTCTAGGGCTGCTCCTGGGGAATGGCTCCTTTAGAGCGGATCCTCTCTTTCATGCTCTCCCATCTCCGGACTCCAGCCCACTGATGGGCGTCATCTGGTGCAACCAGAGGGGCTTTCAGTGCCTGAGTTTTATGTGGAAAGAGAGCAACTTCAGGACGGAAGGTATGAACTGACAAACGTCTCCCCACTTTTGCAGAAGTCATGCCTTCCATTCGAGGATATTTTTTTCTTTGTTGTTCTTCTGGCCTCTAAACCTCCTCCCTATGCAGTGCTGATGTGGTGGGGTTATGTAACAAGCCTTAAGCACTGGATAGGCTATGGAAGCACTTCCCGGTAAGGATTTCCTGCGGAGGCAGAAAATCCGTGCAGCCTCTGTATGGTGACACTGATGCCCTGTGTTCTTAAAGGAATGTGTAGATTGGATGACCTCATTGAAGACCTTCTGGAACAAAGTCCTTGTCATACACGGGGCGAATTGAGACCCAGAGAGGGGAAGTGACTGGTCCAGGCCACTCAGCAAGCTGCTGGCCGAGCTGGAGTTAGATCTCAGAATTCCTGATACCCAGTTCATTCTTATGTTGCACACGTTTGTTGAGGCCTTTTATGTGTGAGGTGCGATGCTAGGTGCTGGGGCAGGTGTGAATAAAATGAAGTGTCTGCATAGAGCTTGTATCTTCTGGTGTATGTGGGGAGATGGTGGGTAAACAAATAAACACATTTATCTCGCAGATAGATGCCCTATGAAGCTCTCTTCTTCGGTTCTTCTGTCCTTGGAGGGAAAGGTTTGAGGTTTGGAAAGGGAAGCTAACTCACACATTCAGTCATTAACTAAATATCCATGATGCCTCCGTGTGTGTTGGGCCCTGCAGAGAATACTCACATATAAGAGCAGGACCTGACTTCTTAAGCTTGCCGCTCAACTGGGCAGACAAGACATGCGTCTTAGCATCATCTGCACATGTGCATCTATAATTTTTATGCTTCCTGCTTGCCTCTCCTAATCTCTTCCAGAAAGGAGGCTTGTAGAAAATTCCAATTCTGAAATGGTGCACATCCCTTCCCCCAAAGCATCTCAAATCCAGTTGCTGCTACTGACTTATTGATGGATATTGTCCAGTGGCCTTAGGGAGGCAGTGGGCAGCCCAGCCGGGACCTGTAATAAGGAGAGAGAGCCCAGCATCCTCCCTGCTGTGAATAATACAACAAAAACTGCCGGCGCCTGCAGGATCAAAGCACAGAGGCAAGAGTGTCTCCAGATTAAACAGATCAGCAGGGCGGGTGGTGGACTTTCTGGGAGGGAAGTCTGGGCTGCAGAGGAACCTTCGGCTGGACAGGGAATTTCCGTGTCTTACACATGCAAGACCATGGCTCCTTCTCTCCTTCTATACCTTCCCAGGCCCAGGGCCCAGGGCTGGGGTGGGGTGGCTCTTCCCTCCATCCTCCCTCTCCATCCCATCCCCAAAGTCTATGGAGATAGAGTGAGAGAAGATACTGCACTAGGAGAAAAGAGACATGGACACTGACCTGAGGCCTCAGTCTCCTTTCGTGTAAAATAAGGAAGATGAAATAGTGTAGAACTTTCTTCCAACTTTCAGAAGCTGTACTTCTCTGAAAAGAGGCAGAGAGGATCTATTGCTTAGGGTTCCCTGTCCAGTTACGTCTAGGCCCATGCCCACTTGCCAGCAGAGAAGCCAGCAGCAGTTTTAGAGTAGGTTTTCTTTGGATGAATTATCACTCAAAGATTTTCATCTTAAAAGAACATTTTGAGATGCTAGTGTTAATGTCTGTAGTAAATACATATGTAGTCCTGGAGCAGAACCCCCTGATGGTATGCGGAGCTCTGGCCAGGCTTGCAGATGTGTCAGCGAAGATCCCCAGGGTCCTTGGCGCCTTTAAGAGCCACACCCTGACCACAGCTGCCTTGTGAGTGTGTGTGAGTGTGTGTGAGTGTGGGGGGGGGTTGTTGGGGGTGCGCGTGCACATGCGCTGAGTCAGCCCTCATTTTGGGCCTTGTGTCTTGCCTGCACAGTAAGCTAATAGAGGAGGTAAGTGTATCACTACAGGAAGTAATATGCCCGTAGGCAATTCATGCTTTTTACTAGTGGAAAGTCATTGAAAACCTTGGTTATTTTGCGAGTACAAGAGCCTGAAGGCAGGTGAGGAATCTCAGCACAGAGTGGGGAGAACATCAGACTCTTAGTAAGTCAGAAACTCTCATGTTTTATGTGAACCCAAAACTTGCACAGGGACCCAGCGGGTAGTCTGTCCAGACAGAGTGTGCAGGTGGTTTGACTCACAAGTGCAGCCCCGCAGAGGCACCGCACAGACCTGCGTGATGGCACGCCTGGCCACCTGTGGGCACTGAACATCCGCACTGCTACATTCAGTGCAGGACGGAGGCCCAGCGTTATGGGCTGAACTGTGCCCCCCACTAAAATATGCTCAAGTCCTAACCCTTGGTGCCTGTGAGTGTGGCTTATTGTGGAAATGGGCTCTCTGCAGGTGTAAGCAGGTTAAAATGAGGTCACACTGGGGTAGGCGGGCCCCAATCCAGTGTGACGGGTGTGTTGATATGAAGAGGAACCTTTGGACATAGAGCCACAGAGCGATGGCAGCCATGTGAAGAGGGGAGCAGAGATGGGAGTGATTCTGCCACAAGCCAGGGATACCTGGGGGTCCCAGAAGCTGGAAGAGGCAAGGAAGTATGGAGACTTCAGAGGGAGCATGGCCCCGCAACACCTTGATTCTGGACTTCTAGCCCAACTATGAGGAAATAAATTTCTGTTGTTTTAAGCCACCCAGTCTGTGGTATTTTGTTCTTACAGCCCTGGGAAATGCCCACACCCAGGACACACAGGACCTTTGGCACAGGCAGCAAGAGACACTCAGGGCAGGTGGACTTCCCCTGCTCCTCTGCTCCCTCCTGCACTCACCTCAGCGGCCTTAGGCCACCCCACCAGCCCCACTCAGCCGACACCGACTGTGCACTTGCCTCTCTGCCTAGCTGTATTCTCAATGCTAAGGTTAGTTAATTGAATCTTTACAACAACCCAGGGAGTTGTTCACATTCACAGATGAGGTAACGGAGGCACAGAAAAGTTGAATAACTTTCCCGAGTCAGTGGGGAGCAGAGAACTTGGAGCTTGGTGAGATTCTGCTTTTGTCTGCAGTCCCTGGGAAATGACTCTTTTCTTGGAGTTCCATTCAGGATTGTGTCCCAAGTAATGCCTGGACTGCCTGTCCCCTGCTTTGTGGGCCCTGGGCTGTGAGGTCCAAGGCTAGACCTGTGACATAAAGGCTCCCTTCCACCTGGGTCTGCTGGACCTGCACTACACTGCTAGCAGAAATGAGAGCAGTGTGGGGGCAACCCGGGCTCAGAGCCTCTGTCACCCTCCTCCATGACTCTGCTTTGAGTGAGAAATATTTCATCCGTTGAGGAATACTTTACCTACCAGCACATGCATGCATCTGACGTGCACGGTTTGATGTGACATGACAAATGTATCTAGTCACACAACCACAACTCTAATTGTGAAATGACCATTTCTGTCACACAGAAATACCCCTATGCCCCTTTATAGTCAATCCCCGTCTCTGCCCAGGCGATCTGTGATCCCATTGCTAGCACCGTAGATTAATTTTGCCTGTTCTCTAACTTCATATGCATGGAAATATATGACACATAATACTTTTACACGTCTGACTCCATTTACTCAGCGTATGTCTTTGAGACTGATGCATGCCGTTGTGCATGCCAGTAGTTCCCTCTTCCTTATTGCTTAGCGCGGTTCCCCTGTACGGACCCACTGCAATTTGTTCATCCAGGCACCTGTCGATCGGCATTTAGGTCGTTCAGAGTTCGGAGTGATTACAAGTAAAGTTGCTGTGACCATTTGTGGAGCAGTCTTGTGTAGACATGTGTTTTTATTTCTCATGGGGAAGTAGTGCCTGCTAGTTGAATGGCTAGTGTGATGTTTAACTTTTCAAGAAACTGACAAATTTTTTCCAAAACGGTTGCACTATTTTACACTCCCACTAAAAAGCGTATGAGAGTTCTAGTACTTGGTGTTATCTATTTTTAATATTTTAGTTGTTCTACTGGGTATGAAGTGGTGCCTCGTTATGGTTTTAATTTGTATTTTCCTGACAGCTAAAGATGCTGGCCATCTTTGAATGTGCTTATTGGACACTTCTATACCTTCTTTGTGAATTATCTTATCAATTTTAAAATTGATTGTTTACTTTTTTATTATTGAGTTGTGAGAGTTCTTTACATATTCTGGATGGGAGTCTTGTATCAGACTAGACTATACGTTGTGAATATCGGCCAGTCTGTGGCTTGCCTTTTCATTTTTTAAGACAAATTATTTTGAATTCTTTGTCAGGCAGTTGGTAGATGTCCATTTCTTTAGGGTCAGTTACTGCAGCTTTATTTTTTCCCTGGGGTGATGCCATGTTTCCCTGATTTTTAGAGATCCTCGCAACCTTGCACTGGTGTCTATGCATTTGGAGAAACAGCCACCTCCTCTGGTCTTTACAGATTGGCTTCAGCAGGGAAAGGCCTTAACTAGTCAGAGATTTGGGGCAGGTCAGTTGGTAGAGACCACAGGTGGGTGGGCTTGTGGGGCCTTTGAGAGAAAGGGCCTGCTCTTGGGGTCCCCAGGTGGGCTGGGTGCCAGAGCAGGACACACAATTAAGGAAGTAAATGCCACATTCATGCCATTCTTGTCCGTATCTTGGCAACCGTGTAAATTCCCTTGGTCCTCTTTTGGTAGAAGATGGAGTCTGAGTAGACGATAACCAAATCCAGCTGAAGTACTGAGTAGAACCTCTCAGTCTGTAAACCCAGGGAGTCCTATTGCTCAGATCTTTGAAATCTCTCCCTCTCTCTCTCTCTCTACACCCCCATCTGTACCACACATGTTTTTTGGGGGGGCAATCCCTCCCCCTTCATCCTCACGTAGTTCTCACATGCACACCCCTTCTGGAGAAGGGTAGTGACATCCCCACCCAAACCACTTGGAGCCGATTTCCCACAGAAAAGAGGGTTCTTTTACCAGAAGAAGTGGGGATATTTCTTCTAGAAAGGCAGCCCACTATACAGTCCAAACTCTGAGGAGTAATTTTTCTGGTGTGTGGAATATTTACTCATGGATAACATGAAGGCCAATGGTCAAGAATGCACTCAGAGATGTAAGGGGATATGCTATTCAATTGTCACCCATGGTGCAGACACTTGCTGGAATCCACAGAAGAGTTACTCCACTCCCTGAGCTGAGCTCATTATCTTCGTAACCAACTGAGGTAGCAGAGAGCTGTCCTTGGAAAACAAAGGCAGAGATAGCCAGACAGAGCCAGTGAGAAGGACTGCATTCCCACCCCTCCTTGCTCCCTGCACGGGCCCCCATGACAACATACATGTACCCAGAACACAAGGACAGGCATCAATCAAGTAGGGGGAACCTGAGGATATACACGGTGTGGCCCTCTTCTTCCCACCCAGTGCTACCCCAGCACAAGCAGCAAATAAGATTACCGAAGTCACGGAAAGCAGCATTTGGAAACTTAAATGATAAATGTGCACGAGGTAATTGAATAGCATTCTGCTGAAAAACGAGCTCTCAGAGTTCATCATTAAGACTATGCGTTACCAGAGGGGCTCCTCCCTGCTGCTCTGTGCAAACCCAGCAGCTTCAATCCATTGGGAGACTCTGTGGGGGGAATGCAGGCTTTGGCTTTACATGAGGACTCCTTGGAATAGTCTGACATTGGAGTGAGCTGCCCAAGTGGTAGGTAGGGAGCTCCTTGTCCCTGCCAGTATTCAAGCAGGGGATAGAGGGGAGGGGTGAACCCTGTAATTGCTAAGGGGCCTATCAGCTTCCAGATTCTGTTTCTACCCTTCTGATTCTTCAGACTCAACCATCAGGTACCTATTGAGAGCATAGTATATCGTCAGCTACAGGCTCAGTACTGTGCGATAAAAAAAAATAAATCATAAAAATACAGCAAACAGTTTAGATTGCATTTAGTATGCACCGAGAACTATTTTAAGTGCCTTCAAAACACTAACTAACTTGGTTCCACTGTCCAGATCTTACAGTGGAAGAGACTGGAGCCCAGAGAATCTAAGTAACTTATCTGAGTCCACATAGCTAGTAAGGAGAGGACAGGATTCAGAACCAGGTGAGAGGAGAAAGAAAATAATTAATATAACATAACGTATTACAATCTCCATTCACGCAAACTCACCATCTTGTTGGGGACAGCACAGAGTCTGAAGGTTTGAAAAAAGGGGGATAATGGATGAGACCCAGAGCTGAAGGGCTCTCCAGCCCTTTTCATGAGTCCTTCACCTCTAACACCTGGCCTTTCTCCAGCCTCCCTCAGAGGGAGCTGAGGATGGGTGGTATCCCCTGGATCCATTAGTCACAACAGTGTGGCAACTGTCCCCCTCCAAATCCACCTCTCTTGCTCCTTTTCCCCTCTTTCTCTGGTTATCGTAATTATTTGGGAATTTACAGAATAATCTGTCACCAAGTCCTCCTGAACAAATTGAATGTCAGGTTTATAAAACAACCTAATAAAGCAGATGGCATTACCCACTAGTAAATCTCTTCCCCATTTCCTGCTCCACCCCCTCCCCACTCAGTGTCTCGGAAAGCTGACAGATTATCCATTTATAGGCAGATTAATCCTGAACAGTATAAACATGGGGAGAAAATTACACTTTCTTGTCTCCATAATTGATAAGAAGGATGCATTAATCTATAAAGCCAGGAGGAAAGGCCCATCTGTCTGCCTAGGCAGACATGGGGGTGTCAGAGTAGGAAGGAGACCCTTCTATCTTTCTGTCTGTCTGTCTGTCTGTGTTCTTATCAGAAAGCACTTTCCCAGGGGTGTTCCTTCCTCTCCCTGGCCCTAGAAGCTGGGCACCCGCAACCTCAGACAGCTCCATCCATCCCTGTCCATGAGGCGAGGTCTACCATTTCAGCATTTGAGGCCAGGGGCCTAGGCTCTGCTACTGGCTTTCTTCTTTCCAGAAGCTCTGACAATTGAGGCATCTATTAGCCTGCCTCTGGCGATTCCGTAAGTTTGCCTTGGGTGTCCACTGACTAGCCCTTTGGGGGATTCCAAGAGAAGTTTGTACAATAAGATTTTGATTCACTTTCCTCCCTATTCTCTACTATTGCTTTAAAATGTTTTTGCAAGTTTACCCACTCTCCCCTCCTTTCTTCCTCTTGCAGCACCTTCCTTGGTAGAGGCAGCTGTGAGGCATTAATTGTCTCCTTGAGGTCTGTCAGAGCTGTCAGGGAATGTCACACTGGCCGAATCCATCTCCCCTTGGAGGAGGCATGGGAGTAGAGGGAGGGTTTCTGAGGAGACTCCACTCCGGAAACAACCGTCCCCCTCCCAACTCAGACATAATGGACACCAAACCACTCCCCACCCTACCCCCCTTCCACTTGAGGAATTTAGGGCAGGCCTCTTCTGTTGCTGTGTCTGGAATGGCTTGAGGTGGGGATGGAGGGAATGTGGCAAGGGTGGGGTGGGTAGATTTATCTAGAGTGGGAGACAAGGTCCAGAGAAAATCCTGGCAGATCCCGATTCGACCAGGACTCCTTTCTTTGGCCAGTAGGACCTCGAATGAGAGAGGGAGGAGATAAAAATGAAAATGGGGAGCTAGGCAGAGAAGACAACCAGAAAACACCAAGAGGCCATCAGAAAGAGAAGATGGGAAATGGAATAAAGGAGCAGTAGGGAAGACCAAGGCAAGAGCTTGTAATTTCTGCCTTCAGGATGGGTGGGCATCTCTTAGAATCGGGGAATCTGTGTTCCTACGCTGCTTCCCACAGAGTATAGCGAGGTTGCTGGCACATTACTAGTGAACAACCACCCCACCCCAACTTTGTGTAAAGGTGCATTGGGCCCCCTGAGTCTGAATGAATCACAGAAACCACTCCCAGGTGTATTGTGCTTCACAGATATTTCACACCTGTCCCCAGACTGTATACTAGCTTGGGTAGGCTTCTCCAAAGAGCTGGACAGTGGGAGGGAGTGCCAACTGTGGTCACCCAGGGCCACTTCTCTATGCTGGGGATGGGTGGACACAGAAATGCTCCAAAAAGGTGTTCCAGTCTTTGCCTGTGGACTCCAAGCTCTTTGCACAAATGACACATTCGGCTCCTGGCTGGAATTTGAGGATGGCTATAACCAGGGTTTTGCAGACTGAGTCCCTGGGGCATGGATGGTTCTTAAGCTGTTCTTTGGATGTCACAGTTAAATATATTTGGAAGGTGCTGGGTTCACAAAATTAAACAATTTCATTTCCTGTGTTTTACCTTTTTTTTTTTTTTTTTTTGCTTTCCTTCTCTTTTCTATGCTCGCTGACTTTTATCCGCTTCTTTCTTTGTTTCCTTCTAGCCCTCTACTTTTAAAACATTGATTATGGGGTTGATACAGCCCCAGTGAAACTGTACGTACTCACTCATTTTGGTTTTATGACTTCCTTTTTAAAATAAATGATTAAGTTCTACACATATTTCTTAAATTGACAATTATAATTTTAAAAGAGAAAAAATAGTGACTCTGACCCGAGGGTCTTGAAAGCTTGGAGGTAATATCATTCCATTTTAATTTACTGATTTTAATAAAAAATCATTGCAACATGAATAGTAAAGTAATGATATGTAAATTATCTAAAGAAGCCAGCAAGGCAGTTAATTTTAGCTCCTTAATTGTAGAAATTAATGCTGGATGACCATCTAAGGTTTGAAGGGTTAGTTTTAAAAGATAATAGTTTGGGTGATAAGATGATTTTTTTTATTACTTATTCTGTTTGTAAGAGTCTCAAACTGCTCCAAATAATTAACTTGTTACTGTCTAAAGAGGGACTTTTGGTGCCTTTTTAATAAGGAATACTGAGTTTCTTCCTTTTGCTGCTGTATCCTTATAAAGTGACAAGCCAGAATAAGTCCCCCGCATATGTTAAGAGCAAGGAGTTTTCTTTTCTTTCTTTGAAAAGAAAAGAAAGCCCTGTGTTAGACATCCTCATATGATACAGGGAAAGACGCAAATGCTATTCCTGCCCTTAAAAAGACAATACAGAGTGAGAAAACATGTCTTTCCTGAAGGTTTCATTAACGACTTGAGAAAACAAGGACAGCTGGCTTTTTAAAAAAGCCGATGTGAAGTGAAAAAGCACTGGAGAATGAAGAGCTGGGTGCAGTGTGTCACATCTCACGCCTTTGCTCACACTGGCCCCTGTGCCTACGCTGCCTCTCCCACACTCTGTACAGCTGCTTAAGTCCTTTCCTGACATCTCCTTCCCTTCATTGACTTGGTAGAATTGACTGCTCTTTTTCTGGGCCCTCACTGTATCTGTTCCATACTTCTATTAATAGCTTATTGAATTTTTATTTTATTCCATGTTGGCAGATTTGAGAATCAAGAAGCTTAATGAACCCCAAACAGGGGTTCCAAGAAAAGCATGCCTAGACTCATCATAACAAAAATAGTGAAAATTAAAGCAAAGAAAAACCTTTGAAAGAATGTAGAGGAAAAAACCCCTACATATACAAGAGAACAAACGTTCTAATGACTGGAGTTTTGTTAAAATTAGAAATCTAGAGGGTCCGAAGACAGGAGGACAACATGTTTAAAATGCTAAAAGAAAAGAACTGTCAGCACAGGATTCTATATCCAGCAAAAGTATCCTTCAGGCATGAAGCCCAAATTAGGCCATTCCCAGAGGAAGGAAAACTAAGAATTTGTCACTGGAACACCTATTCTGTAAGAATTATTTTAAAAATTCATCAGACTGAAGGAAAATGATAACAAAAGAAAGTTAGGTATTCATGAGTAAAGAAAGAGCAACAGAAATGATAAATATTGGTAAATATGTGGATAAATATAATGGACCGTTTTTTTCCTTCTAAGTTCCTTAAAACACATATGGCCATTGAGAGCAAAAAATAGTATTATCTGGTAAAATTTATCACGTATAGTATATGTTATACAATGTTATAGTATTATAGCATTATCTGGTAAAATTTATCATGTATAAAGATATACTTCAAATGACAATGATAACAAAGGTCAGCTGAGGAGCATAATCAGAGAGTTTATATGGCTACAAAGCTTCTACATTTCATTTCAATGTGAAAGTATATATACTGCAACCTCCAGAGTAAACACTACAAAATAATACAAGGAGTTTAGCCAAAATGTCACTGATAATTGAACACCAAAAATTATTTAAGTGCTCTTCAAGAAGGGATCGTTTTAATAATTGTTTAAATAGATATTATTTACATAATAATGAAGTAATTAATTTTAAATAATTCCAAAGAAAGTTGGAAATGGGCATAGAGGTACAACAAAAAGAGAGGAAAATTAGAAAACAAATAGTAAAATGGCAGAACTAAGTACAATATCAATAATTACATTAAATGCTAACGGTTTAAACCCTTCAATTCCAAGGCAGAGAGTGGCAGAGAGGGTTAAAAAGTACGTCTCCACCACGTGCTGCCTTTAAGCAACACACTTGAAATATACAGGCACATACGGGTTTAAAGTCGGTGGGTGCCGTGCAAACAATAAGCACAAGAAGGCTAGAAGAGCTATTTTAACATCCATTAAAATAAACTTCAACATAAAGAGTGTTGTGCTAGAGAAAAGAGGGACAATTCATCAGGAAGACAGTTGTAAACTTATATGAACCTAATAGGAGAGCAATTCCAATCTTAGGAACAAAAACAATAAGATGAAATGAACTGTAATATATAACACGGATAAATCTCAAATCATAATAAATTGTAAAAGAAGCCAGGCAGAAAAAAAGTACACACTGTGTAATACTAGTTATATAAAAGTTCAGGAAATAAACAGTAGTCTATCATAACATAAAACATGGTTTTTTGTATCTGTTGTTGGATCCTTGCTTTTCAGACAACAATCAGCTTTACTGAGGAATGTGATCATTCTTCCATCGAATTTGTCTTGCAGCACTTTTCTGTATTTATTTCTCTTTTTACTTGAGGGCTCTTCCAAGAGTTTTCAAAATGGGATTTTATGTGATAATTCTTCTGAGGTCTGATTTGTTTAAATATATTTTAATAGCACTCTTGTATGTAACTGACAATATGCGTGGATATAAAATTTTAGGTTCAATGCTCTTTTCCTTTAATATTTTGAAGATATTTTTGTTTTCCTAGATCCAACAAATGTACTGTTAAGAAATCCGATAGCCTGGCCAGTGTGGCTCATGTGGTTGGATCCTTGTTCTGTACACGGGAAGGTCACTGGTTCCATCCCTGGTGTGGGCAAGTATGGGCGGCAACCGGCCGATGTTTCCGCCTCTCTTCCTTCCTCTCTCTCTAAAATCAATACACACATATGTAAAACTATAAATATAAAAAGAAATCTGATGAAATGAATCTTTATCTTTTTAGATGACTTGCTTGTCTTTCTGGGAAGCTTTCAAAAGTGTTTTGTATTTTTTAAAAATTTTACTAAAATATATCTAAGTGTGGGTTTTTCTTTATCTACTGTAAGTCCTTTCAATTTGAGGTCTTCTATCTTTAATTCTTATTTCATCAAATGTTTTATCCCCTCTGTTTTTTCTCACGTTTTTGGAATCCCATTATGTGGATGTAAGTACCTCTATTTACTTCAAATGAATTTTAGCTTTTTGTTAATGTTTTCTATCTTTTTATCTTCTGGTGCTTTCCAGAATTTTTTAACATGATCTTAACAGCCTACAAATTCTGTCTTCAAGGGTATCCATCAAACTATTTACCCATTCTATTTATTTCAATTATTATTCACATATAATATTTCCATTTTTTATTTTTATGATTTATTCTGCCTACTTCATACTTCAGTATTGTTCTGCCTGTTGAGAATATTTATGCGTATTTTAAAATCTTGGTTTATCTGTCCCAGTTTATCCTGCTCCATGGGATACATGCTGTTCAGTTTGTTATCTTCTTTTAAAAGTGGTTTTATGCTTCAAGTTCAAATTACTTTGACCTGCAAACCCATATTCCCTTGGGGATACAGTTATTCTGTCTGTGATGTGTAGTGGAGGAGGGTCTGAAATCCTAGTTTGTAATCTCCTGGTGAAATTAAAGAAGAGGGGAGACCATAAACTCTAAGCCGGATAACCACTGGTTATGCAAAAACACTCTTTAAAAAAAATGTATTGTTGACACTATTACAGATGTGTTCATTTGCCCTGCCCCGCCCCCCTTTGCTAGGCTCCATTTAGCTCCTCCCCCTTCCCCCTGGCCATCACCACACTGTTGTCTGTATATGGGTTACGTATGTATGTGCTTTGGCTAATCCCTTTACCATCTTTCATCCAGTGCCCCCTGCAGAAACACTCTTGACTTGTCCCAACAAACTACCGTTTCCTTCCCAACTTAGGGTCCCTTTCAGATTCTGTTCCCTTATTGTACGGCTCCTCTGTCTGGCATTCTCCTTTGAAAGAAACCAGTTTGACAGGTGGCCAGATCCTTAGTACATCCACCAGCCTTGATGGTGAGGTGGAGAGTGCTGGGTCGATGGCCGAACACCCAAGGGCAGCTGGAAGCACACTCTGGCGCCATTAACTCTTATTCCAGCAGGGTTTTAGGATTTCTCTAGCAATACTTGTGGAATCTTGGAAGCCTGGACTATGATGCTGCTTGCTCTAGATAAGTGACGGTCATGGTGGATGCATGTGTACGGGGGCAGGAGGGGGCAGTACAAGACCAGAGCTCTAGAGCCAACCTAATCTTCTGCTGGGGCCTCTCCCCTCTATTCCTATTCAACTGCCCACCTGTCCCATCCACACAGACAACTGTTCATAGTTTGGGGGAGCCTCCCGACTCCCAGGGATTTCTCACAGTTTTGTGTTTAGATTTTCAGATCCATGACTTATTTTCTGTGCTGTAGTTTGATTCGGGGAAGGGAGTCAGCAGCTCATGCTAGTTCTCTATCTTGACTAGAACTAGTGATTCCTTCTTTTGGAGTAAATGCTCAGTCTTGAAGATGTCTTCTCCCTCTCCCTGGTCTCCTTCATTGTGGCAGAGGGTTTACAAGATGCTGTGCTGCTATGGGGCAAAGGGTGTCTTGGGTCCACACAACATCATTTCAAGTTGCCTGCCCTCTCCTGCAGAACAGCTGATGTGGGTTGATGCCTGGCTCATCGACACCTGAGGTCCTTCCTGGCTGTTTGGATCATCATGCTGGCTCCCACCACTAGAGTCATGGTCCAGTTCTGTGACTCTGGCTGGGAAACACCTGTGTTTTCATCAGTCCTCAATCCTCTGCGGGTCCACCAGCCCTGCAGGCAGCTCTGAGTTTCTTCAACGAGCACAGGGAGGTCCTATGTCATGCCTGCAGGCCATCAGCAGACACAGCAGGGAGCCAAGGGCATGGCCTCAGGCTAATTGATGTAGGAAACACCCTCTGCAATGGCTGTTCTTATTCTCTGTGCCCTGTTGGCTGCCTGAGTTCCCTACTGTGAAGGGGGTACTGCCATCTCTCTAATGTTCTTGATCTCCCCATATCCATCGAGGTGTTTTCCTTGAACAGAACCTACAGAATTTTTTACAAGCCTCTGTTAAACCTCTTTCACTTTCATCCTAAGAATTTATGTTTCCATCTCCCCAGATGGAGCATGGGTTCCCCCAGGGCACATACCGTCTAATGATTTTCCTTGCACTGCTCAGTATCTGGCTTAGGTAGGGCGTAGCAGGAAATAAACAATGGATAAAATGTGTATTGAATCAAATTGAATAATATAAGTTAACAAGAGATAAGTGCTTTAAAAGAGGTATTTGGGGAAGAAGAACATTATTTATGGTTGAGGATGTGGAAAGTTTTCTTAAGAAGGTAACATCCGAGGGTTTTGAATGATGGAACGAGAAGAGCACTCCAGGGATGGGCAACATTAGGAGCACGAGGATGGGAGGATGCAGGGTGTTTGTTTCTTTTCTTGAGCTTCTTTGCAAGCTCTGGTGCAATGCCTTGGACATAAGGGGTGTTAAGAATAAACTGCATTGAGTGGAATATGGAAGCAGCCCAAGTGCCCGTTAATAGGCGAATGAATAAAAAAGCTGGGGTACATGTGTACAATGAATAGTACTCAGCCATAAAAAGAATGAAACCTCATCATTTGCAACAGCGTGGATGGACCTAGAGGGTATTGTGCTCAGTGAAGTAAGTCAGTCAGAGAAAGACAAACACCGTATGATTTCACTTATACGTAGAGTCTAAAAAAACAAAACAAATGAACAAACAAAATTGCAACAGGCTCATAAACACAGAGGGTAGACTGGTAGTTGCCAGAGGGGAGGGGTTTGAGGAACCGGGAGGAAAAGTTGAGAGGATTAAGAAGTACAAATTGGTAGTTACAGAATAGTCGTGGGGATGTAAAGCACAGCATAGGGAATGTGGTCACTAATATTGTGGGAACTGTGTTTGGTGCCAGGTGGGTACTGGAAATATTGGGGGGCACTATGTAAAGTATATGGTTATCTAACCACTATGGTGTACACCCAAAACCAATACAAAATAATGTTGAAAGTAAACTGTAATTTAAAAATTAAAGTTAAAAATCTAAAAAAATCCCTGTCTCCTCCTGCTCCTTAGGAAGAAGGATTAGGGTCTGGGGATGTCCAGTGGCCACAGAAGACTTTAGATCAGAAAGCCAAGGATCTTGCTTTGCTACAGATGCACCTAAGATTACAGTGTTTCACACCCTGTATCAATCAGTCAAGGTCCCGGTAGGATACATGGTACACCCACACACTGTGACTGAGGAGAATTGAAGGGACGAGCTATTAGCCAAGGTGTGGGTTGTTAATGGAGACCAACAAGGGGTGTTCAGGTAGCTTGACACCAACGAAGTCCCATCCTGAGGCCTGAAGGACAAAGAGAAGGAGAGATGTTTTGTGTGAGAGGCTGTCTAACAGGAGCAGAGCCGAACTCTGGGTGTGCACATGTGTGTGTACATGGGTGCACATGGAGGAGGGTGACAAGCCCTCCACCCTCTTCCTCCTCCTGTCCTCCGGAATCTCCTCCCAGAAACTCCCATTGGCCACACCCAGCTGGAAGCCTCTAGGGACACAGAGCAGGGAGTGGAAAGGTAGTGAGTTGGTCTTCAGATGCAGCATATCTAGTATATACCCATTGTCTCATTTAATTCTCACAGCAGCCCATCACAATGATTTTTAACTATGGACATCTGTGTATTATTGTGGAAGAAAATAAGGCCTGAGAGGTTGATTTTTCCAGAAGCTACAAGGAAGACTTGGGTCTTTATTGTTTATAGGAGCAATTGTCCTTTGTGTGTGTGAGAGAGGGAGTGTGTGTGTGTGTGTGTGTGTGTGTCAATGGCAGTGGGTGGTAGGACAGAGGGCACATAGCAAGCTGGACCCCTCACAAACCACCCTGAAATGGGGTCCCTGGAAGGGGCTAGGGGACTCTGGGGCTGGCATTATAAGTTAGGATGCAGGAGGAACACCAGGGCCCCAGGCCCAAGGAGAGGAAACAGTGGTGATGGGGAGCAGCAAGCCATAGAGGGATTCTCAAATACTTTGGTTTCAGGAGTCCTTTACACTTATAATAATTTTGAGGACTCCAATGAGCTTTGTTTATGTGGGTTGTATTTTAAAAATTTTTTAAATATAAAAAATAATTGTTTACTGATTTCAGTGAGAGAGGAAGTGGGGGCGGGGAGAGAGAGAGCGAGAAACATTGATGTGAGAGAAAAACACCAATTGGTTGCCTCCCATATGTGCCCTAACCTGGGATTGAACCCGAAACCTAGGTATGTGCCCTGACCTTTTGGTGTACAGGACAATGCTCCAACCAGCTGAGCCACACTGACCAGGGCTGTGTGGGTTGTATTTCTAATACAATGTTCCCTGTGTTAGAAATGAAAATGAAAATGAAAACTTAAAAGTATTTATTTTCAATTTATTTAAAAATAACAGCAATTGAAATACTACATGTTAATATAAATAACATATTTTAATAAAAAAATATTTTCCAAAACAAAAAGATTGGTGAGAAGAGTGGCACTGTTTTACATTTTTGCAAACCTTTTTAATGTCTGACTGGATCCCATCTGTTTCTGCAACCAGTCTGTTGGGATATGTTGTTTTGGTTGAAATAAAAATGAAAAAAAAATCTGGCCTCATGTAAATATGTAGTTGAAAAATGTTTGGTTTCTTTTTTCCCGTCACATGAGGACATGCTTTCACTGCTTTTAGAGAGGAAGGAAGAGAGAAAGAGAGAGAGAGAGACGGAGACGTGAGAGAGAAACATTGACGGCTGCCTCCTGCAGGCATGTACACTGAGTGGGAATCAAACCTGCCACGTTTCCCTGCCCGGATGACACCCCCCCAACGGAGACACACCAACCAGGGCGGTGGGGTTTTCTTGATAATTATCCACAGAGAATCGTGGATATGTATCTTTGATTCTACACTAAAATTCAATAAATGGCAGTTTCATAAAGGTTTTTTTGAAATATAACATTTGAAACCAATAAATATTTTATACTCTATTGCATATATTTATGAAAATACATGGGCGATTCTTCTGCTTCCAATGGCTTTTTCATTCATGAAGGATCTTGTAGTATCATGCATTGGACATTTGAAAAAACATTATTTCTCTGGGTTATGTAGATCTTCCAAATGCTGACACATTTCATTATATAAGACTTAAACCCCCTGACTTCTTACTGTTACCACTGCCCTCATCAGGAAAGATTTGAAGCCCTGGGGAGCTATCAAGTTCATGGTGATCAGGACACATTTCCATAATTCTAATTTTCAAAAGAAAGTCAACTTTTATCATTGGCCACAAATCTGTCGATGGTTATCTTTAAAGTGACAGGCTTGCTTTGTGCATTTTTGAGAAGATTGGTCCCCGAAACGCAAGTCTCAATGACCATCATTTGTCAGTTGTTCTTTTCCTAAAATTAATTGTTGTTTTATTACAGTTGTCCCAATTTTCCCCTGTTGCTCTCCCCTGCCCCGCCCCCCACAGTCAATCCCCACCCTGTTGTCCATGTCCATGGGTCATTTATACCTGCTTGTTGATTAGACCCTTCCCCTTCTTTCTCCCCTCATTCCCCTTCCCCTGCCCTGCAGGTCGCTGTCAGTCTGCTCCTTGTTTCCATGCTTCTGGTTCTATTTTGCTCATTTGTCAGCTTTTCTTCCAAATAAAAATGATGCCCCATGAAAGGAATAACTAGTTCGGGTCACAACTCAATCTCACGCGTGCTTTTTACTCGCCATGAGGACCGAGTTCCCATATGCAGCAGCTAGTCACAGAGAATAGTGAAGAGATACACACTCATGGGTGGATATTTAATAAAATTAATGATTTTTACTGCTTCATAAAGGACATTCAAAAGTAAAAGTGTATTTTAAAAAACTGTGAGTGTGTGTTGAGGGGAAAAAATAATTCCACTTGCTGGTGTCACTGTGTTTGCATATCAGTACAAACGAAAACACAGCGAAAAAGACAAATAATGTGATAATGTTATTACAAACATATTTTGACCTTGTGGATCCCTGGAAGTGTCTCAGGGAACCCCAGGGGACTGTGGACCACACTTTGAGAAGAGCTGAGCTAGAGAATCAGGCATAGATAGATGATGTGAGGACTGGAAGGCACAGCCCACCTGCTGGGGGAGCTGCCCCCAGCCGCGTCCCCACTCCCTCCCAAGGGGCTGGGCCTTTGCTGCCCACAGAGACCATCTAGGAGTGTGGGATGATGTCTGAGCTGGTGGCGATGTATGTGCCAGGGAGGGCCATCCCAATCTGAAGCTTATGTAGCTTTTCCAGGTGAGAGGACTCAGTCTCAGAGGAGAGTGGGGACTGAACATTTTTTAAGCAGAGATGGCGCAGGCAGCAATTGCCAAAGAGGAAAAGTCCACAGGGCCTTTGGGTGGGCTGTGTTTCTCGGGGACAATCCAGGGACACGGCTGGCTATAGCTCTGCTGAGATGACGCTGGGCTCCGGCCCTGACCCCCGCTGGCCTGCCCAGTCTCTCACCCCACAGCCTCTTCGAGCCCTTGGACTCAAAGTTGTTCCTTCTTTAGGTGGATAGAAGGGGAGACTCTGAAAGTGGAGGGGAAAACTCCCAATCTAGGCTCACAGCTCCAAGAGGGGTCAGGAATTAGTTTTGAGGATCTGGGTTTGGTTCCGTTTTAATTTAAAGTTGTCCACACATCTTACTTGTGTACCAAGCAGAATTCTCATATATACAACCCTGCTTGATTCTTAAGTCAGATGACTCAAAGTTCCCTCCCCCAAAACTATTTGGTCCATTCCTTCCTGCCTCCCACCAGAAAGTCCTGACACCCTCCTCCTCCACCCCCATGTCCACCCGCTTCACTCCTCTCCTTTAAGCTTGGCTTGAAATTCACCTCCTCCAGAAATCTTCCTCCATTATTCCTGCCATCTCCTCCAGAAACTTCACTCGAATTCATTTCTAATTCCCTGTGTGCTCATGATAGGTAAAGCTCCCACCTCTGAGCACCTGTATGTACTAGTTACTATGCTGAGTATCTTATATATGCTGTTTTTCATTCTTATCATAGGAATCATTGTGCGCCCCCATCTTTCCTTTGTTTCTAACATCTAATCTATCAGCAGGCCCTGTTGATTCTGCCCCTAGGACATTCTCTTCTCTGTCTTCACACCATTGCTCTAATCCAAGGCACTGCTTTCTCCTGTCTGCACAACAGCACACCCTCCTTTTAGCCTCCATCCCAGCCCCTACCCTAATAGACTATAAGCTCCCTGAGGACAGACCTTGCATGTCTGTTCAGCATCTCTCGCCAGCGCCCAGCACAATACCTGACTCATACTATCCGTTCAGTGTTAACTTCTGAATTAACAAATGAATGGGAGGAGTAAATAAATGGGGAAATGACAGCCATTTTACACATGGAAACGTTGAGGCTTATTAAATAATGTGCCCATGATCTCACCACCATGAGATTCCAGCCGTCTGTGGGTCACTCAAGCTTGTGCTCTCTCTGCTGCCCACCTGCCGTGGTAGGAACTCATTTCGTGCTGGAGTCGGATATGCACTCTCTGTCTTACCTGTGTGCATTTTTGAACGGCCTAGATTGATTGTAAAACCCCAGGGGAAGAGAATGATAGCAAATGTCCTCTTAGGTCATTCCCTGTGCCCTGTAATTGCCCTGATTATGAGTTAGGAGACCCAGGTTCCTAAGTGGGACCTATCAGTATTAGTTATTCTTTAAACAAGTAATTCCACCGCACGGGCTTAGTTTCCTAAACCCATATATTGGGAATGAAAACGCACGTACCCATCACTCAGTGAAGCCACAGGAGAGCAGAGGGCTTGCCTTGGATGGCAGGGTGGCAATGGAGTTGCAGGGAAGCGAGTGGAAGGTGGCTGGGTTCTGGGGCAGGACCAATGAGGCTCGCCAGCATAAAGGATGGCGGTTCTCATTTGCACGACAGGCCAGGATGAAATGTCCCTTCCACCACTGAGGTCCTTTCCCACATGGCTGTCACCTCTCTTTTAAGGTTTTAGTGTCACACTCCTGTTTTTCCATCAGCAAAGCCTTGAAGTCACCTTTTGTCCGTCCATTTGTTCTCTCACCCAGTGTACCTCCAAGAGCCGCTGCTTCTTCCTGTGTGAGACCTCCTCCTCCTTCTCGTTCTCTAGTTCTTACTCTGCCACTGACCATCTTGGCCTCTGTCTCTGTGGGATCGGTCTCTCCAGGCCCCAGGATCTCCATGCCTCCCTCTGCCCAGCTGGACAAGGGCTCCCCAGGGCTTGTCGATATTCTAACTCTTCAGCCTGACCTCCACCTTACCCCTATCCTAGTCTCCTCTGCAGTCTTAGTGGCCTCTTTCCTTCTCAGGCCCCTCCACTGCTTCCAGACTACTCACTTATATCGGTTTTCTTGTCCTTGCAGATCTTAAAATCTTCACTCTGGAAGAGACCTAAATGACATCTCACCTAACGTCTCACTCAGTTCAGGTATCCCTTCTAGAATCATCTCTAATAAGATGCTTTCCTCTGGATGGAAATGGCCTCCACAGGTCCCTCCGCCCCGGACACACCACTTTCTCTTGTGCATTTTGTTTGGTGAGGTCCCTCCACCCCGGACACACCACTTTCTCTTGTGCATTTTGTTTGGTGCTTTCCCCACTCGTACACCCTCCCCTCCCCTTTAGGCCTGGCCCCGTTCAGGTCCCACTGCTCCCGCAGCTTCCTCTGGACGCCAAGCCACAGGGATCTGTCTTTCTCCTCTACTTCCTTGGTGTGCTAGTTAACAGCCTGGTTTTGTTTTTGTAATTGTGGTAAAGTACACACGATACAAAATTTACCATCTTAACAACTTCTAAGTGTGCAGTACAACAGCATTAAGTACCTTCACATCGCTGTGTAGCTGTCACCCCCGTCCACCTCCAGCACATTCTCATCAAATCCCGCTGAAACCCCGTCCCGGTAAACACGGACCCCGCTGGTCTCCCGGGTCCTGGCAGCCGCCATTGCATTCTCTGTCTCTGTGAATTTAACTGCTCTAGGTCATTCACGAAAGAGTCATGTAACATTTGTTCTTTTGTGACTGGTTAATTTCACTGAGCAGAATGTCCTCAAGCTTCATATATATTGTAGCGAGTGTCAGGATTTCCTTCCTTGTTACTGCTAAGTAATATATACATATATATACATGTATGTATATATGCACACACACATAGTTACATATATATTATACATAAATACTTGCATATACGCACACACATATGTATTCCATTATGTTGATCCATTCACCTGTACATTTGGGTTGCTACTACCTTTTGGTTAACAAATAAGCACCCTGAGTTTTGCGTATGACAGAAGAGTTTAAATCTCGGCTTTGTTAACTTTCTGACTTGGGTAAGATGTGTAACCTCCAGGAGTCTCAGATTTCCTATATGCACAATGCAGTGGTTTTGTGTGCCTTTTAGGATTTTTACGGGCAGAGAGGGAGAGAAGGCTGTGAAGTGGTGAGCATGCCTGACGACTAGTAAGTGCTCAGGGCATGCTAGGAAGCTGCTCATGGCAGAGTGTCACTCACCGGTGTTGCTTTGTGGTGTTACTTCTTTTCCTTTGTCAGCTCTATCTCCACGACTCGTCCTGGGATCTCAGGGGGCAGGAACGTGAACGTAAGAAATAGTCACCAACTCTTTGTTGCTTGTTTGACTTGGGGATGGTTGTGTGTGTGAGCACATAACCGCATGAGTGTGAGTGTGTGTGAGTGTGAGCGGAGGCATGTGTGTTTCTGCACATGGGCTCACTGGGTAGCACCAGAGTGGGTGTGAGGGTGTGTTTGTGGTAGGCTGGCTTGGCATACACATTTTGACCCTGCTGACAGCATGTAAATCTGTGGGCCTGGGGCAGGGGCAGTGCAGGTGAATGCTTTGTGTCCTTTATTCTGCATTTCTTTGCCCCTGCCCCCTCCCGGCTCTCCATGCTTCTCTCAGGAGGGTGGGAGTGTGTGTGGAGTGCATAAGTGCACTGGGAGTTGGGGAGCCGAGTGGCAGGGCACCCACGGAGCGTCTGCAGTGGCAGATTCTTTGTTCTCTGGAATGATTCCCCTACCCCAACCCCCACTCCACACCCCCCCCCAAAGAGTTGTTTTCTGTGCCAGCCCGGCCTCCCATTCCCGCAGTCCAACAGAAGGACTGTCCCCACTTGGCTTTTGCACGCTCTGGCCCTGTGACAGCACAGTCGCCTTCCTGGCGCCTCCCCCTCCCCGGCCACTTTGCCTTGGCAGGTGTGAAATATTAATTGCCTCACTGGGGACTGGGCTCTTTCTGTCTGTCATGTCTGACCAGAATATCATTCTCTCCTGCCAATATAATTACGGGGGTGGGGGGGATAGAGGGAAGGGGGCTGCAAGGTAGGGAGGGGGAGTGTGTGTGGGAGGGGTGTTGAGTGGGGGCTGTGGCTCTTTTTCTTAATCACCTCTCGCCTGTCTGTTAATTAGGAGCTGAGCTTTGCTACATGCTGAGATATTTTGGTTAATTATGAAAGAGAAAAGGACAAATTTGTCACATCTTTTGTTTTTGTTCTGCCACGTCTTGTGGTGACAGCGGTGTGAAGGCTGACGGACTGCTCAGGAGGCAGTACCAGCTGCTCACGCACACGCCTCCCTGAGAGGTGGGGAGGAGTTCTCGGGACCGGGGCGAGCAGGGCGACAGAGCAGGTGTGGGCACCAGGCCTGTCTGGGCTGGGTCCATGCAGACAGTCACATCCTTAAATGTGAATGTGAAGTGGATGCCAGGGAGGAGCCCAAACCCACTAGAAAGAATGGTGGGGGGCACTCCTCACTCCTTTGCTATCCAGTCTGGGCTGTGGGCCTTCAGCTAATATCTAATGGATCAAGGCTGAACTTGTTGTTAGCAATCAGAGGAGACAGGTGGTATGAGGGGCCTCCTAAGGTCTTGAGGAAGTGGGGGGCATGTTCATGCTGGCGAGTGGGGGTGAGCATAATACAGTGCTATACTCTATGAGCTTGTCATGGAATAGACCACCCTAGGGCTGTGGCAGGATGTGCCAGTTCTCTCTGCCACTGCTCACCCGGCCAAGGTCTCTTTCAGGTCTCAGCTGTACTTCATGCCCTTAGTCCTAGATAGGAGCCTCATCTCTGGGCTCTGTGGCTCACTGAGCTTCTACCATGAGATGGTTAATATTACATGTCAATTCGGCTAGGCTCTCGTGCCCAGGTATTTGCTCAAACACCAGTCCAGATGTTGCTGCAAATGTATTTTTAGATGTGATTACTATTTACAACCAGAAGACTTGGAGAGAAGCAGATTGCCCTCCATCGTGTGGGTGAGCCTCGTGCAATCGGTTGAAGGTCTTAAGAGTAAAGACTGCGGTTTCCTGAACAAGCAGAAATTCTGCCTCAAGGCTGCAACATAAAATTTTTCCCAGAGTTTTTGGCCTCCTAGCTGTCCTGCAGATTTCAAACTCGAGACTGCGTCAACCTTCACCTGATTTTTCAACTTTGCTGGGCTTCCCTGCAGATTTCAGACTTGCCAGCCTCCAAAATGACACGACCCAGCTCTTTAAAATAAATCTATCTATGGATATAAGGAAACATAGCTATAGACAGATAGACATTTGCTATGGGCTCTGTTTCTCTGGTGACTAGTACATACCATTTCAACCCGTAGCTGCAGCCTGGCCTTCACCTTGCCAGCGTCCCTGTGCATCTCCTTCGTTTGTCTGTGAGGGCAGAAATGAAACTGGGCCCCATAACATCCCCTGGCTCCAGCATACGGTCTGACTGTAATAGGCCCTAATGTGTATTTGTTGCCTATTGAGTGAGTTATTTGGGAAACAAGGAAGACCTGCATCCCTGAAACCCATTGAATAACCATCCAAGGCAGCACGGGCAGTTCCTGACTGACAAATGTGTTGAGTTCCAAAAATTCATTTCAGTTAGTTGTCTGAAGCTTTTTCCCATAACAACAAGGATATCAGTGCTGGCAAGTCTCCCGGGCTGGCTGCCAAACACCTATTTAACCCCCAGTATAGATTAAGTACTGTGCATTTGCCATGAAAAATGGTACAAAACAATACTCTTGCAAGGCTAGTAATTAAAAGAGAAATGTGATAGTATTGAATAAAAATAGGTTTTTAAAAAATTTTGAATGTTAGGGTTTCAAGAACATGAATGAGCAGGTAGAGAAGACTTATGGAAACGCTGCAATTTCTGAATCTTTTCAAGTGTTTCAGAAGTCAACGAGACCAAGTCTTTAGTTGATTGAATTTCTGTGCAGAATTCAAGGTTTTTCCTCCCCCTCATTATAAAGCATTGTAAAACTTGTTTTATAATGAGGTCAGCTCTTACTGGCCTCGGTTAAGGTCATTAGTCTGTTCACAAATCTAACAAAATGGGAGAAAATCAATCCTCCAGGGTTTGGGCAAGAGTTAGAGAGGGGAAACCAACACAGAGCTGATAACGGTGTATGGCTGTGTGGGAATGTGTGTGCCAGAGGAGAAATTCATGGGCCAGTAGGTATGATGCACTAGAAAGAAGGCAGGATGGAGAAGACCCCCAGGCCCTCTGATGGACAAAGGCAAGGTGGAGAGCTGCCGTGTCAGCAGTTCCCCACACCAATCACCAGGAGGCGCTGTTGTCCTGTCTTGACCTAGAATGGGGGTGGGCAGCCTTCGAGGAGTTGAGGGGAAAGGGGGCGAGTATCCTGGGCGTTTCCAAGTTGGGAATTACTCCTGCAAAGCCACTCTCCTGTTATACAGATCCAAACAATGTGATGAGAACTCCGAACACCCTAAGAACCGAAGGAAGGAGTGTGGACAGAGAGTGAACCACAGATAAGGCGAACCTGGGACCCGCCTGGGAAGGCCAGCATCACGGGACCAGCAGGAAGGCAGAGGACAGGCTTCATGGCCCAAAGGGCCAGTGTGAGCAAAGTTACTGTGGCAAGAGGAGCCTGGTGTGTTCAGGGAAGAGAAATAATTCCCAGGCATCACCTTTGTGAAATAAAGCAACGTAAAGGGGATGTTAGGATGGAGGGTGTTTTTTCAGGGTTTGGGAGGGAGCAAGACAGTGAGTTCTTTTCTTTAAAGAAAAGTAAATGAAAGCTTTTTAGTTTGAAACAATTTCAGATTTACAGAAAAGTTGCAAAGAGGGTACAGAGTTCCAGGTACCCTGCATCCAGCTTTCCCTAATGTTAACATCTTGCATAATCAGGGTACATTTACTAAAATGAAGAAATTAACATCAGTACAATACTAGTAAGTAAATTATAGACTTTACTCTAATTTCACCAGCATCCCAAGTAATGCTTATTTTTCTGTTCCAGAATCCCTTTCAGGATACATGTCGCATTTAGTCATCCTTTATCCCCTCTAATTTGTGACACTTTCTCAGCCTTCCCTTATTTTCCATGATCTTCACAGTTCTGAGTATTTTTGTCAGGTATTTTGTAGATTGTCCCTCAGTTTGGGCTTGGCTGATGTGTTCTCACAATTTGAGCGAGGTTAGCGGTTTTTAGGAAGCATAGCACAGAGGTGAAGTGCCTCATTGAATTACTCAGCAGGCACCTGATCTCAACCTGACTCACTACAGGGGAAGCAAGCATTTCAAGGGGCTCTCCCAGGGTAGATTCAGCCTAATTTTCCTGAAAAATCTAGCATTCTTACCTTTAAGTCCCTTATTGTCCAGACGAACTAGAGAAGGTTTCGCACTGTGGAGAAAAGGTTTACTCATCTGGATTCTTTATTAAAAAGCCTCTGTTTTCCCCTTCCAATATGCAGTTTGTTAGATGTGAGTCACTAAGTCCTGCCCACACTCAAGGGGAAATTAATCTCCACCTTCTGGAGGAAAGGGTAGCAAACCTTTAATGGAGGTGTGCTAAAACCACCAAGCATTAATACATATTTGGGTGGAAATGCTTTGAAGCTATGCAGATATCCTATTTTGATGAGTTCATTATTGGATAAGTTGATTTTGCTGTAACCGTAGGACAGAGGACACAGTGAGGAGGGAAATAGAAACAGGACACTTCTGCAGTTCCTAGGACTAGAGACTTACGATAGCCAAAGAAGTTCATTCTTTTCCCGTGGTCAGTTACCCAGTGACTTTTGTTCCTGGTAAAGAATTCTTGGCCATCTTTTGCAGTGGAGGCCTTGTGCCCTGGCTTGCCCTGCATGGCCCTGGGATGGACAGAAATGGGGAAGATGCTTCTTTGACAGCCTTCTGAGCGGTGACAGAAGCTTGCTCCCAGTGCACTCAGGTGTGGGCAGCCTCCCATTTACGGCTGCAACCGGATGCAGCCCAGATGCTGGTCCACTGATTGTGGTCTGCACCTGATCAACCTCCCCACCCCCACTCCTCCTCAGATTCAGCAGATTGGTGAACAGCTGGAGCTCGCTTTAGCTCTGCCGGTGTGCAAGTAGCGGCAGTGCACCATTACAGGAGCTCACGTCCCAGTGTCCGGGCCCTTGAGGTTGTGCCCCTCCTATGTTTTCTTCCACATCTCTGCTTTAAGGACAGGTGCCTGCATTAGGCAGTTGTTGGTTTCTGCAGAGCTGGGGTTTGCATCAACTGCAGGGCGTCCCACCGACCGGTCAGGACTTCCTTCCTCTTTTACTTGGTCATCTCTGTCACCATCCAGCTTTTGAGAGACAGACAGACTGATTCAAAGGGCATTATCCCAAAATATCTGTTAGGTTTAACCACGCCTGGCTCCGGATGTCTTGGTTTCAATCACTTGTTGCTTTAGATGGCGGTTCTCACTCCACACATGTGCACGTGTGTGCACATGCTCACACATTAAAGGGACTGTGCATTGTCTCAGCAGCTTCAGCCTGCCTTTGATTTATTTGAGTCTATCTATCTGTAACCTGACTCCAACTCACCTCTTCCAAAAAGCCTTCCTGGATTAACGTTACATCAACCCAATTTGAATGCAGCTAATTTAACCTCAGTTCTACACTGTCTGGATTACTGAGCAGTTTCAAATGTGAACAAACGTTCAGACACCTCCTCTAGACTGTAAGCTCCTTTGAGGGTGTCTTACCTCCCTAAGTCTGTATTATTGACAGGTGGACTAACGAATAAAAACTCAAGGTGTTTGATCTTATATGGTCCCCACTGAGTTGTAACTCAACCTGTCCTCTGGAATAGTTGAAGGTCTGGAATCTGGGGTTATCCTGTCCACTCTCCTGCCTGTGTCTGTGGGTGCAGAAGTGGGGTAGGAGGGAAAACTGTCTCTTATTCTAACCCCAGGGCCAGGCCTCTGTACTGTAGCTTCTCCATTTCCCCAAAGAAATGAGCAGTCAGGTGAATTACCCTTTCTGCAAGAAGTTCAAAGAATCCCCCCTATGTGGAGGCAACCCCACCCTCGTCCCTGCAGAGAAAGGGCCTTGTACCTAGAGCAGTGAGGCCGCAGGCAGACACTGCCCATCTGTCAAGAAGGGAAGCACACTGTTTCTGCTCAGGTTCTTTGTTTTCCTTGCCTCGTTATTTGCATTCAGTAAGGACGTGACACGTTCTAGAACATAACCTCCTCTTCTTATTCCAAGAATCTAATTGTTATTTCCGTGTTTGTGAAAGATAAAGGATTAGCAAGAATGCTTTGCATCAAGGTACTCATTTGTAAATGCTTTATAATTATTTATGAAATTATCCTGCATTTTATAGCATGGGCGATAATAACTTAAATTGATGTATTAAACATGCACAATCATTATTTTAACAATATTAAATGCACCTCCGTAGAATAATCATTTCATAAATACGAAGGACGCATTCGGAAGTGGCACTGTAATTTAAGATGTTACAGGGATTCACGACACCCAAATCCACGACCCTTTCTCTTGAAGACAGATGGAGTTTCTTATCTGGCTGCCGTGTTCCTCTTTCTTGAAGTGAAAATGAATTCTTAAATTAAAAAAACGTATCATCGAGGTAATTTTGGCAGTGTGATGAAGCAATGGGAGAGGAGATACGAAGCAGAATTTCCAGGGATCGGAACAAATTGGACACACTTTCTCTTTCTTTGTCTTCGTCTTCTTCATGGCCAGGATGCTGAGAGTCAGCCAGTTTGGGGGTGCCCTGCAGGGCTCTGGGAGAGGAGTTAAGAACTGACAGATGGTGAGACCATTACATTATTCCCTTCTAATGCCAGGGCTTTGGGAGCTGTTTTGAGCATAGGAAACCCTTAAATAGAAGATCCATTTTGCAGAACGATAGGTTTCTACAACGAGGGGGAGAATCCAGGAGAAATGTGAAAAGTGGGAAGTAAGGGTGTGTAGAAAGAGGAGAGAGAAAAAAACATAAATCCCAATCTATCATTTGTGTGACAGTAGTTACTTTCGTTTCTTTTTTAGACAGGTTGGTGGATCCAAGGCCGATAAACCAGGCTCCCTGGCAGTTCAGCTCGAGTCTTCTGCTGGTGGTGCCCTCTGCTGGTCACTGCCAGCATTTCAACATCATGCATTCAAGAATGTTAATCTCCACCAGGAATGAAGTGCTTTCCAGGGTCTAGGCCCTGTGTTGTTTCATAAACATTATTTTAAATTCATTGGATGAGAAAACTGAGCCTCACAGAGTTTTAAGTGCAGGTCCAACCTCTTAACCGCTGGACTATACTGAGTCAAAGGCGAGGGAACTGACCCTGGATGGCCCTCTTACCTAGCCCCAGGCCTACGGATGAATGCAAATCTAGCCTGCAGTTAAAAAGGCTATACTCCAGACTCTTCGTAATCCTATTTGGAAGTGCATCTTAGTCTCCAAATTAAACCCAGCAGTATCTCAAGCACACGTCCTTTGGGGTAGAATGGATCTTTGAGATTTATACTATTTGTTCTAAGATCTGGTAGTGGCCCCAGGGTGTTCAAGTACTGGAATTTATGCTGATTCTTCCTTCCCGAGAGTGGGGTACACCTTGTACCCAGTCCCTGTCAGGAAAATCTGTCAACTTTACCTTCAAAATATGTCCAGAATCCAGCTTCTTTGTACCACCTCCAACTCTTTCCATCGTGGTCTCAGGCCCTGCCATTGTGCTTTTGTGGTGTCACACCAGCCTCCTCAGTGGTCGTCCTGCGTCAGCATCCTCCTTCTGTCCCTGCACCATCTATTCCAAACACAGTATTGGAGAGAGTCTACTAGAACATAAACCAAAGTTTGTCCCTTCCTCCATCCCATTCTAGGAAAAGGCCAAGTGGTCTACAGAGGTCTACAGAACCATATAAAGTTGCACCTCCCTGCCCACATCTGTCACTTCTCTCTCCTTCTCTTGCTATTTGCTCACTCTGCTCCACTTGCGTGGAATCCTTTTGAATATGCAAGTCAAGTTCTGCCTCTGAGCCTTTGCACTGGCTGATCCTTTTGTCTGGAATGCCCTTCCCCCAGATATCCTCATAACATGCCCCCTTTTCTCCTTTAAAGTTCTCAAGTGCCACCTTCTCAGTGAGATCTACCCTGACCACCCTATTTAAAGTTAAAGCTTCCTCATCGTCAATCTTCCTTCCCTGTTTTATTTTTCTCCACAGCATTCATTATTTCCTGGCACGTTGTACAACATTCTTATTTAGTATGTTTATTCTTTGTCTCCCCGACTAGAATGTAAGCCGCCTGAGCGCATGTTTTTGTCTGCTTTGTATGCCGCTGTTTTTCTGGGAGTCTGGAAAAGTGCCTGACACATAGTAAGCACTTAACAAATGCCTGTTAAATACACAGTGCTGCTCCCTTGTCCCCAGTTGGTAGCAGGCAGGATGATCAGCTGTTCTGGTTTGCTCAGTACTGACCTGGGTTTAGCACTGACAGTCGAGCATCTTGGGATCCCGAGTTCCCGGCAAACTGGGACTGCTGGTCGCCGGAGTGACAGCCTAGAAGAGTGTCAGGAAGGCTTGGCATCCTTAGGAGCTGGTTGAGTCTGGAGGAGGCGCCCATCTTCCCCCACATCATTGGGAGAATGGCTCCATCCCAGGTAAAGCCTCTTGAGTTATTGAAATTGCAGCTTATTATGAAGAAGCAAGTGAGCTTCTATTTCCCTGTAAGTGGCACAGGAGCAGAAAAATGATCGTGTAATGATGGTCCAGTGGAACAATTATTTTCCTGAGATGGGGCAGCACAAAACATCACTGACTACACTCTGTCTGCCTACCCACGCTTCCACCCGCCGCCCCCATCTGGCTGAGCTCAGTGGCCAGTAAATCATCCCAGGGCTTCCCTGCCCTGTGGCTGTTGCCTCTGCAGCGACTCACTGGCTGGCCTGGTCTGGTCCTCCACTGCCTGACTGAGCCCTGTTTCTCCTAGCTGTGCTTTAGGGCAGTTAACCCAGGGGAGAGCCCAGGGGCGAAAGGAGACTGAGGCAGAGAGAGAGGGCAGCTCGAAGGCTCGGGGTGTGACCTTGGGTCAGGGATGGAGGTCTGTGGTGGGGCTACAGCAGAGAAATGGAGAGAGGAGCAGGGATCGGGAAGAGACTTAAAAGCAGTCTTATCAGGATTGTTTAGGCACAAAGGCAAAGGGCAAAGTTCAGTTAGCAGGTAAGGATGGGTTTGAAAGGACAGAAAGCCTGAGGTAGGGTTCATCCATGCTGCCAGCTGAAGGAAGGGTATACATGGAGACCTCTCTCTCTTTAAAAAAAAAAAAATCTCACTATTTATTCAGGTTGTTTGGTCTCTGAGTCTGCCTATGTTAGTCTCCTTGGGCTCCCATAACAAAATGCCACTGACTGAGTGGCTTAAACAATGGAAATTTACTTCTCATAGCTCTAGAGGCTGGAAGTCCAAGATCACGGTGCTGGCTGATTTGGTTTCTAGTGAGAGTTCTCTTCCTGGCTTCCAGACAGTGTTCTTGCTGTGTCCTCGGGGAGTGGGGAGAGACAGAGAGAGAGAGAGAGAGAGAGAGAGAGAGAGAGAGAGAGAGAACCCACTTTCTCCTTCAGGTGCATATGCCCACACATGCCCCCTTGCTCTGATGTCCCTTTCTCTTCCTATAATAGCACCAGCCCCTGCAGAGTGGGGGCCCGCCATTATGGCCTCATTTAACCTTTATGTCTCCCCACTGGCCCTGGGGGTTACAGCTTCAACAAATGAATTGGAGCATAGGGCACACTCAGTCCATAAGATTGCCTAATAGGACTTGGTGCTTCCTCTAGGCCCCTGGGATTGACCGTCTCCTTCTCAGGCCCCATCCCAGACCTCATCCCAGACTTCAGAATCAAGGACTGTAGGTGTTTTTACAACCTCTCCAGGCACTTAAAAAAAACAGGTTTTATTTATTTATTTTTAGAGAGGGAAAGGGAGGGAGAGAAACATCAGTGTGTGGTTGCCTCTTACATGTCCCCTACTGGGGACCTGGCCAGCACCCCAGACAGGTACCCTAGACTGGGACTCAAACCAGTGACCCTTTGGTTCGCAAGCCAGCACTCAGTCCACTGAGCCACACCAGCCAGGGCTCTCCAGGCCCTTTTGGTGCAGAGTGTAGTTTGAGAACAAGTACTGTGAACACAAAAGTGCCTCCCCTGAGAACTATGGCTTTGAGCTTCTCAAGCTGTAGAGTCAGAATCACCTGTGCTTGGGGAAACACAGAGGGTCTGCCCCCGCCCGCAGAGTTTTGGACACAGGATCTGAGGTGAGGCTGGAGAATCTGCATATCCCACCAGCTCCCAGGTGATGCTGCTGCAGCCAGTCCTGGAACCACTGCTTGCTGTGCACTGCTCTGGGCGCTCTCTCAGGAAGCTACTCTTCTGGCCACAGTAGGACCTGCACTCTGGACCCCAGTTCCAAAGTGCTTTCTGTCTCCTTCACTCCAGAGGTGGCTCAGCCTGGCTTCCTGAGGTGACACTGCCTTGGGCTGTTGCTTAGCTCCCCATTGGCAACTGGGTACCTGCCACTCCCTGGCCAGAGCTCTGCTGCAGCACCTGCTCCCTCTCAATTCAGGCTCAAACTGAAGGTGGGGAAGAGGTCCAGTAACCAGTGCCACAGCTGGTTCTCTGTTTCTGGCCAGGCCTCTGCTCAGGACACCCAGCCTTTGCTCTCAGCCCATTCCCTAGCCCCATGTCTCATGCATTGATAAACCTTTATTTTAATTTCTGCTGTTGACCCTGGATGCTGTAGCCAGGGCCCTCCTGCTAAGATCAGACTTTATTGATCTCTTCCTCCTGCCTCCCTGATTTTCTGAATGTGGCCAGCTGGGAGTGATTCCTAGCCACTGAACTGTCTGTATGTGACTTCCATCCTCAGTGTGTCCTGAGAGCCCAAGCTGCCCCTGCTGCCCTTCCTTCCCCATACCTCCCCCAACCCCAGGTCCAGTCCTCATGGGACTGGACCACCCCAGTGGCCAGCAGTCCTGGCCCCAAGTCCTCCCTCCATTAGCTAACCCAGCTGCATTCTTTCCTCTAGGCCGAGTCCTGGAATATCATAGGCCCTAGGTTTTTCCTGGGGCGCTTGGAGATGTAGCCTTGCTCAACTCCATGTTTCAGTGGCCATGGAGGGGTGGGCTGAGCTGCTGGCTGTGCTCCCAAGTCGTTAGGATTGGGGACAGGTGGTTGGCTTTTATTGCATTGTTATCAATTATAGGGGTCCTTCAGCAATTGCTGGCTGGGAATGAGAAGCATGAGGAAGCCTGTGGTTTTTGTCCTAATTTGTTTGGTTTGGGGCTGGACCCCAAGCTTGGGAACCACAGTAATTAGCCCAGCTGCAGAATTGGGCACATGTAGCACATGGCTGTCATTGCTCCAAGGGGCTGGGCCAGCATCAGAGCCATTGGCTCTGACATGAGCTTTTTGTCAGCTAGGGGGTGGGGGTGTGATTGTAGCAGCAGATGTGGCGGGACAGGGCTCTGAGCTCCCAGCCTCTCCTCCTATGCCCCCTCTCATCCATTCTGGTCTGTGAGCCACCCTCCTTGGCTGAGTCTGGGTGGGGGTTAGGAAGGGAGGGGGCCCTGGGATCAGGGGGGCAGAGGAGAAGGGGTGGCACAGCCTCTGAGTGGCTTGGAGGCTCCTTGGATGGAGAGGCTGGGTCTGGAGCTCACCAAGCAGGAACAGCAGAGAGCAGAGGGCCATGTAATCACATGGGGGTGGAGCTGTGCCTGGGCCTGGAGCTCTGGGGACAGCATGTGCCATTGGCCAAGCCAACCAGAAAATTAAAAAGGGGCTCTGGGTGGGAGAAGGGAAAGCAAGAGTCAGAGAAGTGGGGGGCACTGGGCCTATTGAGAGGGCCTCCATGTTACCCACAGATGGCATGAGACTGGGGGCATGGTGCCATGTGGAACTCAGCATGTTGGTCTGAAGCACATTCGAGGCCTGTGACTGGAGCCACAAGCTGTGGGAGACATACACATGGTACACATCCCACAGCCTCCACGGGGGCTCCAGAGCCACCCTGGCCTCCCTTCTGTCCCTCTCAAGTCCTACTTGAGATGCCCCGTCCTCAGCTCACCAGTGTGAACAGTGAGTGTCTTTAGGGTCTTGACTTCTGTGTGCTGTAGAATGTCCAGAATCTGACATTTGGCTGGCTTTAGTTCTTTGCTTTTAATTATGGAAGGAAATAATCGCAGGGAGGTTTTATGATAGACATCAGGAAGAAACTCTCATAAAAAGTAGGTGAGGAGCAGAAAATAATGCTGAGTTTTTGTCTCAACCGTCCAGACAGACACATGGGGCCATGCCGAAGGTGACCTCTCTGGAGGCTGGAGAAGAGACCACAGACCAGAGACCCTGAGGGTTCTCTGAGCAGCTTAAGGCCAGACGCATACCTGGGAGCTAAAGACTTACCAACTACCCTTTCCTTCTGCATCGTCTCCTTGTAGTGTGCCCAGGAGATCAGTCCTTTTAGTGCCACAAGGGGGCACAGTGCCACTGAGAGATGAGGAAGGTGAGAAGGGCCTCTGGGCCTCTGTTTGTTTTAGGTTAACGGCCCTTGTGTTTCGTGGGACATACTTTCTTCTGCTTCCTGTCCGCAAGACTAGAGGAGGTGCTCCATTCCCAACCATGGCTAATGGCAGCCGTTGCCTTTTTCTCTTGACCTTGCCATTCCAAAAGGGTCTTCTGAATGGACAGAGGAAGAGGCAGGACAAGGGTAAAAACACCCAGATCCTGAGAGATGGCCAATGCAGTGAGAGACGAAGAGGGTTGAACACTATCCTGATGGGCTGAGGCTAAGGTTTTGGGTGAGGAAGAACTAGAGGAGCATTTCCCTCAAGCTGGGTTCCCTGTGGATGAGCTGAAAGCCAGAGGACTGTGCTGGTAGGGTGACCTCAGCATCTTTGGGCTCTGATGACCTGATATCTCTGTGGTGAGCCTCATTGCACTGGCTCCATTTCTGTTCCCCCTCTATAGGGAATGCTAATTGAACAGCAGTGATGTCTCTTTTGTTCATTGTTGTATCCTTAGCTGCCTAGAACCTAGTAGGGACTTTGTAAAGTGGATACATGAATTTACCCACGAGGGAGCTACAGCTGATGGGCCCAGTGCTGGGCGTGGTGGCTTCCTACCATGTTTACTGTGGGCTCTTCCATCTGGTTTCTTTCTCTTCTAGGATCCCCTCCTTTCTTCATATTCTACTGCTGTCATTTTTTTCTTTTTTCATGCTCTCTATTTAATCTCCATAGGTCTGGCCTGGTCCCTGGCTGTTCTTAACCACACAGGTCATGTATTTACAGCATGCATTCTGCATGGGACCTCTCCAAAGGCGCAAGCCCAGTGTGAAAACTTGCAGCAACAGTCCCACTGTGCTCTCCTCTCTGGGACCCTTCCAGGACCTCACCTGCCTCTTCCTAAGACAGTCGGAAAAGACCAAGCCAGACCTTGCTCAGGTAGGCTGAGCAGGCCCAGAATGTGATTTGATTGTATCACTCTGACCACACATCATACCCCATGTTCTCTTCAACCTGATGATGTTTGCCATTCTTTTATAAGAATAGAAGCTGTTAACACACTTCCAGGAGACATAAACTTTATTTTCCTGATGTGACTGACTAGATATTGGAGCTCTGCTCTCAGAAGATTTATCAATTGAAATAGCATTGTATGAAAGTACTGACAATTAGAGGTTATACAGAGACTGATTTGCAGCACAGAAAATAATTGTAGGGGAATTTTTGAGAAGGAAGGATCAATAGGATGAGAGACAAATGTAGGATGCCATCAGTGATTTGGTCAAAGGTCAACTTCTAGAGAATATCCAAAATCAGTATATAGTTACCCTACCTATCTATACCTTCTATCTCAACATCTGTAGCCACGGAAAATAATAATCAAGGTGGATAATGAAGGAACCAAAAATTCTGCAAGATTCTCATCCATCAAAGAAGTTTATTCCACACACAAGTGTCGAGCCTGTAATGCCCCTTTAAGTGAACCTGGCTTGCCCACACCTGTAGTCCCACCTTTGGACCTCAAAAAGCAACCTCAGTGTGGTAGGTACCCTTTTAGATGCCCCCCCAGTGATCCTGGCCTCTTGGTGCTCACCTAGTTATATAATCCCTTCCCCTTCAAAGTGGGCTGGAGGTACAGATTTGCTTCTAATGAATAAAATATGACAGAAGTGACGGCATGTCACTTCGAAGATTAGGTTATAAAATACTGTGGCTTCCATCTTGGGAGCTTGCTCTCTCTCACTTTCTCACATTCTGTTTTTTGTCTCTCTCTTTTTTTCTCCAGCCACAGCTACCATGTTGCAAGAACATTTAGGCAGCCTGTGGAAAGGCCCATGAGGTGAGAAATTGAGGCCTGCCAGCAACCACATCAGTGAGCTTAGAAATAGACCCTCCATCCTGCCCTATCCCCGAGTCAAGCCTTTAAGAGGAGGCTACACTTCTTTGGTCTCCAGTGTGACTTCAGCCTCAGGAAAGATTTTGAACCAGAGGTACTCAGCTAAGACATGCTCAGATTCTAGATTTGCAGAAACAGTGTGATAGAGAGTGTGTGTTGTTTCCTGCCACTAAAATTTGGGGTGATTCACTACATAGCAACAGATAACTAATATATCCAGATAGCACCAGTTCTTGATCTCTGACATTCCTTCAGACTCCCTCTGTTTACCACTGCCGCTACTTACCATTCTTCAGCTTCCTGGCTCTATTCCCCCAGTCCTCCTTACCTCTTATTTTGACGCCATATCTGTAGCTCCTTGTCTAGCTGCTTGGGTTGATGGTCATGTCTTGGATCTTATCAGGTGGCTTTGACTTTGGTATCTCCACAGACACAATGTTAGGGTCTGCCTTCTGACTTCACACTTCATAATCTTGTTTAAGAAATGACCCCCTGAACTCTACCCTGGCCAGACCTGCCTCTCGCCTGCTCCAGGTTTGACTCAGAAGCAGGATTAGAAAAGCCAGTGATTTAGTGAAGCAGGAAAACTTAACCAGAAATTCTGGTAAGATTTCTGGTGAAAGCTGAGACAACCTCCTTATCATGAGAAAATCCTTTGCATTGTAACCGTTCACCCCATTCTCTTAGTGTTCCTATCAGTCTGGACTTTCCTGCATTTGTTAGCTGATGGATGGCAAGTGGCTGGCTCATTACTTAGTAAAAACAAGATGTTGTTTTTGGATATTTTTCTTCCCTCCTTCTCTCTCCTACCCTGCCTCACTTAAAAGCTTTCATTCTTTAAGTCTCGTCAGTATTTCATTCATTATTATTATTATTTTTGGAATTTAGACATTGAAATGATCGGGTCTGGGTTCTGTTACAGGGCTCTAGTGACTTACAGCAAATAATATCTGAGACTGAGTGTATATGGCTACTTTTTCTCTGTCATCCTGGTCTCATAATAGTTCAAGCCTTGGAGTGAATCAGAGGCCAACCCAAGGTTGGGCATAGAACCGGACTTCAAATCATTCTTACTGGATTGCCAGCAGATGCTGAAGACTCAAGTTAAATTCAGTGTTCCTGGGTAGGTTGGGGGGCATCTAGTCTAGGTTAGAAATTGGACATGACATTCCTCATGTCTGTCACCAGGGAAATGATGCACGAAGAGTTGGAATTGCTTGGTAACAGGTGATGACTGTCTTGCCTGTAGGAGAGACATAGTAAATGTTTGCTGAAGTGATAAACAAAGATGAAAGCCCACTGAGGACCTGTGTGGCCACTCCCCCTGCTCCCCCTGGGTGATTCATCTATACTGGGTGCAATATAGATGGCAGGCCCCAACATAATTCTCAAAGCATCATCTCCAGGATCTTATTTCTCTTGAGCTCCAGACCCCTGTATCCAGCAGCTCACTAGACAACTGCCCATCAGTGTCCCTCAAGACATGGAAGCTCCTCATGTCCAAAACTGAACTTCCTCTCCACCCAAAGTTTCTTCTCATCCTGTCTTTCCCATCTTCTGGAATCTCTTCACTTTGCTCAGGACAGAGAACTGAGGGTCAGATATGGCTCCTCCTTCTCCCTCACATTGTACCTGTGGTCAGTCACTGAGTTTGGTTCATTCTACCTCTTGCACATCTCTTGAGTGGGGCCACATCTCTCTATTTCCATTGTTACCCTCATGTTTCTCCTTTTGGCCCTTTGCTTTCAGGGTGGCCTGTGGCCAGTTTCTCTCCACATTCCTGCCAGGGAGATGAGCACAAAATACAAGTTTGTTTAATCATTTCCTTTTTAAAACCATTCAAAGACATTTTATTGCCCTTGGGTAACCTGCCCAAGCTGTGAGCAAAGGCAGCCGGGCCCTACCTGATCTGATCTGGCCCTGCTTCCTTCTCTGGCCTTATCAATTTTTCATAGCACACCTTGAAAGTTAGGTTTCAGGCACAGTGGATACCTTTCAGCCACCCTCAGATGCCTTTGTACACAAGACTTCCTTGGGAAATTGCCTGGGGACCCCCTCCCCCGTGTCTCACCCTGTAGCCTGCGTTTCTCCTCTTTGTCCTCCCAAACTCAGCCTAGAGAAATCTTCCCTACCACCCAAGTTTGGGCTGGCTGTGTCCTGGTGTGCTCCTGCAGCAGCCAGTGTTTGCTCTGCCACTGTAATACTTGCTTGCCTCTTTGAGAGCAGCAACAGTGCCTGGCCCACAGGAGGAGGTTAGTATTGATAAATTAGTCCCTGGGCAACAAAGGAATGCACCAAAACTACTGAGGAGAAGTTTTATACCTTCTGGGTACCAATACCTAGTGAAGACCTTCACCTGCCCCACCAATCCAGCAAAGAACATTAGCTGGTACTGCAATGCAATGAGTGTCAGACTCAGTGTCCTGAGGCTGCAGGTCTGAATCCAAACTCTGCCTCTTATTAGGAGAAGTTACTGAACACCTAAGCCTCTGTTTGCTCAGCTGCAAAGCAGGAACCGTAACACATACCAGACAGAGTTGGTGTGAGGGACACGCAAGGTGGCCACTGCTAAGGTGCCCATCTCAGTAAATGGCTGGCTGGGATGGAGTCGTCCCCTCTATGGCCATAGAAACCTGTGCCCAGGGCGATGAACTTGTGCTTTCAAAAGCAAGGTTGACAGAGCAGACTTGGTAAGGGCCCAGGTTGTCGGATATGATAATAATAGTCTCATTTATTAATATAAAGACCTGCTAATAGAGGCAGCACTTTTAATTAGCCAACAGAGCCACAATATTAATTTTTATCCAGAGTTATTTAAGTCCAAGAGCCTTCCTCCCCTCTTCTGTTAGCACTTAGCTGGAGGGCAATTGAGAACATTTGTAATTGGATTTCTGTGCAGGACTTAATTATAAGGAGACAATAAAGCCCCTGAAATGCGGCAGGTCCGACCCTGCTAACTATTATTTTCCAGAGACACACTCAGGCCAACGAATGCGCAGATTTATCTAAATTATAATTTTAAAACTTCACAGAGCTCTCCTTCTCCCGCCCCCAGGACGGGCTCAGAGGACTCGGCCAGGAGGACAGATTTGCAGGGAGGAGGGCAGAAGTGGAACCCTTCGTTCCTGCAGTCAGGTCTTTCGCTCCATGGGCCACTGAGCAGCTTCCCCAGACCCCTCGGGATCTCAGAAGTGCATTTTCTTCCCTTGGCCAAATGGCTTATTAATGGAATTGGCTTATTTATATCTCACCCAGAAAATCCCAAAGTGATACGGCAACAGGGAGATATCGAGCCAATTAGTTGTTGGGCTTGTTGTCGTGGGGGGAAATCTAGTTATTAATTTACTGCCCTTCACCAGCAGCAGAATCGATTCAGAGGAAACCAAAAGGAAAAGAAGAGGAAGAGGGAGAAAAAAGCCATGTGTTTCGGACCACCTGGGAAAACTCAAAGAGACAAGACTAAACTGTTTATACCTTCATCAAAGCTGTCTCACCATGGGAGATCAGGGAGTCGGAGGCTCTGTCCGAGGTCAGCCGGGAGCTGTGAGCATTTACTGTCCATCTACTGTGGACCTGACTGTTTGTATACGTCACTGCATTTGGTTTGTACAGCCTCTCTGTCAAATGGGCTTATTTCACCCACTTCACAGTTGTTCATTCATTCACTCATTCATTCTTTGTTGAATCTCCTTTGGAGAGACAACAGTGGACTAGAGACAGCCTGCCCTCCTGGAGCATACTTTCTAGCTCAGATGGAGAAACTTGGCCAAAGTCATCAGCCAGCATTCATACTTGGCAAGACTAAAATATGAACCCAGGTAAGTTCTGGCAATGCCAAAGTCCAGTAAAGCGCTTTGCCTTCTCTTGGGTGCCAGGTTCTGTGGGTGGCACGGCCCGCTACAAAGCATACAAGGTGAGGGGCCATCCACCTTCCCAAATGGACAGCCCCGGAGGCAGACAAGAGATCACCAGCCAGTACAGTTTAGTTTAGGACCTGGAAGACAAGGGTCTGCTGAGATGAGGTCAGGGGAGAGGAATTTTGCTATACCGCAAGAGTGATTGTGGAAGACGAGGAGCTCAGAAGTACAAGTACTTTTCTTAAAAAAAAAAAAAAAATCATTCATTATACTTGTAGAAATTTGGGGTATGAAGTGGTGGGAACCAGAATAAGTGAGCAATAAAATAAAATGTCCTGTTAAGATCACACTGTAACATATTGCGAATAATTTTCCCAAACATTAAAAATGCTTTGTGATCATAATTTCAAATGATAATATAATGCTCCATCTTGTGGATATACTATAATTTATTTAACTTTCTAAAACTTGGTGGATATCCAAACACATGGTGGATATTTAATTTGTTTTTACTTATTAAATATAAATGATACAAATATGTACGTTTGTCCTTAGTTTTACTTGCTCAAAATCAAAGTGGAATTATTCTCCAACAAAGAGAAGGAATGTTTTAAAGATCTTTGAGGCTTATTGCCATATTGCATTCTAGAATATTGCACAGATTTTTATGGTGCAAGCAGTGTGCATCACGACACCGTACCTTCATCAATGGCCTGCACTGCCTTTCCCGGTTTTTGCTGATTCAACAGGGCAACAAATGCATTTCATTACTGTGTTTTTTCACATATATTGATTGTTAGTGAGGTTCAACATTGCTTTGTATGTTTAAAACATGATTTGAATTTTTTCTGCAATAGCCTATTCTTGTTTCTTACACATTTGGGGGTGATTAGTGCATTTTGTTATGTATAGATACTATTTTATGTATTAAGAACATTAATTTTTGATGTTTTTGTTGACATTTTTCTCAGGTTGATTTTGCTGTTTACTTTTTACCCTCTGATTTTTTTATAGAGATGGTTTGAATTTTTATGCAGCCAAATATATCTATTTCTTTTTTTGTGATTTCCTCAATTCCTTTTATGCTTAGAAATTTTATCTCCATACTGAGATAGAAATAATAATCTATATTTAATCTATTTTATGATTTCATTTTTTACATTTAACTCTTTAATCTATCTAAATTTTGTTTTGTTCTATGTTGTGTGATAAACATTTAAATAGGAAATCATTTATCCCAGCATCACGCATTAAACAATGTTTTGTTTCCCCTTCTGCACATATCACATGCTAACTTTTTTAATTTATATACAGTAGATTATTTGAGTTATTCTGTTCAGTTGGCTCTTCTATTGTAATCACACTGTTATAATTATTGTATCTTTATAGATTCAGACATTTTTGAATATGAAATGTAGCATTTTATTATCTGGTGGAACAAATCTTCTGCAATTACTCAGTGTAAAAAAAAAATTGGCTATTTCTGTTCATTTTCCAGATGAATTTTAGAATCATGCTGTCTAGCTTCAGGAAAAAAAAAATCTCATTTGGGACTTTGAAAGGGATTAGATTCAACATATATCTTAATTCATGAACCATTTGCATCTTTATACTGTGCAGTCTTACCATTCGGGAAAATGACATGTTCTGGCTTTTTCTCCCATCCTTTGTTTTTGCAGGTTTAACTCTGGTCTAAGTGAAATTTTAGTGAATACTATGAGTTGAGGATCAAAACTGATTCCTTTTCAAACAGCCAATTTTCCCAGGTCCCAGTTTTCATGAAACTCATGCCTTCCCCAGGGATTTATGGTTTCTGTTATCATTTATTAAATCCTTGTGTATGTGTTAGGGTCTGTTTCCAGGCTGCCTAATCCCCCTGATCAGCCTATTCTTGTGCTAATACCACACGATTTTAATTATTGTCTGGTCTTTCCGAGCTCTAGTTGGAAACGCCGCCCCCTCCAGATGGCTCGTGGAGTCGCTGCCTGCTTCTCCCAAACCAGGATGCATGTCCTGAATACAGAGCCAGTCCCTTGATCAGAGCCTCTGGTCAGAAGCTTTTCAGTGCTCCAAGGGACTTGGACTGAGCAGTTGGATGCCAGGGTTTGGTTTGTAGTTGAGCAAACACCAAGGCTGGTGCAGATGGAAGCCTGATCCCTGCCCCTGCCCTTCTCCTTAGTTCAGCACAACCAGAGGCTGGCCATGGGGGGGTTCCAATCTCCAGACTCCCCCAGGGAACAATGCAGGAGAATGAGTGACCTGAACATTCCAGGGAGGTGGTGCAAGATAATAATAATATTGCTCTACTGGAAACCTCATTTCTCAAGGGCCTACTTAGCCAGGCCTGTGCTAAGGCCATTGCATACATTACACTAATTTCCACCAAGCCCCTGAGCTAACACCTCATTTTACACATTAGAAGACTGACTCAGAGGGAGTAAGAAACACCTAACATCACCCAGCTCCTAAGCAGCGAGCCTATTTTTCACCCCAGTTGTGTCTAATTCCAAATTCTATGATTCTTACTGTTGTATGGACGTTGACCCAGCAGCCCCTCCCCCAAGGGCTCTTCCGACTGGGGAGTTTATCATCTGGAGGAAATCTCTGAGGTTCCTTGAGCTTTGAGGGGGTCTCTCACTCCAGCTTTCCTGGTAATGTCGCTGGTAATGTGAGTTCTAGGTGTTTGAAGCTGTTTACCTGAGCCAGGGCTCGTGGTCACCTCACCACCCAGGCTAGTGGGGTCACCTGAGCATCTATGCCATCCTCAGCCATGGGGAACTCTACGTCTCCTTCCATCCTTCTTCCAGCCTGCTGCTGCCCCTTTTCTCAGCCAAAGAGGCAAGCTGGCCTTTTTAGCTGGAGCGTGTGTGTGGATGGGGGTGGAAGGGGCCTGTGTGCACAGTGAGGGTGGGAAGCAAAGGCTGGGGCATGAGGAGAGTAGGGGGAAGCCCATTGCTCAAAAAAGGATTCTGTGGACCTGGTCACATTCTGTCTGAAACAGTGGCTGAGGTGGCTAAAACTGCCAGAATTTAAAAATAATAAGCATTCGTTTATTGAGTCTCTATTAATAAAAGAATACAATCTCAATTTGCCTCTCATCTTGGGTCAGTGAGCAAGCAATGAGCACACTTTTCCACTTACGTAATCAGTGTGCATCTGTCCCCGTGGAGCCACCTCTTTGCCACAGGGGTTTGTCCACCTTTGCATATACATGTGTTGACATGGTTCCCACGTTCAGTTCTTCACGGACTACAGCATCCCATCATGTCAATAATCCATAATTAAAAAAACATATTTCAAATGCTGACTTGAAGGGGCGATGACTGATGGACTGATGGAGAACGACCTGGTCATGGGAAGATGAAACACGTTTGCTGTGTGGGGATTTTGCTTTTGCAGGGCATGGGTAACGCAATAGTGCAAATATGACTCAGAAGACCTTCCTTTGATGCAGGTAGAGCCCTGGGCTTGGAATCTAGGCACCTGTGTTCTGACCTTGGCTTTTTCTTTTATGGACATTGTGGGTTTTTCTAAGATATTTTCTTCCCCTTGTTCTCAGATTTTACTTGTTTTGTTCTGACAGTCATAGAAATCACGAAACCACAGAGATGGAGGGGCGTGAGAAATGACGTTGCCTAACCCTTTTATTTTACAGACGAGAAAAAACGAGCGCCGGGGTTCAAGTCGCTTGTCCAAGGGGGCAAAGTCAGCCAATGCTTTTACACAGGTCATCTCCACCAGCCTCGTGCTTCTGGGAATCACAGCAGAGATGTAGGGCCTGGCACTCTTGAAGAAAGGTTTAATGAGATGCTTCATTATATTCACACCAGGCCAGCTTTGAAACTTGAGAGAGTTTTTCCATCTAAGCTGTTGGCATGTGCTGCCCATGAGCAGGCTTTATGGGAAGGGGGAGGAAAGGGCTCAAGGTCCCCACCTGAGTCCTGAGGTGGTTCTGTTTCCCTCCAGGACCCTTCTTTCATGTCTTCTTCTTCTTCTTTAACTATTTTTTATTGAATTTATTGGGGTGGCATTAGTTAAGAAAATTATATAGGTTTCAGGTGTACTAGTCTATAATCCATCACATGTATATTGTATTGTGTGTTCACCACCCCAAGTCAAGTCTGTGTGAGCTGAGCCATCCTTCAAGCTGCTCTTGGAACAGGCCGAAGCAGTCACAACATCACCATTCTGCCCCGGCAGAGTCTCTGAACAGTTTGGCTTGTCGTAATTATCTCACTATCTTCCTATTTTTCCGTCTCAGTTCACAGTAAGCTCAAAGTGAACAAAAAGATGGGTGCAGGGGGCAGGGTGGGGCCTGGAGCCCCAGGAGCTCTGGCCTGATCAGAGAACCCACAGCTGGGAAGTCTCGGGTTCTGATGGAGCCTCTTCTCAGGAAACTGGCTGTGCAGAAGGGTTGGGAAGGAGACTCCAGGAAAAGCTTTTGTCCATTTAAAGTTATCCTAGAGCAATAATAAGTCAGCAATGTCAATGACACAGAGATAGAACAGATCCACAAAGGGGTGAGACCCAGTCAAGGGTCAGGAGGAGGGAAGCAGTGTTGCCTACGTTATGCAGTTCCCTGACCAAAGGAGGGGCCCTTGAGAGGAGGTCAGACAGCCTTGGGGGAGTGGCGTGGAGCACAGAGGGAAGAATCACGTCATGGTTTTCCAAGTTTTTAATTTTCTAAAGACTGAGATCAAAGACTTCCAAGGAAGTTTCCTCCACGGTGCTGTTTGGGGCCAGGGCTCTCTGGATTGTGCACTTTGTCCCGTGTCCCTCTGGCTCTTTCTTCTGTCTCTGATGAAATAAAATTTTAATTCAGTGCAAAGACACACAGAAGAAGGAGGAATGGTAATGAGAGCCTAGGAACAGGAAGGAAACAGTGGTGGATGGGCAGGCTGGGCTGGTGGAAGGGACTGGCCTACAGCCTCCCTGATACCGACCATCTAGGGCAGAGCTTCTTGAGCCAGGAAGCGGAGTCCTTGCCCCCAGAAGTTTCTCCGTGGCCTGGGTAGAAAGAGAGGTGGGAGGGGTAAAAAGAACAGGAAAGGTGATGCCTTGAGCATCGCCCCTCATGTCCACTTGCCATCCCCAAAGATCCTGAGTGTTTTTTTCCCTTCCCTTTCTCTCTTTGTTTTACAGCAGGAAGTTGGCCTGTATTTCTCTCTCTTCTATCAGGTGTCCTTCTTCAGGTCACCTCTGAAATAGGAGCCTGATTCTTGAAACAGCAGGATCCCATTACATTTCTAAGATCCTCTCAACTCTCCACCACATCAAAACAGAGTGTGTCCTATAACAAACCCTGGGGCGGTGAAGGCTAAGTACATCTCAAAGCCATACATATGGGGAAGTCCTGGTCTTCATATAGTAAAAATGAATTGGGCCCACCAATCTCATGGGCCCTTTTTCCTTCCTCCTCAGGATCTCTTCCATTCATTCGATCACTCTTTTATCCCACGGAGGGGCTCCTGCCACACCCAGTCCCACCTCCATGCCTCTCTCTTGTTCTCAGTCTTCTAGCAGAACACGTTTTGTTCTCTATTAGGGGGACAAACAAGTACCTCCAGACTCTGTGACTTTTGTTGCATTTGTTGAGGTCAGAAATGCCCAGACATGTAGAGAATTTTTATGAGAGTTGATTGGAGCCAAACTGACAACATATACCAGGGAGCAAGATCTCAAATGCTCCTGAAATAAGAGTTTTGCAACTTCTTTCATGGATCTGAAATTAAGGAGGGGATTTAAGGACGATTACAGGGAGGTGAGGGATCAGATTACAGGATAGATAACAAGATTATGTGCTTTCTTAGGGGTGTCTGAAGTTAAGGGCACTCGAAGTAATGATCAGGAACTGGGACATGGAGGCAAAGGGAGATGAGAGAACCAAGGAGAGATGAGACTGGGAAGGTGAATTAAGAAGTTAGAATTATGAATGATTCTCGGAGATTAAACAACTAAATATATTTTTGTTTGTTTTACCAGTTTTTAATGTATGCTTCTTAGGTGGAGCTCTTATTAGAGGACTAGGATTATACAGACATTTATGAGTTCAGTGGAAAAAGCAGAAGAGGAGTTGGTTTCCAGTTTTTTCTAGTTTGTTTTATTCCTCATGATGAGCCTCTCTTCCCTGGAGCTGGAACCCTCCCTCCCCGCACCCCACCCCACCTCCCCTGCTCCTATTCTTGGCATCTGGGGCACTTCATACCTTATTGATGTTTGTCCCTTTTCTGCTTTGGTTACCTAGCAAAGGTTGGGATTTAAAAAAATATTTCTACTAGGAAACTAAGGGTTTCCTCGAGGTTGCAGGGGCTGGGGTGAGGGGAGAATGGAGAACTGCCATTAGTGGGTGTAGAGTTTCAGTTTTACAGTGAGAAAAGAGGATGGGTGGTGGTGATGGTTGCATAACAGTGTGAATGTATTTAATACACTGACCTGTCTACTTAAAATGGTTGAGATGGGAAATTTTATGTTATGTGTATTTTATCACAATGAAAAAAAGCATCAAAGTGAATGGATATATAGATCACACACACTGCATTCGGCCTCAGTGTTTGGTAGCATGTTGACTTTTCCTCACTGTGATGGTTCATTTTCTGTGTCAACGTAGCTAGGTTATGGTGCCCAGTTGTTTGGTCAGACATCTATCTAGATGTTGCCACAAAGCTATTTTTTTAGATCAGATTAATGTTTACATTCAGTAGACTTTGGGCAAAACGTATTTCCTGCTGTAATGTGGGCGGGCCCACCTGACATTTGAAGGCCTGAAGATCAAAGCTGAGGTTTGCCAAAGAGGAGGAAGCTCTGCCTCTGGGCTGCCTTCAGACAGAAGACTCCAGCCTCAATGCTGCTGCAGTCACTAGCCTGCCAGCTTGCCCTGAAGATAGTAGATGTGCCAGCTCCTAAAGTTATGTGAACCAATTCCATAAATTCCCTAAAATCTCTCTGCCTCTGTTGCTATCCACCCATCTACACACACACACACACACACACACACGCTATTGGTTTGACTAATGCACTCACCTGAAACTGTTGGAGATGGAGGTGTCCAGACTTCTCCCAGAGGAGACACAGATGAGGGCCCCCTCCCAGGTCTGGCAAGTGTTCTGTTTGCTCTCCTACTCGCCTTTCCTGGCTTCTTTCTTGGAACTGATCTTCCCCCTTCAGTGTCTGCCTTCTGCCTCCAGCCTACTTATCCTACTCCTGCTTTCCCTGTCCTGAGCCTGTGGGCCTGACCTGCCTCCTGGCTCTCCAGGTGAATGGGCTATCTTTCCTACTAGGCCCCAAATACTTTTTGGACCCTGGTCCCAGTTAGGCTTTCAGAAAGCCATCTACTGATTTTGTGGTCAAGTGGACCCTATCTGTGACTTGAGCACATGGAGATCTGGCTTGATTCACTTCTTGATTCACTGCTACTTATTTACTTGTAGCATTATTTACTGACTGGCTCCTAGCTGGTTCTGCCTTTGGGTAAACCTTGATTCATCTCCTGTTTTCCTTGGTTGGCATCCACACCTAGTTCTCTGAGGGCTTACCTCTCAGGTACCAACTTTCACTTCTGAAACCTATGAGCATTAATTCAGCTTAGTCCCACAGCTAGGTAGAGACCCTCATCTCCTCCTGCCTGTAGGTCCTGTGGAACTATCTCCAAAAGAAGGATTTATGGCTAGTTCTATCTCTCGTTTGCCTTTTGTAATATCTATGGACCCCATTACATACAATATCTTATTTAACTCCTACAAAACCCCTATTTAAGACACAGCATACCCATTTTATAGACTTGAAAACTGATACACAGAGAAATGATATAACTTGCCCCAGACCACTCATCTTTGGGATGGAATTCAATTGCAGGGGATTTAAACCCAAGTCCTATGCTCTTGGGGGTATATGAAACCCAGCAATTAGAAAGGAGTAGGGAGTGAAGACTCAAGAAAAAGGAGGCAGAGACATACAGTGAAGCCAAGAATCAGATCAGTAGTGTACTATTATTATCACTTACTATATATTATATGTAATATTAGTTAATATATATCATATTACTTAACGATATATTATTAACACGTAGCAGAAAGTCCTGAACATGTGCTACTGGTGGGCTCCAAATTAGGCTCCCAGCTTCTAGCAGCCAAACACAGTGCAACCTCATCTGTCTGTCAGCTCACTTGCTGGGCTGAGGGGTCAGACAGATCACGGTGTCAATACAAACACACGTTTACCTGCAACACCCACTTCCCGGAGGCTCTCCAGTGGCTTGTCCCTCAAACTGAGGAGCCCAGCACTCTGAGACTCCTATTTGTAGTAAAAATGAAGAAAAGAGATGAATCTTTCTCCCTTTGAGTGATTCGGTGTTCACATTAGGTTGTAAATTCTGAGAAAGCTGCAACTTAGCTTCCCCACCCCTTTGTGTACGTAATGGTGCCCAGTCTGGTGTCATGCTCACCTGAAGCAATGAATCGATAGCAACTCTACTGAACAAATGTTAATGAATGCCCAAGAGTTGTCCCCTCGCACCTGCTTGTTCTAAGAGGAAAGATCCATTTCCCGGGAAGACTTCCAAGGATTACACGACTCGAGAGATAATGAAGGGCAGAGTTGTGTAGGGTCAGCAGGGCAGATCCTGTGTAGGATCTGACCTCTGGAGTCAGACCCCAGTGGCTGTACCACTTAGTAGCTGTGTGACCTTCGGGAAATCCCTTAACCTCTCTAAGCCTCCGAGTATAAAAATGGAATATTCCTATCATATGAGATTAAGAGGCCTAAAAGAGAAGATGTTCCAGGGCTTGGGATTTGATAGGTGGTTCACAACATTCATTTTTAAAACTTGTATTCATTCAGAACATTATTACGGGGCATGTGCCAGGGGCTAGGCCCTCAGGGTGCTTTGTCCTGTAAACAGGACAGATAGGCACCTGGCAGATTCCTCCTCCCCACGTCTTCCTTCCTGAGGACAGTAGTTCCTGCAGCAGATATTTAATAAGAGAGGTCCTCCAAGCTCAAGTTGCTAAGGGGAGACGGACCGTGGTAGGGAACCCTGGGGTGCAAGGACCCCATGTGAAGAAAGGGCCCCCTCTATCTGGTCTGTGTTCCAGCCGACTCCAGGGCCCCTTCAGACACTGACAGAGGCCCATCTCTAACCAGACTCTTAGCAGGAGCTCGGGAGGGTCACATTAAGGCTTTGTTGAGAAATGATCACTGGGTTTTCACTGTGGTGGAACGGAGCTCTCCCAGTGCTCTAGGGCTGCATTTAAAGGAGAAGCAGAGGATGGCCCCTGCACTCACAAGCTCACAAACCCTTCGTGCAAATGGAAACAATGCACTAATTATACACAGGCTTGCTCTGCTCCCACTCTTCAGGATGTTGTGTTTGCATTTTTCTCACCCTCAGGCCCAGCGTTTGCATCTCTCCTGTCTCTTAAGGAATTGAGTGTGTGTGTAAACACCATAAACTCAGAGGCTACAAAGTAGGGACTGAAAAATCTTCACAGGTATTTTCTCTTTGAATCTATGATCTTTCTACAACTCCAGATCGCGTGACTTCTGTAACACGCGTTTGCTGACATGCCTTTGTTTCTTGAATCCCAGGCCCGGTTCTGACGGTGTCAGAGTCTGTATATATACGACTGGGCTGTCCATGACAGTGGGGTCTGTGTCTCCCCCGGCAGGTGGCGGCACTGTGAAGGCAGCAGCTACCTCTGCCCTCAGAGTGCAGGCTCTCTGAGGGCAAGGGCTATGTCTCCTCCTCCAGGAGACGTGACTCTCATTGCCAGGCACACAGAAGTGGGGCCCGAAAACCGTTCTGAGCTCGCTTTCAGGAAGGGAGTGAGCAGCGGTTGCTGGCCTGCTCAGCTGAGATGTCCCATGGACAGATTCTTGAGTTATCCACATCTGCCCTCTTCACCAGCTGAGAGTGGAAGTGTCACCCACACACTTTGGGGTGTGAGCAAGGACATTAGAAAAGCGGACGTACTGACAGCAGAGGGAGCGTGATGCCCTCAGATCAGCCCACCTGCTTTATCTTCTCCCTCTTCCCTGGGCTGGATCTGGAGGCACACACTGCCTGGCACCTTTCCCTTGACTCCCCTTAACCCCTCAACTGAAAATAAAAGACAACAAAAATGCCCTTCCCATAGCATGGTGGAGACATTCCTTTTCCAGAATCCTTATGATTTTCATCACACTACAAGGCTGGGGAGGGCAAGGACCCAGCTTTTCTCAGTTCTTATTTTATCCCAGGGCATGTGCCCACAATGCCAAGCCACGGTAGATGCTTAATACAAGTTTTGTATAAATGAATGAATGTAATTTTCAGGAAGGGCTAGGAGCAGTCTCCTCATTCTTCAGAGGCCTCATTCACCTCTGGGCAAGTGCCTCAATCCAAAATGCCTCTGCCCTGTCAGTCTTTTGTCAGAGAAAAGCTATATTCTGGGGTCTTGGGGCTAGAGGGCAGTGTTCACCAACCGGTACAAGCTGGAGCAGCGTGTGTGTGTGTGTGTGTGTGTGTGTGTGTGTGTGTGTGTGTGAGAGAGAGAGAGAGAGAGAGAGAGAGAGAGAGAGATGACTGGACATTAATAAGCTCTGGCTCCAGAGAGAATTCCAGAAGTCCCTCAAAACAACTTAGCTCATCTGTACATGATACCCTGCTTCTCAAATATGCTGTGAAATATTCTTCTGCATATATGCTGCTGAACAAACAAGTTTAGTTGAAGATTTAAGGGTATTTTTTATCCAGTAAACTTTATTTATATATAACAACAGTACAAATTGTGTCCTTGGCTTGCAAAATAGGAGTGTTTCATATTTACAATAGGTACACAATAATATATTAGAATAACAAAAAACCCTATTTTATTGGAACGTTTTAAATACTTAATTTTCTTGCAATTTTTTATTCCACAACACCTGTAAAAACAACAAAACCAGACAACTATTGTTGCATTGTCTTAAAAATATATATAATACAGATTCCAGTGTGTCAAGAAGAGTGGGTTTGGGTAGGAGAAGTTGTGGGGAGAGGCAGGTGGGCTCAGGTCCCTCGTCTCACTGGATAAGGAGCTTGTCCCTTCCTCCCTGACACACTTGAGGGCACCTGCCCTGTATGGAGGGGACTGGTTTCCATTCTGCTCTCCACCTGTAATGCCAGTAAGGAGGGCAGAAAGTCAGGCTCTTGAGTGAAAGCCAGAGGATCTGCCCACCTTCCTTGAGCTTGGACAGGAGGAGCAGGCCGAGCTGCAGAGAGGGCACAGCCAGGTCTGAAGGCGGAGCTTCTTTCAGGTGAGGAGTGTGAGAGGAGGACGTTGGCAGAAGGCTGAGAATCTCCAGTTTGCTTGCTGGGGGTGGCCTTGTGGGACCAACAGTGGTCTTAATTCTCTCCCAGGACTTTCCTGATTCTAAGAATGAAGCTTTATCCTTCATTGGTGGCATCACTGAACCCCAGTAGCTGCCACTTCACTCACTGGGAAAGCCAGGAGGAAGGGGGCGGGGAGAAGACAGATTTGGTGTTATGAAGGGGATGCACCATTTTCTCAAAGCTTGTTGTTAAGGCTTCTCCTGAACTTCGCCCCCACCCCCAAGTCTCCCTGCGGGATCCACTCCTACATGTACTTTTGTGTCTATGAGGCTGCTTTGCATTTTGTCACCCATGGAGCCTCCTAGGCCCCCAGTCTCAGTTCTTTCCTGTCCACAGCCAGGCTGCAGGAACCATTGGCTGAGAAAAGATGGCTTCCCCCAGAGGCTCAGTTTTCAATGGCTGTGGGTTAATGGGGCCAGGTGTGGCAATAGGAATGCACCTGGAGATTTATCAGCCAGAGGCTTTCAGGCATTCTCTATGTGTTCTGCCCAGGCCAGTTTTAGTCTAGCACACCCATGCATTACTTCTGCTTCATGCACAGCAGGGCCAGGATCCTCCACTGCTATTTCTTGTCCTGATTTGGTGGAAATGAAGGAAGATCAGCAGCTCAAGCAGCAGGGGAAGTGTCACTACAAGAGACAGTGGCAGTGGAAATGAGGGAGGCTCTATTGCCCCAGTAATGTCCCCTGAATAAGGTAAGGCAATTGGGTTGGTCGTCTTTCTTCCTTCTTCTAGAAAACCCCTGCCCCCTGCAGGTGGGCATAGAGAACTGTACCTGCTAAGCTGGTGGCAGGAACCAGCAGTGTGAAGAATGTAAATTTGGTAGAAGAAGGCCCTTCCTGGTCTTGTTGCTTGCTGTTTCTCAACACATAGAGTAGTGCCTAGAAAATAGTTGCAGATCTGAAGTTTCCCTGAATGAATATAAGAAACAGATCCCTTGCTGATCCAAGCCTCAATGACTGAACTCTGCAAGGAGGCGGAGCTCTCTGCCAGGGGTGGATTGGAAACGATTCTGAGAGACTGCTGTGGGGAGGGGGCGGGAAGCCAGCATAGAAGCACCTGACACAAAGCTGAGGGCGGGAAGCTGCAGCCAGCCGGTCCAAGTGACTTGCTCCACCAAGCCGGCCATCTTGTCCATCTCCATGTTGCCCGTTAGCACCCTGCTTGCAAAACACATTTCTGGGGTCCTGTTCCTTTCCCAGAGATTTGTTTCTTGTGCAGATCAATAAAACAAAATGAATCTGGATTGACTTCTTTCCCTGCCTCCCTCCAAGATCGATGGCTTCATGTGGGGGAGGAGCAGTGACTTTAATACTTGCTCTTCACTCAAGGTCAAAATATCTTCAGATTGGATAATAGTAAGGAGTTAGGCCAGCCAACTTCCTCTCCTCCCTGTTCCACAGGGCACTGGTTCTTGGTGACCCAAAGTCAAGGGCTGGTGAAGGACAGGTGAGAAGCCAGGGAGGGGGCTGCCCTGGGTTGAATCCAACTGACTCTTCCTTTTTCTTAAATCCTTTTTCAGGGGTGTCCCTCTGCCACTTCCTTTGCCAATCCAACTTCCCCAACTCTCTCATGGAATCCTGAGAAATGGGGCCAAGCCACTCTTGCCAGCTCTGGCTCCTCTTCTCTTTACTCTCCAATCTGCACCCCATCCCACATCATTCTCTATACTCTCCAAAAACCTTCAAGGAAGCATCCTCAGTGGCAGTGATTGGTCACCAGAAGTAGCTGCTGGGAGGTACCCAGGTGGCTGCAGAGAGGTGAGGGATGTTAAGATGCAACTGAGATGGCTAACTTGCTTTTATGTCTTGGTGGAGCAAAGTCCAAGATGGCAGTTTGAGCAGTGGTGTGATCAGAAAACCCTCATTCAGAGTTCAGAAGTAAAATGAGGTGGGCTGGATATTTTTTGTGGGTAGCACAAAGTTCTTTGCTCACATTCCTCTTGCCCATATCTCCTCTTTTCATTTCCATAAGCCATAAGCTCTGAGATGATAAGTTTTAGGTGCTGTGAAGGGTCAACACTTTGGCTTAGTGAGGAAGGCCAGTGGCTAGTATTTCTTTCAGGCAGTTAATAGGGCCCAGAGAAACTTTAACAGAAGTGGATTATCAGAAGAAAGTGGCCTTAGCATGGCTGGTTGTGAATTATAATGAAAACAAGCAAGTTTCCTGAGTATTTTGCTGAATGCCCTTCTCTTCCCATTTGTCAGCTGCATTTAGGCAAGAAACTGGAGCTGAGAATACCAGGCGATGTCTGCTGTGTGGTTAGCTCAGCAATCCAAAGCCACACACCAGGGATGAAAGCCAGCCCTCAGAGCTCCCCCACCCCCAGCCCTTTCCTGGGAATCCAATGTAGTCAGCAGAGCCTCTGGAAGTTGGACTTGTTTGGAGGTATATCAGGGCACAGAGGAGCTGGGGCCCAGAGTTTGTTACAGAGGAAATGACCCTGGTCTGGTCTCTCTGGGGATGGCTAGTCCAGTTTCTCACAGCATTGCAGCCCCTTGAGAAGTAGGTGGAAAGAGGAGGTTGGTCCTCTCCTGTCTCCCCCCTTCCCATCCCTTTGCCTTTCTCTTGTCCTCCTTCACCCACATTTTGGTGCTGCTTGTAGAGAAGTTGGAGCTGTCTGCTTGGATCCTTGCCAATGTGGGAGACTTGGAAACTCAGTTGCCATCCTGGTCACCAAGGTCCTGCCCCAAGAAAGCCATTTCCCTCTTGATGACTCCCACTGGCTTCCATGGGTCCTCTGGACTAGGGTGTGGAGCTTTGGTCTCTTTAATTGGAAACTACACTCAGGAGAGTTGGTCATCATGGTTTTAGGTGTCAGCAGGAGAGCAGGAAAGGAGCCCAGTGGGAAGCCACCCACTTTTCCTTCAAACTCTTAAGGACAAAAGAGGCAGAAGACAGTCGTGTGGGGATGCTACAGTCATTTCTCCTGAGCAGGTGCTCACTCAGGAGCTTCCACATATGAGTGAAGGGTTGTCTCCCCTCTCCAGGCACAAGAGAAAGAAAGAAAGCAAGCATAACAATAAATACTGCAGCTTCTTTAACCTATGCTCTTCAAGTATTGCTTGCTGTAAACAGTGTTTTATTTTTGCTTTCTCTTTAATTGTAAAAACCACTAGCGGACTGGAATGGAATCCGAAGCCAAACACCCATGCCCCCACATGGAACCTCCTGGAGGCCCGGCCCACATGTCTCCAAGCCCTTTCCCCAGGGTGCCTTGGTAATGACAGTGACTGATGTAAGGCAGAGCTGCTCAATGTCCTCAGGGTGGCTAGGCATCTGGCCTGAGAGAGGTCCACCTCTCCCACACTTCTGTTAGTAACTTTAGGGAAATGAAAAGGAAAGGTACCAAAGATCAGCTCCTCATTGGTTTAGGTTTGGGATTAAATAAAACAAAAATGAACACACATACACACATGAAAGAAAAAAAAAACAGTAGCAATAAGCATTGGTACTCTAGAGACACATATGTCCTCTCAAGAGATGAGAATATACAGGTGTGTGGTCGGTAAAGCTTGATTTCCCATTGGCCAGGCTCAGCTGCTTGATGGCTTTGCAGTTGGTGTGAGTTCTGTGGTTCCCACGCTCTTCTGGCTGCCGGGGTAATTCCAGGTTTTACTGGCCTCTAGTTTTGCAAAGTGTTTGGTGCAAACTTGTGCTCATTCTTCTTCTCCTCATTTATTATTATTATTATTTTTAATTTCAAGGGAAAAGAAACAATGATTTTCCCTTCAATTTTCCCCAGCATCTCTTTGTAGGTTTTTTCTGGCATTTGGAAACAGGAGTTAGGTAAGGAAGGAGGGAGGGGGTGAAAGAAGGAAGTGGGGTAGAAACCAGAATTCAACAAAAGTTGGACGGGATTAACAGGGAGGTTTTTGTTTTGTTTTATTTCTGGTTTTCCTTTTTCTTAAAAAAAATTAAATAAAGTTCTCATTATTTCCCCAATATACATCAAATGAGTTTTCATGCAAAGCAGCAGTCACAGAGGCAGAACTGGCCCAGCTCGTGCCTCTCAGCTTGAAGAACCGCCTCCTTCATGGCCTTGCTTCTCCCCTGCTTCTCTCTTGTTCGCCCTGGGGACGGTTGACGCCCATGGTCTCTCCCTGCAGGAGCCACCTGTGAGGAAACTTGGCTGGGATGGGGAGAGGGGCCCTCCCCTCTCCCTGAGATGGGGTCTCAGGGGACAGCAAGCTCTGGCATCTGATCCCCTTCACTTGTTCTTCCTTCTGAGACTCCCAGTGTGACAGCTTTCATGGGTCCCTCTTCCCAGCAATGGAAGGCTCCATCTCTCAGCTCTCAATGGACATAGCATTTATGAGCTGTTCCACCTTGTATGCCAGCCGCTGGCGCCGGGCCTGCTCATCCTGCTCTAGCGCCCCAATGAGCTGAGGAACAAAACAAAGGTGGGGAAGACTTTAAGACTCAGTAGAGAAGATGCCACTTTCCAAATCCTCCATCCTTCTACCTGCCTTTCCATTCTGCCCCAAAGAACATAACCTTAAATAATGTATATGATTAACTGTATATACGTATGTGTGCATGTATGTTTATACAGGGTCTGGCAGAAGTAATGCCTGCTTCAGTGTGGTTGGTAGGGCAACGATACGGGTGTAGTAATGTTTAGTTGTAATTTGAACATTTCACCTAAAATATCATATGGTGTGCTTGAGTGTGATCTTGTTATATTACAGAATTACATGCTTATGATCTTGTAATAAGAAAAGGGCATTATTTGTGCTGGACCCTGTATATGTATGTATGTATGTATATGTGTATACACACACACACATACACACATACACACACACACACCCTTGAACAACACAGCGGTTAGGGGGTGCTGACCTCCCACACAGTAGAAGATTCTCCTAAAATTACAGTCACCCCTCTGCATAGGCAGATTCCCAGCAGCAGAAATTAACAATGCAGGTTTGACCTTTTAACAATGCAGGTTTGACCTATGCAGGTCAACTGAACTGTGATCAATTGAAGAAAATCCACATGCAAATGGACTTGCACAATTCAAAACTGTGTTGTTCAAGGTTCAACTTTCTATCCAAGGTGTTTAAAACAGTATTTGGCATATAGGAAGTGCTTTGTAAGCGTTAGGTACTACTACTATTATTATTATGATCATCATCATCACTAACACTTCTTTCAGCTACAACACTAATGCGTGACTTGTGAATTCTCTGAAGCTGTTCTATTTAACCTCTACTCATGTTAAGGTCCCCCTGCAGATCTGAAATGTAACTGACAGGATGTGCCCAAGTACAAAGAAGAGTCTAACTCATTGTTTAAGAAAGAATGAAGTTAATCGTACAACACTTTCAACTGGAAAACCATGACATTATTAAAAGTGTTATTTATTGCATGAACAATGAGTGAAACACAACGCGATGTGTAAGGAAGTGCCCAGTGAATCAGGAGAGGTGAGGCTGCCTTCTAAGGGAATAGGAATGACTTTTGAGCTTAGGTGTTTTTGCCCCCATGTGTGTGTTTTCTAAATTACCCTCTGATGCTATTATTCGAGGACTTGGACAGGTGTTGTGTTTAAGGCCTTGCTCGCTGCATGCTGGTTTCTGTCCCCTCTGGGGCCCTGTCTTACCTCTTCACTGTACTTGCTGACGTAGGAGTAGATCTCATTGAGGGCACTGAGCATGTTGAACTCCACAGCGTGCAGACGGGACTGCTCAGCAAGGTAGGCATTCATGTCCTGGTCACTGATGGCAGGGAGCTTGGCGATGTCTGCATAGTATCTGTGTAGAGAAGACAGGCTTTTGGATGGGAGCTCAGCAGATGTCTGCGTACACCTCCCCTGAGCCCTTTTGGGATCATGAGGTGTCCCCATTCACTTGTGCCTCCCTATTTCTCTTCTGATGTGGCTTACTCTGGCCTCTTCAGTCTGAGGTTGAGGCATGGAGACAGGCCCCGCTAAAAGGCCAGAGTCCATCCAGCTTTGAGCTCCTGGCTCTAGTGCCCCTCAGAGTGGTTAAAAGCCCAGACTTCGACCAGACTCCTTGTATTGAAATCTCAGCTCTGCTACCTGCTAGCTGTTTGACCTTGGCCAAGTTACTTAGCCTCTCCCAGTGCTGCAGTTTTCTTAGGGAGATGATAGTAATACCTACTTCACAACTCTGTTGGATATTTTAATGAGATGGTACAGACGAAGTCTTTATTACAGTGTTGGGTACTTAGCATTTGCTCAATAAATGGTAATTAGGATGATGATAATCATCTGAGTTCAGAGGGCACCTAGCTTCCCTTCCTCCCTGCTGTAGGAAGTATAGATGATGGAAAGGACCAGGACATGTACAAAGGTACCAAACACAGTTGTGAGTCCTGGGTGAGTGAAACCCACAGGATGGAGAATGGAGCAGGCAGATGGGGCATGGGTCTGTTCTCAGGGTGCTACTGACCTCTCCACCCAGCTCTTGTAGCTGGGAATGTCCTTGGCATACAGCAGCTTATTGGAGGGGGAGTCCTTGCCCAGCCGGTGCTCTGATGTTGAGCAAGAGTCCATGAAGGTCTGGGCCACCACAGAGAGGCAGGCGTCCGTGATGCTGCCTTTGTGGATGTCAAATACAAACTGGGGGTTCTTGATCACGTTCACCCAGAAGCGCAGAGGGAGGCTGTAGGGAAAGACAGAGCAGACCCTAAGGGCCACACCTTGGCCATACCCCTGACACTGTCCGCTAATATTCCTCCCTGTCCCCCAAATACAAAATTCTCTCTCTAAAGGGCAAGGAAATAAACTCATTGAAAACTGGTCCAGCCAGGGCTGCTAATTTAGCTTAAGCTGTTCCTGATCCTGAGAGAAAAGGAGAGATGCTATTGTACCTTAATGGGGCACTGACCCTGCTCTCTAAGAACTGAGGGGTGAGAAGGGGGGTTCTGTTCCCTCCTGGCAGCCTTTTCCAAAGGCCTCCATGCCCCCCAGGGCAGCCCAAGAACAGAGAACTGTGCAATTTTCTCAGAGCTTCCAACAAAGCCACCAGGCTCCTAGAGTCCCTTCACAGTGCCCATGGCCATTGTCCGGAAGTATGCAGCCAGCCGCCTTGGGCACAGCCTCAGAGAGGGTACAAAGGGCGCCACCTGTGCTCCCCGCCCAGCCCAGGCTGCTTCCCAGGGCTGGCCGGCCTGCCTGGGCTAAGGAATGGGCTCCCCTGGAGGCAGTTCTTTCATGACTCTCCCCAGGCTTTCCTGTATCTGGGCGGGGGCAGAGGGAGAAGACCAGGCCATTGTTGGCATGCTGGAAATGACTCACTGTAGCTCAGTTTTTCCCACCCGAAGAGGAACCGATTGGTGCTTAGGAGAGTTCCTTCTGCAAAGTGGGAATTTATAATCAGAGCAGAATGCATTTTCTCTGCTCCTTAGGCCAGAAGGAGGATAAGCCCATTTATCCCCCTTCAAAACCAGAGCAGCTGCTGTTTTTCCTTCCTTTTCCAACTTTGCCTGCTCCTCCAGCTGCCTTCGGGGCCTTAACTCTTTGGGCTCCTCTGTGGAGTGAGCTCTGTCCCCTGTCCTGGCCCTCTGGCTCGAGGTAATGTTCCAGCAATCCAGCCTCCCTCTCCTCTCCTGTTCTTCATCTTTTCTTAACTCTGAGGGACCCCACACTTTCCCAAATATCTCAGTCCTGTCAAGTCTTGGGAAAGGCCTGCTTTGCCCACTTGAAGACCTTCCATTAGGATTTCTGCTTATCTTCCAAAATGCAAGGCAGTCACTCATTTTCCTGTAAGCTGGGAGGAGCTGCCTTGGCGGAGAGGTGACTCATCTCTTCCACCCTTCCCTTCCTCCAGCAGCTTTGGGGAGCTTCTGACACTCTTTGTTTAGACATTAGCTATTTGAGGTCTGGAGAAGGGGACTCTCCCCACCACAATAGCAGGATAGGGAATTTCTATGACTTGAGCCTGGCTAGCAACAGAGGGCAGTCAGATGAGGATAATCCAAAATTTTCTTCTGATTTCCCTGAATTTGCCTACTCCCAGTGCTGGGCTGAGATCCTCCAAAGCAAAGGAGACAGCCCTGCCCTACCCATGGGGACACAGGCGAAAGGCCTGTTCTGGTGAGGTAGGTGCGTGGTGTGTACGCGAGTCTCTCCATTTTACTCCACTGTGATCAAAGCTGCGGACTTTGATGGGCTCAGCAACCACAACACGCCAAAGAAGGAAGGAATTGGGGTAGGGGTTGGGTATTTTCAGAGTGTTTTTCGGGTTGCTAGGACTTTTGATTCCCAAATAACAGCCTGGGCCCATCTGTGTCGGCTGTTTTCTGAAGAGATTGCTGACTCCAGACAGCTGTGTGGGCTGTTTGCCCAACCCAAATGCCTGGACCTCCTTTCTTTACTCTCTGTGCTTTTTCCCAAAAGAAGATTTTTGACTCTGGCTCTTAGCCAAGCCCTATCTGACCTGCAAGCCAGACCTTAGCTTAGTTTTGGTTCAGGTTCAAGCCCAGGAGAGAAAAGTCTTATCCCAGCAGCCTGCTTCCCCACCGCTAGGTCTGTTGAGGTTACTTTTAGGGAAGAGAGTCATGCCTGCAGGACATCTGCCTGCTGCTTCCTGAAAGCCAGAGGGTAATAACCTGGCCTTAAGGGATCAAGTTTGCAGTGACACGCTCCTAATAAGTGGGCTCAAGTCTACAGCAGGTGTGAGCTCTCCGGAGTGCTGGTCACCTTCCCTGGGATCTCAGTTGAACTCAGGGCTTCCAGATCTCAGGAAGCGCCTTAGATTCTGCCCTGCTCAGAATGCCTGGCACTGCCTTGGCTTTGAGGCTCTGCTGCTAGTTCTCAAGGGGGGCTCTTTGTGTAGGTTCCCCCAGCTCCCTTTTCCTGACTACTAGAGATCTCAGAGTCCAGCGGAAGGTGCTTCGTGGGGACAGATCTCAACCTGAAAGGGCAGAGCTCAAGTGTGTGTCCTAGTGCTGGGCCCTAAGCTAGGCAGGCCCCACTTGGCGGCAGCCGGGGGACTGTGGTGGTTCTGCAGAGCACATGTATGCTATTTATCAAAAGAGCCTGGACCTACCAGCCACAGTGAACAGGCTCCTCCATCCCCCTGGACCCTGTTGGTCCCAGCCCACACAGCTGGCAGCCTCTCCATGCTATACCTCCCTCTGGGCTCCCCAGGGGTTACCAGTTGCTTTTCCAGGTGTGCCGCACATCTGTGTCATGGATGCTGTGTCTGTCTGCCTGCTCATCCAGGAAGTCAAACATGTACTTGATGGCCAGGGGGAGAGCGCTGCCCCGGTGCACAGTGCTGAACAAGGTCTCAAATAAGTCGTCCACAAACTTCTGCAGGGTGCCCTGGGGAAGGGGCAGTGGGAGAAGATGAGGTGAAGGGTGGGGGAGGGGGACAGCAGGCAGCAGACAGGCAGACCAGATGGTGCCTTGGACCAATCCCACCTTGGAAATTTGTCTGCAACACCAGTGACACCAGGCTGAGCAGATGGTGTGGTGGGGGTGGGGAGGTGCCTGTTGGGGTGTTGGGGAGGTGGAGGGCCTAAATGGGATGCAGATTCCTGGAAAGATCTCCACCAACTTGCAGCCACATGCCACATTTACGCTGTGTCCATGCCAGGAAAGAAGACAGCTAGTGCTCTGAGTCTAGGCTTCCTATGGGGAATGAGGGGCACAGGCGGGTACAACAGGGTGTCTAAAGAACCAGCTGGGGGGACCGGGGGCCTCCTGGCAGGAGCATGGCAGGACCACAGATGGTCTGATAGATAGGAAGGTACGAAAATGCTTATGATGTTAGTGGCCTGGGGTAAGAGTTGTGTCTGGAGTGGGGTCTATGAGTGAAAGGTCCAGATCCAAGAACACTCAGGCATAGCCCCGACCCACAGGGCCGTTAAGGTCTCTGGGGAGGGATAAGACTGGGCCTGGGTCCCACAGTTCACAGGTTCAAGGAATACCTCTGAAGGTCAGGAAAATGTCTAACCTTTTCTGGTTTCCCTTTGTTGGTCTCTCATTGGCCTTTTGGGCAAAGCAAAATTTGAGACATATAGTTTGATGGTATCTTTCTGTGCCACTTCTGGGAGCAAGTCTGAGAGCTGTAACCTGATGCCACTGTATTAGAATTTCTGGGGCATCTCTTCGGGGTCAGTGGGGGAGCGTATTTGAAATCTAGCCCTGCCTGGCCTATGTGAGCCATATGATTGCCACACTTACAGGCACAGTAGTTCTCTGCAAGGGAAACTTCTAGCACTGCTGCCTCACTTCCATCAGTGTTTGGGGGAAGATGGCATGGGGTGGGGGAAGGGCACTTTCTCTGGGATTATTGGCGGGCCCAGGCCTTCCTTCATGCTTTCCCTCCCGCTGTGGCCAGAAAGTGGGTAGAAAAGGCAGCGAGGGTGAAGGCCAGCCTATCTGTCCAGCTAATGCTAATAAGAAAAACACAGTATGTTCCTAACGGGTTTGGGCTCAGATGTGGGGACACACTCCTCTTAAGGAGTGAGCCAGGAATAACAAAATCATTATGATTTTTCCTAAAGGGGAGAAAATAGTGGTGGCTGCTGGGAGACCTGGGCCTGCCTGTCTGAACGAGTTCCCTTGAAGGCCAGGCTCTATGATGTCCTCTTGGGGCAGAGCAGAGTAGGAGTTACCTTGGTGGCCAGTAGCCGGGTCAGGTAGATCTCGGACACCATCTTGCTGCCCCGGTCACCCTCCTTCTGGTCTCCGTGGTCGTGGTTCTTCACCAGATGCCACACCTTGACTCCACTCTCCAGGTCTGGGGTGATCATGGGGGCCCGAGACCGCAGGCTGTCGGGACTGCCTGTGTACCTGAAGGAGGAGTCTGAGGAGAAGGGGGCAGTGGAGGCCTGTGAGGAACTGATTTCATCATCCTTGCCTGAAGAATTCTTCTAGAATCTCACCTGCTACGCTCACTCAGCATAAACCAGTTCCAAATGGAAGGGGACCCTTGGGACCTCCTATTGGGGTGGGGGGTTATTTTAAGGATCCTTGGTTGGCATGAGGACAGCCTGAAAGCTTTTTGTAAAAAGAGGATTTAGAAATTCTGTGAGCTGGAGAGACCCTTAGGAATTTTGGAGTCCACCTCCCCTGACGCTCCCAGCAAAGAATGACCGATAGGTAAAATGTCAAGTGGATATTTCCATAAGGGCTTTGATACAAACCTGGATACTAAGGAGCTGGGAGCTGTAACCCTCCCTCATTGAAGTTGATGGGGCCCTTCTTACTTGGGCCTAGAATATGGAATTGCCAAGGCCTTTTTGGAGTTCCTGGCCTCTGTCCTTAGGTGTCCTTAAGCTGGACAGCCCAACGCCTTAGTGCATACATGAGTCCAGAAACAGAAAACAAGAGAGTGAAGCACTGGAACCTCATTGCCCAGAGGGCACTGGGGGTCCTGACACCCCTCAGCGGTGGACAGTCTAGGATGGCTAATTTAGTGCCCAAACTGGGGCACTTTTGAGAGCAACAGGGAGCACTAGTAATAAGTTTGCCTGGACAGTAGGCCTAGACTGGGATGTACGGACCTCCTCCGTCCAGGTGCCTCTCTGGCTCTGGACGCCCTGAACTCCTTCCCCAGGAAGGGCTATCGAAGGAAGGGCCTATGGTGCCATCTGCTCCCACTGCTCTGAGGAGGCGGGCTGCTCTGGGAATGATTGGACTGGGGAGGGAAACATATGAGCAAAGGCCTTTGGCTGAGGACGCTGTTAGAAGGGACAGTAGGTGGTGTCTGGTAGGTCACAGAAGACTCCCCTCCGAGCTGCCCAGACTGGCTTCCTGGTCCTCACCATATCTGCTGATGGACGTCCGGGAGATGCTGGCAGAGGCAGGGATGTTGTAGGAGGAGGTCTGTTTGGGGACCAGAGCTACCACCGATCTGTCTGACACCTGAGAAAGGTATAAAAGGTACAGTAGGGGTGAATGTCAGTGTTTTGGGAAACTGAGTGGTTAAGAACTTCTACAAGGTACCCAATAGATGTGGAGTAGAGCAAGGAGTTCAGGAATACTCAAAAGAACAATTCCTGCTGTCCAACGTGGCAGCTACCCACCACCTGTGTGGCTTCTGAACATGTGGAATTCGTTTCGTCTGAACTGAGATGTGCTGTAGGTGTCTGCACCGAAATGCACTATAAATAAATGTTCAATATACAGTGGGTTTCAATGACTTACATGAATTAAAAGAAAGCAAATGACCACACTGATCATTTTTATATTTATTACAGGTTGAAATGGTAATTATTTTAGATCAGTTGGGTTAAAGAAAATATATTGTTGACATTAATTTAATCAGTGTATTTTTACTTTTTAAATGTGGCTAGTAAACATTTAAAATTACACCTGTGGCTCACATTATATTTCTATTGGGCAGTGCTGGGCTAGACCTGCCCCCCCCATCCTGATGAGTCACGGACAATGATTACTATTTTACAGATGAGGAAATTGAAGCATCAAGAGGATAAGCAACAGCTTCTACAGTCACATACTTAGTACCTGGTGGAGCCACTGTCTGCAGCCAGGTCTGTCAGGCTCCAGAGCACATGTTCTCCTCATTATGTCCTAATTGGGACTTTATTTCAAGTCACAGTGGTCTGAAGTACATTTTCCCTTCTGGCTCTGATTCCTTTCTGGCCTGGGTCCTATACAGCCTGGGCCACCTTGAAGAGCTTCTCAAACAGAACAGCTGCTCTTGGAGGCAGAGAGAAAGATGGTGTCTTGCCTGTTCTCGCTGAGGGTGCCCAGGCTCAGCACCTAGCCTGGAGGGCAAGGGCTGATGAATGAGGAGCCATACTGAAGACATTTGGGGCCATTGTGATTTAAGATCACCCTCCATCCAATAAAAATGGAGAATCCCCAGAATTGTGGCGATCCAATTAAACCCCTAACGCAGAGGGAATAAAACAGCTATAATAATGTTATGGGCCATAAAACATTCCTATTAAACCATTTTTTATTTTAACAATTTTTATGAACTTTATAAGTTTGATTTATAGCTGCACCAGTCGTAAAACCATCTTTCTGGGTCTTAAATTGTCGGTCCCTCTCTCCCACCAAAAAAGAATTAAATGTTGGGAAGTCGAACTGTAAATGAACATTAGCACTAACGAGATTCCCTGATAGCTGGGTTTAGTAGTGGTGTTTAATTTTACCCTCCTTATAAATCTGCAGGAGCCCAGGAAATTTTTTAACATCTTCTTTGTTAATTAAGATTATGCAGATTTTCTCCTGTAGGAGCTCCAAGGACCTTTGACCCCAGGGAAGGTAACAGGAGGGTAATGCTTTGACCTGATGACTGAAAGCTGCAGGGCCCTGTGCTCTGCACAGGCCTGGAAGGTGCCAAGGCTCCACAGTTCCCAGCCGGGTGCTGCCCTCGGGACCACCAGCAGTTTGCTCCATTGGCACCTGGTCTGAAACTGAGAGGGGATCCCCACCTCTGTCTTTCAGGAACCCTCCTTGCAGCTGACAGCCTAGAAATGATCCTCTGAAAGACTGGCAGGAGCAAGGGTTTACATTCCCAGGAAGGACACATTACTTTATCATTTATGGTTTGTTATCACCTAAAGGACGATTCATAAGATGACTGGAATGACCACAGTTCAACTCAAGTCCAGGTCTTGTCCCTGAATCTCTCTCATCCTCAGTCTTTCTTTCTCTTGATGAACAGGCAGTGCAAATCCATGGTCGAGATGCCTGGCTGTGTCTGACCTTGGCTCTGCCGATTCCTGGCTACAATACTCCAGGAAAGTCACTTAACTGCTCTGTGCCTCAGTTGTCTCATTTGTCAACAGGGATAATAATCTTGTCTAGGTTTGTTGTTCAGAGTAAAGGAACTGGGACCGGAAAGGCTGAAGGCAGTGCCTGGTGCCCAGCAAACACTTGGTCAGGAGCTGGTATTAGGGCTGCTATTATGAGCAGCATCATCACCACCAGCTCCCAATGGGATGAATAATCCCTGTGGTCCCCTGTCATTCAGGGCGAGCATGTGGGAAGTGCCTTGCACTGGGTAAAGCTCAGTAAATATTTGAAGAATGAATGAATACATGAATGATAAATGACATCAGGGAATTGAAAGCGCTTTGTATGATGAGCATTGTAAGAACAGAATATTATTCCATTCTTCTGATTGGGAGCCATCGGATGAACAGTGCAGTAACAGTATGAGGGCATCACAGAGAAGAGAGGCCCCACTCCTGCCCTGGAAAAACTGGTAATTTGGGGGCATGATGCTATTCTGTTTTGCACTTTCTTCTCCAGCTCTAATTGGTTCATTACAACTGTTCTACAGAAGACATTAAGCACTGTGAAGTGGGGGTGGGTCAGGATCAACACAGAAGGTTTATGGCTCCATGGATGTAAGTATATATCCTGGGCATATGAACTTATAGAAACCTATTGTTTCTAATCCTTCCAACCACTTCACAAATCAGGCCGTTATTTCCATTTTACAGATGAGAAGCCCAAGTTTTCCAGAGATTAAAGTCACACCACCCGTGAATGGGGAAGCAGGGACTTAATTACAGCTCATGATGTCCTTTCTCTTCCCACCAGAGCACACTCCTGTCTGGGGTAGGGAATGCAGGCCAGTAAGGGGATGCAGCCTGGAGAGGTGAGTTTCAGGGTTCCCCGAGTGCCCCCAGCTTCACTCGTGCCCCAGGAAGCTCCCCACCAGATCCTGTTGGCTGTTTGGGCCCCCAACCTCCTGGTCATTGGCAACTGGGTGCCTCAGAGCCCAGCCTGCCACCCCCTGCACCCTCCCTTGTGAGGCACAGACACAGGAGGATGTTATTAATCAGACAGTCCCAATGGGGTCTTGCAGCCTCAGGCACTTCCTCTGGTTGGTTTAATTTCCCTTGATGTCTCTCATTTTCAGCTTCTACTTTATTATTTTTCCCGAATCCCAACCTGCCTACTGTGCTTACTCTTACAGAGACCCCCAGCCTCGGTTACCATGGGAGGGAGAGATGGAATGGATACCTCCTGGATCTTTTGTTCTTTAGCTGGGATTTTTTTTTTTTTGATGGTTTATTCAACAGGCAATTGAATTCTGCCCGTGTGCTAAACACTTTCCCTACTATGTTTAATCTATCCCACATAACTTTATGGGACAGGGATCACCATTAACCCCATTTTACAGAGAAGAAGGACAGAGCTTAAATAATTTCCCCAAGGACATCAGCTAGCCAGTGGCAGAGAGACCTGAGACAAGTCTGTGCAACTTTCTGCTATGTTGCAAGTGAGAAGCATAAGCTGCATTTGTAGGATGCCGAAGAGAGAAAGCAGGGGGCACTGATGGTGGCTGTCTTTAAGGAGGATGTTACGACATGCAATTTTCCTGCAGATGTAGGGCTAAGAGGATAGCAATGCTTAGCCTTACCCCAGACCAGTTACATCAGTTTCTCAGGGTGGGTCTGGTGCTTGTGTCTTTGATAAGTTCCCCCAGTAATTCTAATGGGCAGACATGGCTAAGAATCACTGCTCTAGAATGAGGGAGGAGGGGAAGAGGAAAGATAAGAAAACCGCTTTTAGGCTTTTGAAGGCCTAGGAGACATTTGGGACAAAGGTCCTGATGCAAAGCCCCTTCCCAAACTGAGAGGCCCCACCCTCACCTGATAATGCATCAGTGTGTTGAGGCGCTTCCAGTCACCCTCGATCTTGGTGGTGATGTCCTCGTCTTGCAGCACAACCCTGGCGATCCGGCCTTGACGCCACTCTGGGTAAAGGGGTGGTGTAGGTCACCATGAGGAGGTGGGGACTGCCAGCCAGGCCTACCTCCTCTAGGCACCTGGCGACCCTGGCTTTCTCAAGCTGGTGCAGTGATAGCACTTAAGATGTCCATGCTCCATGGGGTCCAGGTGGGTGGGAGTGTGGGCCTCACCAAAGGCGGCCACATCTGAGCAGGCAGTACCCTGGGAGCAGTGTTTCAGGTGGCCCCTTACAGGCAGGACCCAGTCACGCCCCCAAGAGGGGCCATATATAGGGCAGGGCTTCCCATCTTCCCATCCTTTCCCATAGTGCAAATGCCTCCTGGAAGCTGCCTGTCCATCCTTCCCCACCCTCAGCCAGGCCTCCTACCCAAGTCCATGTCAACGGCCCTTGGCCGCTGAGAGTAGGGCACGTTCTTGTAGATGGCATCGAGGATCTTCTCCTTGACCTGCGTGATGGTGTCACAGTTTAACACTTTCACTGGGATCTCTGGACTGTTCTCATTGTCAGGGTTGACGCAGTTCAGGATCTACAAGTGGCCAGAGAAGGGGAGCAGGAGGGAGTTGAGGGAGAAGTTGAGGGAGAAATTGAGGGAGAGAAATTGAGGCCTTGGAAGGAATCTCTCTTTCCATGGCCCCTCCCCTCACGGGAGACATGGGGCCCCTCTCTGTCTGTGCCTCATTTTCTCTCACCTCCCTGCCATTGGCCAATGCCAGCCTGAGTCATTCTGCCCACCTCATCTTTCTCAAAGAAACAGGACTCTACTTTCTAGCTCCTGGATGGCTCAGAGGAGCTGTGATCTTGGAACCAGTTGCCCTGGGCTTCAGAGATGGCTCCAGGTGTGTCCAGGGGTGGCTCCCCCCTTCCCTGAAGCCTCTCTATCAAGAATTCATAGACTCATGTTCTTTCCCATGATGTTAATTTCCTCATAGTTAATGGTGGGCGATTTTTTTTTCTCCACCCAATAATATCTAGGGCACACTGAGGCACTGCAAGCTCTTCAGGCCCACCAAATGGGGTGGGGAGAAGGCACCCAGGTGGGTCTGCCTGCTGGTACACTTGGACTTGCTCCCAGGCCAGTCAGTCTCTCAGCATCTTTACTGACCCCTCAGACTGGCCGTGTGGTCAGAGGATAAAGTGGGGATCGGGGGCAGAAGGTTCACACTGTCCCCGAGCTTCCAGCCTCCTCACCAGGGTCTTGTACTCGATCTGTTGGCGGATGAGCTTGTCCTCACTCAGGGAGTAGCGGGCCTCGCCTGTGATGGCATCGATGGGGCCCTTTTCCATCTGCTGCTTGATGGCGCAGTACAGCATGAAGAGCGGCTCCCCCGCACACTCCTGGGGGCACAGGCAGGGCGGGCATGTGGCAGCCCCAGCCTCCCCCCCACCCCCTGCTCTCCTGACCATCTGGCCAGGTGGGGCCCTATTCCTCACGGGGTCCCCATGCAGCCCTGGTGGCCTGGCTCCTCAGAGCTGGCCCCCACCCTGCTCTCAGCTGCAGCTCCCATCTCACTCCCACTCACCTTCAGGAACTTGTGCAGGAGGAAGGCAAACCAATTGGTCAGCATCTTCTCAGCCACTGACTCTGTTCTGGGGAGGGAGAAGGGACAAGGGCCAGACCTTTACAAATGTTCACAGAGAAGGGCCTGGTTTGTTGTGGGCACTGAAGGACACAGGGCTGGGAGCCAGGACATCTGGTTCCCAAACTCGGCCAGTAACCACAAGTGTGACCTTGGTCCAGAGATTTCTTCTTTCTGGACCTCAGTCTCCTGTGATAATCGAATGGTGCTGTGGTCTGCAGATAAAAATACCCAATACCTCATCCCACAGGGCTGCAAACAACCAGTTCTCCCTACTCCCTTCGGTCCTCAGGGTGACAAGTAGTTTCCCTGAGCCTCTGGGATTTTTTGCATGCCCGAATACTGCACTCTATTTTGCATGCCCAGAACGTAGCTGGTACCTGCCCTCCAAACACTCAGAGTCAGACTGCTTGGGTTCAAATCCTGGCTCTGTCATGTACTGACTGTGACCTTGGGCAAGTGATTTCATCTCTCTGGGTTCAGTTTCCCCATCCCTGAATGAGGATCATCATCATCATCATCATCTATCCTACAGAGCTGCTGTCAGGGTGAATGAGTCAATACACGTAAAGTGCTAAGAATAACACCTGATATCCTGTCAGGTGGGGTCTTGGACCCCAGCCCCTCAGGTGGAGAGCAGTGTGTGTTTTTTGCTGACGGGGGATCTGCTTCTTCAAGCACCGCCCCTCCCCCACCCCGTTCCCGGCTGCAGATCTGGGGACTATGAAGAAACAAAGCGGCTGTGACAGATCCTCCGTGATGGGGGTGCCAGAGGGGTGTTTTAACTCCCCGCACGTGGTGCAAATTATACCCTCTGATTGCAGTAAATCCCAGGCACTTGCCAGGGCTGCAGGGTTGCTCATCGATCTGGGCCTGGGAGAGAGTGACAATGCGGAAGAAATTGCAGCTCCCCACTACCCCCCCCCAACCTGCCCCCCGCGCCTCCCAGCCCCCCTTTCCCTGCATTGTGCCTGAGATTAGCTCTAATTTAAATACAACAGTTATTAATGAGAGTTTCTAAAGCTCAGGTTGGCAGGATGGGGACTCTGTAGTCATAAAACAAAGCCCATCTTCCTCCCTTCTCACCCCACGTGGGGCCTGGAAGCCTGAGCCCTTGCTTGGGGAAGGCTAAAGGGAAGGTCATGAAATAGATGTGGTTTATTCCAAAGCTGTGCTTGGCTCCTGGGGCCTCCAGAGAAGGTGCGCTCTGGGGACGGATGCCAAGCTCCAACCCTCTGCCAGGAAGATGGCAATGGGGGAGGGGGCATGTGGTGGTTGCTGGTGACTGAGATCCAGGAAGCTGGGTCTGGGAGGTATAGGTTGCATCAAATCTCTAGCCCGGTGCTGTCCAGTAGAACCTTCTGTTAGATGGAAATATTCTCCATCTGCTCTGTCCAATAGGGTGGCCAATATGAGGTGCCATTGGTGGAATGTGGCTAGTACAATGGAGGGACTGAATTTTACATTTCACTTCATTTTAATTAAAGGTCACAAGTGGCTACATGTGTTAGATGTTGGACAGCACAGCTTTAGAAGCACAGGGAGGGAGAGAGACTGAGGGCCAGGTGATCTCAGTGTCATTCTGTCCACGAGGAAACTCAGCAGCAGTGAGGCTATGTCCCTGGCCCGTGTTCACACGGCTAGTAGGTGTCAGAGCTGGGGTTTGGGCCGAGATCCGAGCCAAGGCCTGTGCTCCTCTGTCACGTGTTACAGAATCTGATCTCCCGCAGACACCACACAGTGCCTGGCTGCGGGAGATCAGATTCTGTCCTACGAGCTGTGCAGACACAGGCCTTTCTGGGGAGGGAACCCTCTGGTGCTGTTTACGGGACCTGCTGTCATGGCCCCGTGTCCCTGTTCAGACACTCACTGCCCAACCAGCCCTGGACACAGCTCACCTCCGGAGAAGCAGCTTGGGGTGGTTCTTGTTCTCCAGGTTCTTATCGATGAGGTCAGAGAGCAGCTGCTTGAGGACGTCGGTGGCATACTCCAGGCGGCCCTGCAGGCCAGTCATGATAAGTGAAGCCACGTTGCCACGGTCACGCATGGAGAAGCTGCGTTGCAGCTCCAAGGTGCGGATGAAGGTCAATAGGAAGACCTTGTTGTTGATGAGCTGGGCAAAGAGCTTCAGGGCCTTCTCCACGTGCTGCTGCCCATTCCCCTGCACCTGGGTTGGGCGTGATGGGTACACCCTCAGAGGACAGCTCTGGCATCCTAGCCTGGCTCTCACTGAGGGTCTTTGCCAGCAACAATACCAGTGGTAAGACTGTCACCATGAGACCCATAACCACTGCACCCACAGTGATGTAGGAATGGCAGTCTCTGAAGCCTCCAGTCTACTCTGACCTTCCTCTAGGTTGGGAGGGTTGGGATCCAGGCTGGGCCTTCAGTGGGGATGCCATGCATCTGATTTTCCCAAGAATATGATAGGAGATATCTGGTAAGACCCTCTGAGCTTGCTAGTCTCCCCTTAATCTCTGTCCTGATTTATCATCTTTAGTAAAACAAACCAACAAATGGATCAAACCTCACAGAATCCTATGTCTTTCCCTAAGCCACCTTAAGTCCATTTGAGAATGAGGCAGAATTGTAGTTAATTAATTCAGTTATTAAGTTGAAAATGACAATGAGCCTTGCCTTGGAATCATCCCAAAGAGCCTCGGTGCCCCCCCTTGGCCATGATCTTCCTAATTAGAAATATGCCTGTTGTGGTGATGCTGTTACAAGCTCTTTCTCCTCACTTTTCTGTGAGCTGCTGAGCCCATCAGCCCACCCTAGGACACCTGGGCACTGCGTCCCCATTGTGTGGCTGGGCCAGGGGGGCAGGTGTTACCTCCAGCTCCCGCAGGACAGGATGGTCCTCGATGCCAGGGAACAGGACTCGCATGGCATAGGTACGATAGTCCAGGTAGGGGATTCCTGAGCGGTCCAGGTCGCTGGTCAGCTCATTGATGTCTGTCTGGAGTTCAGCAAAAGCTACAGAAGTGCAGTGGAGACAGGGAGGCTCAGGAGGGGAACCCCAGCAAACAGGGAAAGGTGGGAGAAAGAGTTTGTGAAGGAGGAGTGGGGCTGGGGATACAGACAAGGAGAGTTCTAGGGGTACAATTCCAGAGGGATTGAGATATCTCAAGGCTGCCTTTCTTAGGTGGTGGGAATATGGATGATACCTCTATTATTTCCTTTTCTGTGCTCATCTATAATTTTGAAGTTTCTTCTATGTATTACAAGTGTAATTAAAAGAAAGAAAAAGGAAGAACAGCATGACCTGTAGGGCAGGTGCTGCAGGTGCTGGAAGCAGGTGAGAGAGTGGCCAGCGGGATCAAGCAAAGACTGAAACTGGCAACTTTGATCTGCTTTCCTAACAAGAGGGTAAATCAAGATGCAAAAACCTTGGGGAACCATAAAAATCAAAACTCTCATGACACAGGGTCGATATCACTCCAAAACGGAAAATAACAAATGTTGGCGAGGATGTGGAAAAATTGAAACCCTCACACCTTGCTGGTGAGAATGTAAATTGGTGCTATCGCTCTAGAAAACAATTTGGCAGTTCCTGAAAAAAATTAAACATAGAATTACCACGTGACCCAGCAATTCTACTCCTAGGCATCTATCCAAAAGAACTGAATGCAGGAATTTGAACAGATACTTGCACACTCATGTCCACAGCAACATTAGTCACAATACCAAAATGTGGAAACAACCCGAATGTGAAAGACAAACGGAAGAACAAAATGTGGTCTACACAATCAATGGAATATTATTTAGCCTTAAGAAGGAATGATATTGGACACATGCTACTACATGGGTGATTCCTGAAGACATTATGCTAAGTGAAATACGCCAGAGATAAAAGGACAAGTACCATATAATGCCACTTATATGAGGTCCCTTGAGTTGTCAAATTCATAGCGACAGAAGGCAGCATGGTAGTTGCTAAGAGCTGAGTGAAAGTGTAATGGTGGTTATTGTTTAGTGAATACAGTGTTATAGTTGGGGAATATGAGAAAGTTCTAGAGGTGGATGGTGAATGTACTTAATGCCATAGAATCGGAGGAGGGGAGAGCCCTGGGGTGTAGAGACAGTGAGGGCTAAAATGGTCAAGTTTATGTTATATACACATTTAACACACACACACAAAAGAAACTGAGAACAAAACCAAACCTAGCCGTGGGGCACCCTGACCATTAGGCTCTCAGCTGACAAGGGCAGGCTTGTCTCCTGGTGCCCTCCCTGCACCCCTCCCCAGCCCTGGCACTGGGAGGAGCCCTTGACTACCTTTACTCAGCCCTGCTCTTCCCCTTCATCCAGCAGAGGGCTTGTTTCTGATCCCAACGTTTGCAGCAAAAGGAGAAATGTTTTTATTCCTAATTGAAATGTTTACCCAGAGAGCTCATTGGGTCCTCAGCCCCAGGGGACGCCAGATACACCCATCACTTCATGGCTGTGGTTGCGTGGGAGACGGGAAACAACACAATCTCCACTCCCACACACGTCCATGGCCAAGAACAGCCGCGAGCTCGGCTTCAGAGTGCTCAGCCTGCTGCACTGAAGGAAAACAAACCCTGGGGAGGGAAGCAGGTAAGATGCTCCTGCCTTTTCTGCTGCTGCTGCTGCTGCTGATTCCACAAGCTCCCAGGGTATTGTGCAAAAGGAGCCAGCCACTCCCACGTGGGGGATCTAGAGGCTGAGGTTCTGACTGTGGGAGATTGAAGCTCTGAGCGGGAGCGGAAGGCAGCTGGATTGTGGCATGAATCAGGGCACAGTGGACAGAACAATGTGACCCACCCTGGGGCCTCCCTCTGGGCATTAACAGGACTTCTCTGGCCCTGAGGACAAAGGAGACAGAGGTCAAAGTGGAGTACAATGGCTGAGGTGGGAAGGATGGGAGTAAAGATGAGCATTGTGGGTAAGGAGGGAGGTAATAGGTTTGCTAAAGAAAGAGGGGCCCAGGAAGCACGGGAATGCCTCTACTTACCTTCCTTACACTCCAGGGCCACACGCGACTCCAGGTTGTCCATCTGCATTTGGAGCCTCTTCAGCGTAAGGTCGTTTTCTCGAGACTTCCGCTTATAGGCAATGAGGACGATGATGACAATGATGAGGAGGAGGCTGCCGCCTGCCGCAATGCTGACGATGGCTGGCAGGGTCAGCAAGCTGTCTGAGATGACACTCACAGAGCCAGGAGAGAACACCATCCCGCCCACGTGAACCTGTGCATTGTATACACACAGATGCTGTAGAGCCCTGGCATGCCATCGAATCCTTATCACTTCAGAACGGACACGAGAGACCACAACCACATGGCACAGTTCGGATACAAAACACTGTCCTGCTGATGGTCTGCCTCACTGAGCTTGTGTTCTCAACTTCTACACATTTTAATTGTCTGACATGGAGATGAGATGTGGAATAGGGAGAGAGAGCCTTTCTTACGACAGATCGTGTGTGCACAGCGAGGAGGGGAGGAAATAATGAAAAGAAGAGGGTTCACTCACCATGACCTTGTGCTGCCCCGTGAGGTTGGGGGGCTCACAGAGCAGCTGTGTCTCGGACACAGTGACGGCGCATGGGGTCTCTCCAACCAGCACCGTGTAGTTGAGTTTGGCACCTCCAGAGGCAGGGGGGCAGAGGTTTTTGCCCTGTAGGTAACAGCAATTTTAATAGGAGAACTATGCACTCAGAAGTTAATTGCCTTTTTAAAAAAACATTAAGGAGATAGACCAAGGAGGGAAGGGTGGCAGTGCCAAAACCAATGGGTGACAACATGGAAAGTTTGTGGAGAGAACTTTGCCACAATTTGGAGAGAAAGAGAGAAAGTGAATGGAGGAGAGAGAGTAGGAAATAGAGAGGAAGGGAAAACAGAATACTAAACAAGTGAAAATTTGTGGGGGTTGGGGGACACAAGAGACATTGATGGAAGTGGTGGAGTAACAAAACACTTGTACCAGGGAGCTGCAACCCTCCAAAAATATATGCGCAGGTTCCAGTGGCCACAAAGGCAGTCAGTTGGGGTCCCAAAGCTTACGAGAATAAACAGAAATATTCAAAGTGTTTCTCAGGATTCCCGGGTGCAAGATACAGGGTGGGGCAAGAGTAGGTTTACGGTCATTTGTATAGAAAATAACACAATGATTACGAAGTAATAACACGAGAATAAACTGTTTCATGTATGCACAAGTGTAAAGCTACTTTTGCCCCACCCTGTATATCGCCCGATGGGCCAACACCTATAAACAAACTCCCTTTATAGGGAAAGATGACAGCTGTGTGAGTCTATTATGTGTAGAAAGGAGAATAAGAAAGGCCAGGAGGGGATGTTCCGTACTATCCCTGCCCTCCCCACTTTCCTACCTTCAGAATGATGGGGGATCCTGGCTTCTGATCCAAGACTCCAGTAGGGCTGAGTAGTTCAAAGGTTGGGTTGGGGTAGTAGATGAACTTGGTGTCGTTGTAAATGAGCAAGGACTGGACATTATTAAAGACAAATCCAAACTCATCTGGCCGTTCCACAGTGTCAAGGCCAGGTCGGTAGTCCGTGGTCAGAGAGGGTGCCAGGCAGGTTAGGGTGGTGGTGTTCACTATTTTACACACCTAAGAGATCCAGAGCGCAGCATTCAAACACCTAGCGAATGACCCCAGCCACCCCTCCCACCCTCTGCTTGCTTTGGCCACCACTATTAGGTTACTTGCTTATCTTCATTAGGTAGTGAACCCCTGGAGAAACAGGGTGTGAAACTGGTTTTTCAGGGGGCTTGTATTTTAACCTCACTCACTCATTCATTCATTCCCCAACATTGCCTCCTTTGGGCCAGGTACTGCACTAGGAGTTGGGGTTATCTAGTTAAATAGTCACAGCATACAGGGGGAGACAAATGATTCAATGAGCCTAATGGAGTCCTGGCAGAGGGCCAGGAACACAGTAGGGGCACAAGCACTGTTAAATGCATGAATAGATGTGAGGAAGGCCCTAGTGGGGTGGTACCAAGTACTGGGGGACTGTCTGTGTGTGGCTATGAGCGTGTGTGTGAGTGTGTATGCAGGTAGAGGGTGACTCACAGAAGCTTTGCCTGGGAAGAAATGAATGAAATTTAACCTGAAGAATGAGTAGGACTTACCTAGACAGGGAGAGTGCGGGGGAGGGGAACAGATCCCTGGCCGAGGGAACAGTAGCAAAGGCCCAGAGATGAGGGAGCATGGAAGGCTTGAGGAAAACTAGGACGCAATGCTGGGTGTGAGTGTGAGTGTGTGAGTGTGGGGGGGATGTGAGGGGAGGAGCAGGACATATTGTGAGATAAGCAATTTGCCAGCACATACATAGTAGGTGTTCAGTTAATGTTTATTGGCTACATTGATGAATGAAAAGGAGCCTTTAACTCTTTAAATGTTCTACTTAGGCTCTCTCTCTTCTCCAACCAAGCATTCGCTAACTGCAAGGGGATGTAACCTTGGTATTGACACGGAGTTCAGGATGTCCTTTCTTTCTTGGTGGACTCTGGTCTCCCAAACGAAATTCTAGCTGGACTCACCCCTGCTTAGCATGAGTTGTGTCATGTTCTGCTCTGGTTTAGATCTGCAGCTGCCTAAGGCAGCAGCCAGAATGAAGAAAGCACTACAGGACCCGCAGGAAGCTTGGGAAGAAAACCTGCACTCCTACTTCCACTGTCCAGTCTGGGCTTTGGGAGCCTCGGTGTCCCAGCAACAGCCAAGGGCACCTGTGAGAACTTGGCCTGCTCAAGTACACACTGTCCTGGCAGGTCCACACCCGTACACGGACTTCATGTTCAGAAAACCAGACCGTGTATGAAACTGCAAAAAGGCCAACCCTTGCACAGAAGTTAGGTCAGAGTTCCAAGGCCGAGCGTTAACCCTCCATATCTAGAGGCAGTTTGAATTTAAGCCAACAGCTCCCTGCGAGCTTCGTGCCATGTTGCGGGTCAGTTCCCATTCCCACGCTTTTTAGCTCACACTTCAGCAGCCCCTTAGAAGCCTAATGTCCCTTTCATGTTCCACCTGGGGACATTCTGGCTTGAGGAAAATGTGCGTGGGGGGTGCAGTCAAATGGTAGAGTTGAGCCAGGGAGTCCGAAACCCCATCCTCTGTGGGGCAGATGCAGCCTGAGCGAGTCTCTTCACTCCCCAGCCCGTTTTCATCCCCGCTCATTCCAATTCTCCAGGACTGGACTCCGTGAACAAGCAAATCGCATCCAAACAAGAGGCTTCTGTTTGCTTCCTGCCCTGTGCTGCATCGGCACTTTGTTTGCCAAACATTCCTTGGGGTTTTGTAGCCTTCGGTCTTGCCCTTCTCACTTCTCACTGGGGCTGCTTCACAACCCAAAGGCAGGAAGAGGCCCCAGTGGGCTGAGGCTGCCTTTCGACCCAGGCTGGTCTGAGGGGACAAGTGCTTCTCTACCACCCTCCTGATAGAGAAGGCCCACAGCAGAGTTCATGAACTTCCCACTGTGCAGCCAGGCTGGATGGAAAAGTACAGACTCCGGGCTTGGCAGCCTGCAGACCCCAGGCAAGATGCCCCCCGCCCCCCCCTGCCCCCCCCCCCCTGCCTCCAGAGGGAAGAACTAGGATCAACTCCCTAACTCCTTGAAGCCCTGCGGTCATGGTGGGTAGGCTGGGGGAAGTGCTGGGGAGAATGCTGCCTAGGGCTGCAAAGGCTTCTGGGAGGGAGAGGGTGCCCAGGACTGAGCCTTCTCAGAGATGAATGTCAGGCATGGTGAAGACCCTCCAGCCCAGCCTTTTCTTCAAATGGCTTCCCCAGGACTAATGTTCAGCCTCTGAAAGTTGATCTTGTCAGTCATATACTCATTTTCCAAAATTCCCTCTGTACTATATTAGCCATGTCTTTTATTTTCTGTATTCTGATGCTTTCACATCTGGGGCCTTGCTGATTCTGGAGGGACTGCTCCTCCCCAGACTCACCAGTTCCTAGGGACAGTGACCAACTTGCTGCCCTCTGGAGCTGCTCTCCTAATGCAAATAACTAATCCAGAACCCACAGGCCCAATCGCCTTTCGCACTGTGGGCCACTATCCACCTTCCCTAACTATACCAGGGCTAGGTACCAGACAAGGAGGGACAGCCCCTCTGCCCTCAGCCCACTAAAATGAACCAAACTGGCCAATCCTGGTGACTTGCCTTGCCTTGCTAGTTCCTTCCTGTGGAAACCAAAATAAAGGCTCTCACACCAGTTTTCCTTTCTCCTTCCACTTCCTAACCTACCCTGGGGTTCCTCCTCCCCACCCCCCCCCAGTCTTGCTATGGCAAGGCCCCCTTTTCTTGGGACCTGTATTAATAAACTATCCAATGGCAGTCATCTCCTGATCTGTTGGCCTCGCCACACGTGAAAACAATAAAACCTAAATTTAAAAAATGTACCTAATTTGTATGAGAGTTTTATTCTTCTCTGAGTGTAAACTCACCATTCCCATTCCTACCCCTCATCTTCCTCCCTTCCACTTAGGCCTTGGAGTTGGATAGATGGAGGTGGTCTGTCAGCTCCTGGGGACACTGGCCTCGGCCTGAAAGTGGAGTTGGGGCACAGACTCTTTACCTATGGATCAAGCTTTACACCTGGGATAAGGAGACACGTGCTCTCCCAGCCCAAAAAGCTGTGACCATGGTGTGTGCTGAAGGTGTGAAGCATGTCTCTGGCATGATGGAATGCCAAGCCTAGGAGCATCTCATGTGGTCTAGTTATGAAGAGTCCAGATATTTGCAATATAGCCTGGCCCCGCCACTGGCCACCTTCATGACTGGGGGCCAGTCCTTCATTTCGGGCCTTAGTTTCCTCAGCTGCACAATGAGGGGCTTGAACCAGGTGATCCCTGAGACCATTCCAGATCTAGCCTTATAGCCCCTGTCACTTTGTGTGCTTTTGTTTCCTAAGGAAGCCTCAGGCACTCTAGGAATGTGTCAGAGATGAGGGTAGATATAAAGCCATCCTCCCCATCTCCATTTCAGCCTAGTCAATCCTCTGAAGGTCAAAGCAGTAATAATGGCAATTTATTTGAAAAATAATGGCCATAATTTACAATGCCAGCATCTGCTGAACTATAATTATAAATACAATAATGTTTCAGAAAATATTGGCTAAGAAGAGCCACTAGAACAAACTAAAAAATTTATAACATATCAGACATTCTGCCCTTATGTTAGAAAACTTCTTTAAAATCACAAAAATCCATAATGAAAAAAATTGAATTACATGGCTCTGCACGGAGGAATAAAGTAAAATGTTCAACCTGATCACCTCAGCAATCTGGATGGAACGATTTGCATGCAGTGACTAACGTTTACCAAGTGCCCACCTCAGTGGCCAGTGGCTGCAGGTGACAAATCTGCAAGGCGAGTCTTACCATCCCCCGGGGAGTGGGGGATGGAGGATCAGAGAGGTTAAATGACTTGAGCACGGCTGTTCAGCTAATAGACGGCAGTGTCCTGCTTCCCCTGATCCAGAAGCATCTGGATCTGGAGTGAGAGTTTCTTCAATCTCTCACAGCAGTGCTTCTTCTCAGACCTTCAGGTGAACACGCCACAGACAGGGACCCCTCCATGCTGTACCTAAGCTCAGAAGGTACTACGTTTATGCACTCATTATATCACCTTCTGACTAGAAATGAGTATACCATAATTATAAAAATCGTTGTCAGGCTCAAGTGTCTGGGGACATGACTCCGGGCTCAGCCTCAAGCCAATTTTCTTCTCCTGCGGTCAGATGCTCCAGTGCCTGACACAGAGCTCATCCCATCACAAAACACTGACACAAAGCTGTGTTTGCCCAGTGCCGGGGGGACCAGTGCTTACTCACATTGACAGATTCTTTGCCATTAAACTTGACTCGGATTCTTGGCTCCTGAATGACATCAAGGTTGAAGCCTGTGATGGTCAGGGGTGTGTGGCCACTGGGAACAAGCAGAGGCTAGGTTAGGTAAAAAATCAAACTGCTACCACCTCCACCCCTCGGATCCTCTCACAAGCCACACCTGGGCCGAGGGGATGATGCCATGAGGTGCGTTCCTACACCCCGTGCCTCACCTGGCAATGCTCCACTCTGGCTCGATGCGCTGTACCCGGGGGTCATCTATGTACTCAAACTGCAAGTTGTTATCCACATGGGCTCGGTCGACACTCACGGAAACGGGGACTGGACCCAGTCCATTGGATGATGGAGGAGAAACACACACGATCTCATTCATCGATCGCCTGCCGGGGGGACAGCAAGAGGGTTGTGAAGAAAGGCATGGGTGATAGGGGGTGCACTGTGCTGGACGAGGGGCTTTCCTCCACCTGAGGGGGTAGTCAGGATGTGCCCTCTGTCCCGTGACACTGTATGCTAGGGAACACAGCCCTTATCAGTGGGGATCAGTGCCCTTTCTACCTGAGAGCCAACTTGGGTTCAGTTAGGCAGGAGTAAACTGGAGGAGGGAATCAGAGAATGCGAGGCAGGGGCCAGGCTGCATGGGTTGCATCCTTGTTTCTGGATTTTTCTAGAAATGACTAGTTAGCTGGTGCTTAGAATCTAGTAAGTCAGTTAATGAATATTTATGGAGCACCTACCATTCAGAAAAGTGAACACAGAGTCCTTGCCATGGGAGTTTACGGTCCAAGGAGGGGAGTATCAGGTAATACTGGCAAGTTGGGTTTTCTTCCATGGATTCTCTCAGAATTCTCTCAGGATTCTTTACATCCCCATTGAAGATATTTGACAAATAGTAGGTGCTCCAGTTTTTAGCCCCAAGAGACGTCCTGAGGATGAGTCTGTGTGCTTGCTGAGGACTGAGGCCAGTCCTCAGGTAACCACAGTGGGGACCTAATGGCTGTGCAGTCGGTCCTGATGGTGACAAGACAGCTCCCGGGAGCCTTTCTCAGCAGCAGCCTCATGGGTCTCACTTCTAATTATGAGGGGGGCCCAAGGAAACCCAGAATGTATTTATAACATATTGTGTATTCACCCTTACATGTTTAAACTTCAGTCACCTTCAAAGTACTCTCCATTGGATATAATACACCTATCAAGACGTTTTTCCACTGCTCAAAAACAGTTTTTGAACTTGTCGATTTTTACGCCTTTTAGTGTTTCTGCCATTTTTTGTTTTACCTCTTCCACATCAGCAAAATGTTTCCCTTTGGGGACTTTTTTTCATCCAGGGAAACAAAAAAAAGGGGGGCTTGGGGTGAGATGGGGTGAATAGGGAGGGTGGGGCACTGGGGTCATGTCGTTCGGGGTCATGTCGTTCGTGGTCAAAAACTGCTGAACACTCAGCATGGTGTGGGCAGGTGTGCCCATAAATCACCATCATGAAACAGGCACATGTGTTGAAAAAGTCTTCAGAGAAATCCACTGAAGCCAGGCGCAGCCTCCCACAAGGATGCCAGCTGGTACACTGATACAGATGGGTTTCTAGAACACCCCCTAGTGGAGGAAGCTTGTACTACAAGGGGTCCACCCTCCAGAAGATAATTCCGTGTTTTGGGGGTCCCCCCTCATACTTGTAGAAGTATCCAGCCCCTGTGATACATACAGTATACATTGACTAGTGGCATATGTATGTTACAGTGACCACAATCCAGGATGTAGCACATAACATGGACGTTATGGGCAGGCATATATGTGAAAGTGCACAGGAACATGGGCACACAGGCCATGCAAAGACAGTCTTCTAATGCTCTTTCGAGCCCATCTCACCCATAGAACTCGCAGGTCTGGTTGCCCAGGTACACGGCCACGCTGCTCCCAGCCCCAAGGTAATGGCCTGTGATGGTCACCATGGTGCCTCCCGACTCTGGCCCACGAATGGGGTTGAGGGACAGCACAGAAGGGTTCTTTGGGAGGAAGCAGAGAAATGATCATAGCTCAGGTTTTTCCTAAAGGCAGAAGGAGGACTGCATCTGTTCTCGGAGTGGAGGTACTTTTCCTGCCCTTTGGATCCCAAACACTCTCTCTGTCTACCCTGGAGCTGAGACCCTTTCTAAGAAGAGGCTCCGGGCATGTCCAGGGAAGACAGAAAGGTCACGTTTTGGAATTAATTAACTCCTCAGGGAGTCTCATGCCCATAACACTGATGGGAAGGCATAGATGACACTGACTAATCTATCAATTAGTTTACAAATTGAGAACAATTTGAAAATGCTTCTCTATCTAGAGTTTGTACTGATTTTTTTGGCACAAAATCGATAGAGCTGAATAAAGTATCCCTGCCTGGATTGGGCCACCATGAGGCTAAAGTCCTCCATTAATGGCCCATGCACATGTCCTTCTGTCCCTCCTAAAGGGCTTGCCAGTGTGCCTGGTGCAGAGAGCTGTAAGAAATGTTAGACGTGGCTTCCCCATTCTGTGTCAGGAGGATGGTCCATCTTGGGCTGGGACTTTTGAGTAAGCTTATTAAGTTGTAAAATTAAGCCTGAAGCTTAAAAGAAATGTCGTTTGGCCTCAAAGACATCATGTGGCTGACCTAAATCAGACAGGAATCTCTTTTGCCTAGAGGGCAGCAGAGTGGAGTGGGAAGTGCACTTAATTAAGCAAGTACACAGACATGAAGTAATCCCCATCAGCTGTGAACTTGCAGTGAGCTCTAAATCGAGGTTCTGGATCACCTAGGGCCTTTGTCTGCTCCTCTGTCTAGAGGAAGAGGGGCTACAGTATCTCTGCAGCTCCTCCCTGCTGACATTCAACAGTTTTCTCTCCATCTAGTGTTTCTGTGTCTGCTTCTCACAGAAGGTTGTGTCTGTCTATGTTGGAGATGGTGTAGGTTGGGGACAGACAGGCCCTGGTTCTCTCTAATCTGAGAGAGAAGAATACAAGAAAAAGGTGCAGATGCCAGGATAAGAAGGCAGAGACTGGAAAATCGACAACAAACAGTAAAAATGCCTCGGGGAGAATAGAATCTTGTGGTTTAACGATTTTTCAAAACTCGTAGCAAGGCTGGTTTGACCCCACCAGCTGCTGCTAACACTTTTTAATGGAGAATTCGATGTGGCAATGTAGGTAAGTGTCAGAAAAGGGACTCGAGGGCTTAGAAGCAAGTTATTGATTCAGTAGGCGCTTTAAAGAAAGCCTTTGTGATTTTACTACCTAGTGCCTGAGTGTGAAGAGATGTTTTCAGGTGTGAATGTGTACATACTTGTGTGTAACCACAGCAACACACGGAGCACCTTGCTTGTACACCTGACTCCCATGATCCTGCACAGACCCGCGGTCCTGCAGGATTTCAAGTGACGCTTCTAAATTCCTACTTACAATATCCTTGACAGAAAACAAAGCTTGCTGATAAATCTAGACCTTTTTTTAATTGGGTCCTCCAGGCACTCTGTCCTCATTAGACTGGAATTAGAAGAAGATAAAACATTGGCAGGGGCAAAGGGCAGCCCCTCACTCCCTGGGAGGTGCTTCTAAGATTGGAATTCTAAGAAAGGCCTGATTTTGCCTTATTTAGAACTCTGACCTTTGGCTCTGGGGGATTCCAAGGTCTTCACAGCTTTATGAGTTAACACCCATCCCACTTGGAAAGACAGGCTTGTAAAGTGAGGCCGGAAGTGCCCTGTTCTGGTTCCTTGGAGGTGCCTGGCTTGGGAGGAGGTGTGTGGAGAAGTCTGGAAGAAAGTGTGCCCTTGCTAAAAGCCTGAAGCCCTGCACCAGACCCCATACTCACCACAAAGGTGTACTGTTGGTGGGACTTTGTCATGAACTCTGGCTTACACTCGCCAATGCACAGGCGCACGGGCCCAGAGGTGGTTCCCACGAGGGCGTGGCCCATCTCACACACGATCCTGAGAAGAGAGCAAATCTTCCCGTGAGAGGCTTGGCAAGAGCTGCTATCCCTGCCCCTGCTTGCTCACTGTCACAATGAAATGACTCATCACAGTCTTGCAATGGTGCTAAACTGAGACTCAGCTTGTTCACCCATTCAGCTGTGCTGCCTTGGGTAAGCGTTTCCCTCTCTGAGTTTCAATCTCACCTGTACAGTGAGAGGTTGGAAGAGATCATCTCTAAAGCCCAATGTGCCTCCAAAATGCTATCCTGCCTAAATCTCTGAACAAGCCTGTAGTACCCAGTACCTAGTGCAGTGCCTACCACTGGGTGGCTACCCAATATTTGTGGAATAAACCTAACATCCAATAGAGAGCTTTAGGGGCCACAATTTAGTGTCTTTTCCTATGTAATAAGCCAACACTGCGACTTTCCCTAAAAGAAGTGAGGGCCTATTTGTCAAACTGATTCAACTGTGGTTTGCTTCTTGCAGTGACTTTTCAAAAGAGAATAGATAATCTGGTGAGATAGTGAGGACCTGAAACAGGAGCTCCGAGTACAATGGGAGAGGTGGAGTCCTGTGGCAGCCGGTGAAGGGCTGGAAGGAGGATGAGTTCACTAGGACACCAATTTAATCAAGGGCGGAGCACACTGAGCTGGTGGGTGAGGCAGTGACCCAGCCCTGGGGTTGGAAGTCAGGTCTCATGTTAACGGGAGAGGTGGGGAGGAGAGGGAGTGCAGCATTCTTTCTCATGAAGTGCAGATCAATACCCCAGTGATGACTTCCCTGGTGCCTGAGATGAGTTACAACAAGCACATTTAGAGACTGGTTGCCTTGGCCACAGCTGCAGACTAGAAAGGGTGGATAGCTGGAGGGATTGAAGAAATCACGTTCTTGGGGGGAACCTCTTGCTTGGAACTGTAGACATGGGGTGCGTGGAAAAGGGCTCTACCAGGCTCGGCAAAAGAGAATCTTGGGGCAGAGACAAAGATTTTCCTTTCCTCTAAATACCATGCATAAGTTCAGAGCAGCCTGGCACCCCTGGTAGGTTTGCTTAGTGGGGAGTCCGAAAAACAGAACCCCCTTGCACTAATCCACAGCATTATCCTGGCACCGTGGGGAAGATCCATGTTTAACCAAGCGGTGTTTATCTCAACAGCTTCTCTAGGAAGGAAGGTAACTAAACATAGATTTCATTCCGATGTAATAAAACTTGCATTAAACAAATACACTGCACGTTCGCACACATGGCATGCCACTGATCTCCATCGCCTTCATAACAGTTAATCCCAAATAAGCACTTTCACTCCTGGTGAATATTTACTTAACATGCAATAACTGTCTTATTATGTTTAGCATATTAGATTCAACAAGAAAGAACTGAATGCACAGAGAAGGATACTCTCCTCCTCCATCTCTTCCTCCATGAATGAATAAGTTAATCATGAACCTAGTGTAAAGATGATAGTGATGATCAATTAGTATTTTCCATGTAGCTTTCTCCTTAAATCTCATTAGCAGAGCATTTGAGAGGCCTAATTTGTGGTATTGTGTGTGGTTATCTCAATGCTGCTACCTGCTTGGAGTAACAACTGTCTCATTCTATCTCCTGGGTCCTAGTGCCTGCTGCTGTTTGGGGTCCTGGCCATCCTGCAATCCATGCCCTGTGCTCACAAGGAGCTCCAGAGGAGGCACGGAAGAAGAGGGGGCGGGTAAATCTCTTTCCCTCTGTTCTCATCAGGGCTTTCTTGTCCCTCACTCACCCACCCCTCTTGGACTATCTGTGCCAAAGTGACTCTCGAGCAGAAAAGGAGGAGGAACTCATGGTAGATTTGGAATCATGGAAAGAGGAAATATGAGAACATGTGAAGGTCATGGACATATCTGTTCCTCCTTGGGCCACGCCAGGGCCTGCCTAGGAGAAGAGAAAGCCTAGAATGGCCCATCAGTTTTGTCTGCAGGGAGTTAACAATGGACTAGGGCCTCTTGGCACACTGGTTTTCTAGAATATTTTTCCCCCTAGGGTTCATGTCCCCAAAGATAAATCTGACATGTCAAGCACTTGCAGAAAGGGGGATGGATGGCAGATGGGCTCTGCCCAGGCGTCCGAGGCTGAATGACTGCAGTTGGTTTGAATGCTCCGCCTAGAAGGGAGTGATGTAGAGGACCTGGGGCTGGGCCGCAGTGAGGGCCCAGAGCTGGACCATGCATTCCCCTCCTCAGCACAGCAGCTAACTCCTCTCCCTACCTATAAAATGAGGTTCTTCTTTATCTTGTGAGTGGGAAGAGAGGCAGTGGGCTATAGAAAGGGTCAGGGTTGGTAAGGCTAAGAACTGGACAAGAGTCCTAAGGAATCAGGCAGCATTGTAGAAGAGCTCAAATGCCTTCTAACTCTTTGACCTTTTTATTCCTGGGATGCAGTGCTTGCATCCTTTAGCATACCTGTTGTAGGCATTTGTCCTCTGAGCTCAGGGATATATGCAGTTAAAGGAAAAAGGAAGGGCAGCTGTAGGAAATGGAAGGGTTATACTGAGGAATGAGGGTCAGGCCATACTGAGCTGTGATCGTGGCTGGTATTGGACAAGACAGGGTCTTGGGCCATCCTCAGGCTCTCCTATAGGGAAAGTCTTATGATCTGCATTTTATAGACAAACTAAGGCTCAGAGATGCTCAGTGACTCATTACAGCCACAGTTCTGGTAAGCCGCAGAGCCATGATTCAAATCCACATCAGCTGACTCCAGAGCTCGTGCCTTTGACCACTGCACTCTACTGCCTCTAGAATTAATGAAATGATCTGTGTGTCTTTTGGGAAAGGGACAGGGTAGATATAGACATGGAAGCAATGCTGGGGTTGAGTTGAGGATGCAGGAGTAGGGGTGGGGGGAGGGAACACCTGGCTGGGCTCCTACGGCTCTGAGAGCTAACCACCTGTGCCCCCCACCTTGCTGGTTGTCAGTGACCACAGGCAGCAGTGTGCGCACTACTTCTGCCTTCAGGTCTCACAAGTCGGCCAAGTTCCTGTGGTATGATTTCTGGAGGACTCCTGTCTTCCCTGCCTCCTCCTGGTGTCCCTGCTGGCTCTAGGATCCCTATATTTTATTAAGAGACGACAGCTAGAGATGTCTTTTCCTTGTAAAGTGAGAAATTGGACTGATTAACTGACCAATAGTTATTTAGCTTCAACAGTTGAAGGCTTGACTCCTCCTGGTTGACAGAGGACTTCTGGAGACAAATTAGTGCCACCAATATGCTTTCTAATGATGGGAGCCACAGGTTCCATAGGGCAGACACTTCTTCTGACATACTCAGGACCATAGACGTGACTGTAGAGATCTTACATGTCTACATACTCATTTTCCGATGAAACATTTGAGGATCAGGGAGCAAAGTCACTTGCCCAGAGTTACCTAGCTCATTGATAGCTTAATTCCCGGCACCCAGCCAATGCCCTCACTTCCACACCCAACCACCTCCCTTAAATTGGCATAGAAATGGTCCCTTTCACCCCATGAATGTGCACCTGGGGTGGGGGACACACGTGTCTAACATCAATCTATCCAGCTGTGGCTGAGTTCACAAGTGCAGCAGATAAGAGGGAGGTGGTCTGAGGACGAGCTTAGTCCATATTACACAGAACCCCAGTCCCAGGTTGGGCTGAGCTGCATATTCAACCTGCATCCCACTGCCTGGAAAGCGTCCTGTGATGGAATCATCTGGCCCTCCACAGTCCTGTGGGGTGCTGATTGCAGGACTAAGTGGGGCCCTTTAGCCAACATTAACCTAATTGTTGAGTGATAGATGGCAGGCACAAGCATATGGTGAGTCATTACCGTGCCCGATAATCTTGCCCGCACCCGGGACTCAGCACTGCGCCCGTTTAGCCAAATTCATCTCTCGCAGACATCTGTAACGATTGTGCCTGCTGCTCTCTGCCCGGGATGGAGGCTTTAATGATGTTAACAAACTAGGAAACCTCGAGAGCAGTAATGAGCCTGGCACGGCTGGAAACCAGGGCTGCATCCAGCCGAGGTGCCGAGTGTGTTGGCCGCCTCCAGCCTGCCCCACGCCCAGAGACAATGGTGGTGGTTTCCCAGGATGACCACCAGCCTCGGCAGGGACCCCTGGTGACCATTCACCTTTCCAGGCTCCTTTCATATTCTCACTTCCAGTTTCTCTCAGCACTTTCTTCCCTGTGGCCCCAGGTGAGTGCGGACCATTTGATTGCACAGATAGAACTCTACTTCCTTACATTTGTATGGCACATCACCATCTCCATTTTCTCATCTTACTGAATTTTCCTCAAAACTTGTGCAGCAGGGACCATGATTTCCATTAGGCCAACGAGGGCCAGAGAGGCTGAGGTCTCAGGGCTAGTCAGTAGAAGGGCCAGGACTTAGAACACCTTGGAATTCCAAATCTCATGACATGTCCATCTAGCTGCCCAAGAATTTGCTCTTCTCAGCTCAAAGCCTTACCCCTCACTCACCCCAAACCCTTCCCTTTGGAGTCCTGTGGCATCTCACCAAGTTGGAGACTTAGCCTGTGTCCAGAGGCACCAGGCGGGTCCTGGAGGCCACGGTGGATTTGGGTCAGTGAGACCAAGTGTCTTGCCCAGCCTGTCAGGGTGCTGGCCTCTGTAAAGGACCAGCTGTGAGGATCTCTGCAGGCTGTCCTGGCTTCTGCCCCCAACAGCTTTCACCTCCTCTTCTGGCTCAGAAGTGCTATGTCCTGTCCCCTTTGGCCTCCTTCATCTCTTTCCTGTAGACCCTGCGAGGCTTTCCTCTGACATGCACTCCTTGCAGGGGTAAGGTAGTCTGTGAAGCATCTGAAGGTCTGAAGGATCAGGCCAGCTTCTTCTCCCCTGCTGGTGCTGGCAGAGATCACACCCAGCCTCAGAGTCTGGGAATTCACCCTTCTGACTCTGACCCAGCTCTGGGCCTCACTGGGATTATAGCCCCTGACCCTGGAAGCCACATTCTGATGAGTCATGAAATTTCCAGGCCACTCTTACCCAGCGGTCTTGCTCCATTGCTGTTAAGTGAGGGAAGAAGTCTAGAGTAGGAGTTAGGAGACTCAAGTTCCAACTCCGCCTTGACCACTCATGCTCTGAGTGAGCTGGGAAAGTCATCTCACTTCTCTCTTGCTTTGTAAAGTGATGATAACAATAGGTACCTCTCAGAGTTCTGACCAATTAAAAGTGAGATAATGGATGAGAGTGAAGTCATTTTTCTGGTTGCTACTAAAGGCTGGCTCTGGGGAGATCAAAGGGAGGACCTGAGGCTGCAGGGGGTTAAACCTCAGGGAGGGAAGCCCCACCCCCAAACCTAGAACCCCTTGCAGAGCTGTGTTCTCCTGGAACCAGAGTGACTTGACCAGACTTTGTAGGATCAATCATGTGGAGTGATCTGGCTGCTCCCTTCCTTCTACCCTCCTGCCCCCGCTTTGTACCCATCTCCTGCCCACCAACTCCACAGAGGCTGCCACTGCCAAGTGAACACACCCCAAATTGGAACATATGTCACTCCTGGAGCCCCGTTTGCCTGTCCACTGCCACATGTCTATTTTCTAATTTCCAGCTGACATTTCCCTTAGTGAAATAAATGAATTTGCTCCGGCGGAGGCCCTGCTCGGATTAAGCTGCTGTCAGAGCCCCATGAGCCAAACAAATTGTTGCCCACAGCCCACCTTGCGGGATGCATTCTAATGGGGTCTGGTAGGGGAGGGGCTAGGGAAAAAGAGGAGGAGCTTAGGCTGGTTGGGAAACTGACTCAGTCCTGCCAGTGGGCAGGCGAAAACTGAATGGTGGCAGTATTGCTCAGGGATCCCTGATGCCAGAGGAGCCAAGGAATAGGGAAGAGAACAGAATATGACCTTCTGAGAGGGGAGATGGGAAAGCACAGGGCTCTGGGTAGACTTCTGGGGTCAGGTCCATGGGAGAATGGAGATGGGAGATGAGTCTTGGAAAAGTCCCAGAGAAAGGAGGGGAGGAGTCCCCACCCACCCAGAAGCTCCCCTGGGAAAAGGGCGAGCCAGAGCAGACTGGACTCACTGCTCAGCGATGATGTAATCCCCTGGCAGGGGTGTGCAGGGCACCCCAGCCACCTGCACGTGGTGGGCGATCTCGGAGAAGTCCAGACCCAGGTTCACACCGTGGATGGTCACTCGAGTCCCTCCTTCCGGTGGTCCAGACACAGTCAAAATCTGTGGGAGGGAAATGTGATTAGCAAACCTGTGGGACGGTGGCTTAGGGACTTTGGTGGACACCTGGAATTTGGGTGAAAAGAGAGTGTCTTCTCATCTTTCAGCTTGCCTGGGATCATGGAACCACCTCATTTTACACTCTTTCCTTTGGTCTTTAGGTCATTGACTCGGTCATTCATCCATTTATTAAAAAGAAACCAGAGAGTACTAGACTTAAGGAAGAAAATCATTGTTTGAGATGTGTCTCTAATTCACTAGTTGCCTGATTGGGAGCAAGTCACATAATCTAGCTCTACATCAGTTCTCCTGAGTTGAGATAATCATCTCTGCCAGCCTTGCCCTGGGAGCTCCAAGTAGCAAATAGAGGGTGTTCGGGAGCACTCTGGAAACCAGAGAAGGCTTTGTAATTGTGTGGTGCTATTATTGCCACGTCTGTGTGCTAGACTCTGTAGGGGATACAGTGATGAATACACAGGAAATTCTCCCTCAAGGAACTTATGGTCAAGAGGAGGAGATAAAGGAAGCCATACATAATGTTGGTGCTGGCTACTCAGTGACAAGGTGGAGTCAGAGGGAAAGCTGGGAGAGCACAGAGGAGCCTGAGATCAGGCCCTGCTACAGGGGGTGGTGATCAAAGATGGAAAGTGTGTTTGACATTGTTCTGAAAAAAGAAATCTTGTAATGCATGCTAGGAGCAAAAGGCAAGGATCATTTACTTATCATTTCTTAATTCAGCCATCAAATGATGACTGCCTCATTTGGCTCTGACCCAACAGAATCTGCAACTGCAGAATCAGGCTCTCTGAAGGTGTAAACTTCTGTCTGGGAACAGATCAGGCTCAGGAAAAATGCAGCTCTTTGAGACCCCACAGATCCCAGGGAGTAAGTTCACACTGTGTGGTTCACATTTATCAGAAGTAGAAGGAAATTAGACTAGAACTCAATCCTAAGCAGGAAGAATTTCAGAACTGGAAGGGGACTTGAGGTACGGTAGGTTAAGATACTTGTATAACTGCCCTGACTGGTGTGGCTCAGTTGGTTGGGTGTTGTTCTGCAAGCGACGGGTTATCAGTTCAATTCCCAGTTGGGCCTGTGTTGTGGGGCATGTATGAGAGGCAACCAATTGATGTTTGTCTCTCCCTCTTTCTCCCTCCATTCCTCTCTCTAAAAATAAATAAATCTTTTAAAAATATTTAAAAAAGTACTTGTATTACATATACACACAGTTGTAAGAAAGTCCAGCACACTCTTCACTACCATAAGAAAGGCAAGACAGAGAGGGACAGAAGGGGATTGGTCAAGGACAGGAGTCTACCAGACTCTCCCAGATGGGGCCTCTGGGCGGAGAGCTGCTGCAGCCTTGGTCCCTTCTGTCCTTGTTTCCATGCCGCTGCATGAGAGTGTCCATGGGAAAGAGTTTGCTCTAAGCCAACGTGAGGTTCTCCTTTGATCCACTTGGAATGAGCTCAGCTGGTCCCTCTCCTCCTCCCCTAGCCACCTGGATAGCAGGAACCCACCTACCAGAAGGGACTGACAAAACTATAGTGATTGGTTTACTCTCCTTCCTCCACTTTTTATTTTTAAAAATACATTCTTTTGCTCACCGCAGTTAATTACAACCTTTCAGAAAAACTGTGAAATGAAATCTTTCTGGAAAGCCTAAAAATATTTCTGTCTTGCAGGTAGTATGTAGGAATCGTATTGTGAATGTGCAGTGTGGTGTTGGCAGGTTCCATGGGGCGGCTTCCTCCTGCTGATAGGTCAGTGCAGCGTCCCCTTCCCACGTTTAACGGTGAGGGTCAGAGACTTGGTTGTAGTTCTGAGGTACTCAGAAGCATAAGCCAGATAATACCATGTAGAAAAGGAAGACTTTAAAAAATATATCAGGAAGTGTTATGAGCTTGGGGTGTGGAGACACCAACTTGATCCCTTCTAACCCAGCTACCAGCTGCTGGAATGCAAGCCTGGAGAATCAGAGTCCTTCTGAGTCATTGGAAAGCACCTTGGGAACACTGGGCCTAGGTGGGTCTTCCTTCCCACATGGCACACGCTATGAGCTATGCCACCAGCACCTGGGGTAAGAGGAGTTTGGGGGTCAAGGCACTCAGCAGCCATCATGCCCTGGGCTTCCATCATCCTTGCTTAAAACTGATGTGTGAAAGTCTGGATTTCCAAAACATAGATGGGGTGGTGAGCATTTGATTTGCAAGAGAATTCCCAATGCCTCCATTACTGATGACTCCCAAATCTATATTTTTGGCTCTGACCTCTCTCTTGAGTCCCATATCCATATATCCAATTGCTACTGGACATCTCCACTTTCACATGTATGTCCCTCAGGCACCTCAAGTTTCACCATGTCTAAAAATGAACTCTTAATTTTTCCTCCTTCTACCTCTCACTGATTATCTCCCAATTCTCTTTCAAGGTTAACAGGATCACTGCGCACCAAGCCAGGAATCTTGCGAGCATTTCCGACTGTTTCCTTTCCCTCACCTACCCCGTTCAATAAATACGGTCACCAGACACGACCAGTTCTTCCTCCCAGGTGTCTTCTGAATCTGTGCTCTGCTCTGTGTTCCAGAGTAGGTGATAAGCAGGGCTCCACCACCTCTCACCCACACCAACAGCCAGAACCCCATGTCCCTCCCTTAGATCTGACTTTCTCAGACTGCCAGTGTGACCTTCGCGAACACGCACTTGGTCTGGTTACTGGCTGTTTGCTCTAAAAACCTTTAATGGCTCTAATCACTGTCAAGGCACTTGTCTTTCGGTTTCTGATCTTTGTGACTTCTTCAGCCACCTCTGCCATCCTGGACCATGTCCTCCATGTTCCCCCAGATACCAGCAGTTCTTGTACATTCGTGCACTTTAAAATCTCTGGGCCTTTGCACATGCCACTGCTCTCCCCCAGCTTACAAATTAGACAGTCAAGGACACATGCCCTGCCACCTGATGGCTTCCTGGTGAGCATGAGCACAGGGGCTTTGATGTCTGGGTGGTGGCCTGGGGTGGTAAAACCCACACATCCTGCTGCCTTCATTCCTCCCCAGGACCAGGTGTTGGGGAGAGGCTACAGAGAGGAGATGCAATGAGAAAGGAACTCTTCTTCAGTGAGGGTATTGAGCAGGATCCCTTCAGGGCACCACCGCAGACCAGACAGCGGTGGGTCCCAAGCCCACTCTGGAGACTAACCCCAAGGCCCTCTGCTAAAAGCAGCAGTGGATTGCAGGGCCCTGGTGCAGCACTCACAGAGCTTAGTTCTCTTGGGAGCCAAGTCTGGCCATTCCACCCAGGTCCACAAAGAGGGAGGATGGTGGGGTCCCAGCCACGGCTTGCAGAACTCCAAGAAAAGCCTTCTGTCTTGTAGATCTGGAAGGTGCTGTGGGGCTACAGTGGAAGGGTGAGAGGGCAGCATAGACTTATCCAGAATCCCTCGTTGATAGAGGAAAAGATTGGTTGGATGGGAGCCAGATACACACATCTTAGCTTCCATTTTCACAGGGCCCTTGGGCTGCTGACTACACTGGGGTAGAGAAGAAAGACCATCCGATGCTCAGGCAGTGTCTGTGGTAGGAAGAGAGTAGGCGCTGGCATCAGATAGACTTGAATTTGAATTCCAGCTCTGATACTTATGGGCTATGGGACCTTCAGTCTCAGTGTCCTTATCAGAAAACAGGTAATGATGCTTGCCTCACAGGGAGGTTGTGAAGGTTAAGTGAGACAACATTTGGAAAGTCCCTAGTGTGACGGTAGTTTAGAGAGCAGGCCTTGAAAACTGGCAGCTTCCTTCCTTGTGTTCCCCCTGCACCTGTGCATTCCTAGACCACAAAAACCCAGGATGGTGTTTGTTGGGAGCTTAGAGAGCTTGGGGATCTTCCTAGGAATCTAGAAGGAGGACTCATGAACCAGGAACACATAACTTTGGTGCTGGGGTGACCCAGGTAGAAAGAGGTACTCATGGGTTGACTGGAGAAAGCCTGGGAGGTGTCCTGCAGCCTGAGCCTGGGCAGGGAGTGGCTGTGCTGCTGAGGGCAAGGCCTTGGCTCTGGTGGAATCTGGGTCCTGCACAGAAACATATTCTGAACCCAATCCCGTTCTCTGGCTCTATCTCAAATGGCCCTTTCCTCCTTCCACTCTCACCACTTCTTTTCCCTTGGCTATTAGCCATTCTGGGGCAGGCACAGCACTTCACAACAAACTCAATGAATTCTTTCAAGAAAGTAATTCCGAATGAGACACCCACACAAACAAATGGTTTGACAGTTTGGGCTGAATGTGTGTGCACGCGTGTGCAGTGGGGGTGTGGAGAGAGGGAGGAGGAAGATGAAAACCTGTAAAAGCAACTGCCAAGATCTTTAGATACTGACTAATTTCAGCCCCATGCATTGTAACAAATATTATAATGTGGACCAGAGATCTATTTAAATTTTCTGTGGCCCTCAGGAGAGAGAGCCAGAAGGGATAAGGGAGAGAAGATCCCAGAAGCAGCTGCTGTTGCTGAGTGGGGGTGAAGGGTGTACCGAGGGGCTTCCAGAGGTTCTGTGCTGGCTCCTGCTGGTGCCCCTCCTCTACTCACCTGCCTGAGCACTGGTTCCACTCTCTTGTTTATGACATGTGCTCCCAGGCAGAGCGAAGGGTCCCCATGGCTAGATGGCCTAAAGTCCATGTGCACTTGACATGCCCACGAAGCATGTCCACTGACAAATGCCTCCCCCTCTTGCAAGGCTCTGCTTCAAGAGCCTCCACAGAGAAGCTTTCTCTGACTCTCTGGGGTAGGTTTAGCAGCGTGTCCTACACTCCCACTGCCCTTTGCCAACGTCCCCCGCACAGCAGAGCCCACAAGGGACTGTAAGTGCTTTTTCCTCATTGAGTCAATAGCTACCTTGGGACAGGGTCTCTCTCACTTTTGCTTAGCAATCTAACTTAGCGCACTGCCTGGATAAATGCCCCCAGCATTTTGTTACTGGGAAATGCTGGCCTCAACCAGACTCTGGAACAAACTCTGTTCTTTCATGACGACTGGAAGCACGGAGGTGCCGACATGTTGCTTGGGAATGATGTTGCCTTTTAACATCAGAATCGTCAAGAAGCTCTTCCTGCAATCTCCCTTACTTTCATTTAAGCCAATTTCTGCTGTGATTCCTCATCGAACGGAGGACTAACAGCTGCCTCCTCATCAAACATCTTTCAGACACTGAGGATGGCAATCATGCCTTCACTTCTGCGGTTCCATTAGCCTTCCGTGGAAAGATCTTGTTTTCTAAACCTTTGATCATTTCAGAGGCTGTTCTTTGGGCCTCGGGTTTCCATGCATCTTCCGAGAGTGTAATGACCCCGGGCAGGCTTGCGGCTTGAGCACAGCCTGCCCTGTGTGCAGCAGGAGGGCCCCTGCAGAGGACTGCCCTGCCCTTGTCACACAGGCATTAACCGGGCTGGCCCTGCGCAAATCCTGGAGGGAGGGTAACCCGGTGCTATCCTTCCCCGGTTCCTTCTTTCCTCTCTGTGGTTCCTTCTCCCATTTTAGGCTCCTTTCGCCATGCTATTCTCTTCTCCCTAAAGAAACCTTTACTCACATCTTAATGGGACATTAAGTTCTGGTATTACCTTGCCTTAAGAGTATTGGCTTTTTAACTGGTTGTAGAATAGACTGTTTGTGTATTTGCAGAATTTGGAAGGAAAGTGTGGGAAACACACTAGGGCAGAGGGTGCAGTTCAGCAACCCTAAACGCTGTCTGAGAAGCAGTCACTGACCACGCCTGGGTATAAAGGAGGCTAGTCTGAGTCCTGGCCAAGTACTACTTTATCTGTTCATCTTAGGCTGGGATGAGCAGGCCAGAGGATGTGCAGTGAGACAGCCTGTGCTGATGGTAGGACACTAACTCGGAGAGTCGTGTGTCCTGCTGGGTCCTCTGAAAGCCTCCTGGAGCTTCTGGTTCGGAGAACCACTTCCCCACCTACCCACACCCACCTGACTGCTGCATAGCCTGACCGAGCCCGGTCCAGTGCCCAAGCACCCAGCCAAATCTGTATTCCTGCCAGACCGTGTCATGGTTGTTTCCCACTGTGGGTGCCATGACCTGGAAAACAGCCGCCGTGATGTAGCACTCGCCCTGATTCTTGCAGCCACTAATTGAACAGTTTGGAGGGAACTGTGCCACAAAGCCGCCGAAGGGCGAGAGCAGATGCAGCCGATTAATTACAGCTGGAGAGCTCTGATGGGCTTCACTAGGGAGCAAAGTGGGAGGTGCTGAAGGCCCGGGGGCCCGCAACCTAGGGAGCGAGGGTGGGCCATCCCTGGGACTTGGGGAGCCTTGCAGGGACAGAGTTGGAGCCTCCTACCGGGTCAGGGCTTAAGGGGTCAGAGGAGGACCCCTTGTTGGTGGGTGCCTCACAGAGCCCAGCTCCCACCCTGGAGCCTTTCTTTGGTTGTATCTCCTGTCTGATAGAAACTGTGAGACAAAAGACAGAAACCCACCATAGGCCCTAGGTTATTAAAGATTCTGATGATGATGATGACTGTTTTTTCACTTCAGTACTTACCATGAATTGTGCCAAGAGTTTTATATATTTTATCCCACTATGAGCTCAAAACAAATTATGAGGGAGCTATTATTATTGCTGCCCTTGTACGGATGGGGAATAGGGTCCCAGAGAGGTTAAATAAGTTGCTCAAGGTTGCACAGTGAGTGGCAGAGCCTAGCTAGGTCTATCTAACCTGTGCTTTTGGCCTCCACACCACACTGCCTGGGCTGGCCATCCTCCCACCCTGGGAGAGACCCCCCAGGTCATCAATGGTGAGGACTCGAGCCTCTGCTCGTGGTTCCCTCAGCTCAGGCTCCCCAGCCCCTCTCCCTCGGCTAAGGCCATACTCGCTGCTTTCTAAGAAACTCTGTAGTTGGCTTTGCTGGGCACCGCCATCTCCCCAAACTTCTTAGCTTCCTCCACCCTCCTCTCTGCCTCTGTCCCTGTGAACGTCCACAGTCCCTCATTGGCCTTGCCCCTTTGTCACCTTTCCCTGTGCATGTCCAGTCTCTCCCCAAAATGCTGGGAGTAGGGACTGCTGGCTTTCTCCCTGTCTCTGCAGTGGGCTGATGCCATAGGACAGCACCTGTGGGTTGAAGTTCCATTTGCTTAAGTGAGCCCAGGACAGAGACTAAGGATGGTCTACTGGGCAAACGTGGGGCTCTAGAATCAAGTAGCTGAGGGTTAACTCCTAGTTCTGAAACTTACTAGCTCTCCTCCCTGACAGGAGTCCTTGCTGGCTCTGCCTTAGCTGATAGTACATTCAAAACCTAATTGTTATCTCAGCAGAGTAACTCCATTATTCATCTTGACACCATCCCCCGTTAGCTGTTTGCTGCAGTGATGTTATATTAATGAGGCCTGCAAATAAATGAACGGAGATCAGAGTGCTGACTTGTTTCTCAGGAAAGCTGGCTGACTTATTTTTTATTTGTTTGGAACTTTGCAGCGAGTCACTCTGGCCCTGGGCAGGCGGCTTTTGGCCTTTCCTGCAGGGATTTGCGGCAGCCTTCCAGATAAATACTTGTATATGTCCAGCACCCCAAACAGTTTCACAAATGTATTCGCATCTGAGGGAACCCAGGGGGAAAAGATCTACTTTAAATTATTTGGGCAAGAGGGAAGCAGGAGGAACCAAGAGCGATGGATCGCCTCAAATGACCACAGTAGTGACAATGATTTAGGCTTGCTTTTGGAGGGCGGTGTACATGGTCTTCTACAATGGGTTTTCTTTCCAAGTTACATGTACCTCAGATGTTAAAGAGAATTATATTCCCTAAGCAGGGACTAGTGAGGTGTTGGGGAAGTTACTGAAGTTGAAAGATTTATAAAGTAAAAGCTACAGGATGGTCAATGGAGAGACAACTGCAAAACCAGTACCTATGTGGCCTGGCATGAGTACGCCCTTACCGGGCAATGCCGCAGGTGACTCGAATCACACAGGGACATTTTTGGGGACCCAAATGGTGGTAGGTTCCTGGTCACTCCCTGAGGACCCCAGCACTGGGGACTTGTCCCTTGCAGTTCGGGCTACTTCACATTACTTTGCCCTGATCTCTGTTCTCACCTGCAGGGTATGAACCCCCTGAGCCCCATCCTCTGGGCCTCCCCCATCGGGCTGAGATGCTGGAGAAGTCAGAGCCACCAGCCCAGGGAATTTCCAACTTTCACCTTAGCCATCATCTCATTAATAAAGACAACCAGAAACCAACCAAAGGGAGTCTGGTGTCTTTCAGAAACACGTGATAAAAGTTGTATCTGCCCTACACTGGCAAGAAGTGATGATATCCCTGAGCTTAAACACACCCTCAAAATGCTCTTCCTGTTCTTTCTCCCCACTCATAGAAGTATGTGTGGACCAGGCTTAGGAAGACTGGTGAAGGTTATTTTAAGGCTAAATACAAATGGTAGTCAATGTTCCTGGTTGGGCATTTCCTGGGATCTTCCAAGAGGAGTTTGATCCTGAGCCCAGGTGTTTCTGATATACCTGGGGTGGGGTGAAGTATATAGCTAGGGAATACCCCTCCATTCCTCCCACCAAGACAGGTCACGTGGCATGGTAGGAGAGTCTGCCTTCTGGAGTCAGAGGCCTGGTCTTGAGTTTGTTCTGCCACTAATCAATGTGTGACTTCCAGCCAATTGTTTACTTCCCTAAGCACAGTTTTCCCAACTCTTAAATAAAGATAATTATAGCCATGTTGGCAGAATTCTTAGGAGGAGTAGGTATGCAAAGTACACAGGTCCTGGCACCCAGAGGAGTCTTGTTAAAGAAAAGCTTTATCACTAAGAATCCCAGAACTAGGGAGCGGCTCATCTGTTCATGGCCCTGGCCTGAAGTCTGTGTCCTTGTTAGGTGTGGAGACCTAGACCCTGCTGCAGTCCTCTTTCCAAACTGGAGACAACTACAAAGGGTGTAGAGTAGAAGTTTCCATCTCAGGTCCTTTGGAGGAAGCAGAGTGGCTGCAGGGCAAGCAGTTTCCAGCCTCTTCCAGGGGCCAAAGTGCAGAGATTGGCTGTGGTTCCATAGAAAGAGGCTGTGTTGTCCCGCCTCCTCACCCAGGACTAATTTATTCACGTGAGAATTTCCAGGCTTAGCACAGTGCGTGGCAGACAGCAGTCACTCACTAAATGAACACTTAATGACTGACTTAATTTCCTTTAGAACTCTGGCATTTCCTCCTCTTTCTCAGAAAGCTCTGTCTTGAGTTGAACTTTATCCCCTCCAAATTCACAAGTTGAAGCTCTAGCTCCCATTACCGCAGAATGGGATTTTATTTGGAGATGGGGATTTTACAGAGGTCAACAAGTTAAAATGATGTCCTTAGTGTTGGCCCTAATCCAACATGACTGGGATCCTTATTTTTCAAAAAACTGGAGACACACAGACAAGGAGAACACCACATGGACATGAAGGCAGAGATTGGGGTGGCACCTCTGTAAGTAAAGGAATGACACAAGCCCCCAGAAGCAAGACTGCCACAAGCCCCCAGAAGCAAGGAAGAGAGGCAAGGAACGGATTCTCCTCACAGCCCTCGGAAGAAACCAGCCCTGCCAACACCTTGATCTTGGATTTCTAGCCTCCAGAACTGAGAAAATAAATTTCTGTTGTTTAAGCCACCCAGTCTGTGGTGTTTTGTAACTGCAGCCCTAGCAAACTCATACACTCACTTTAAGGGGGACCCCTGTCACATGAGCCCTGAAGCCCCTTGATCCTTCCTAAATTTCTTTTCCCAAGAACATATTGAGTATCCTTTCCCTTTCTGCTGGCTGCCGCCCACTCACAACTTCTTGGAAAATGTGTTCTCTGAGCCTTCCTTCCTAGTTAGTGGGTGGCTCATCACATCCTCGTCTCCGAGGTCCCAGCAGATGCACATGCTGGGAAGAACCAAAACGTGATGGGCCAGGCATCTCACGGGCTTTCCAATGCTCCGAATGCTTCCTGTTCCTGGGGTTGAACAGGTGACATTGTGCACAGACATCCAGGATGACAGCTGGAGTGGGAGCAGCCTGGGATGCCTCCCACAGGGGACAGCATCATTATCACAACAGGGGCTGGTTGAGAAGGAGCAGACGGTGAGTCCTGAAGGGGACCTAACCTGAAGTTTATGCAAACTGGGAAATTCAATGAGCTGTAAGACTTGTCCTACATGAAGCTGCCATAAGAGATGGGTCTCTAGGGGTGGGCTTGGTTGTCATGGAGACAGCCAGGTAAGGAAGGGTTAAGGAAGAACACAGCTGTTCATCTCACTAAGCTTGAGCCCACTCCTTTTCCTAAAGTAGAACTCGTTTGTTTGAGGGCATCTCACGGATTTCCCTGTCCGTGGGCAGGACAGCACCCGTTCCAGCTCCACTTGGTTCCAGCCTTGGAAATGCCACTGCCCCCAGCAGCCTCTGTGGCTGTCCTAGGATCTTGCCCCTTTTCACCCCTTGAGAAAGATTTTCGTAGGAAGGGCTTCTGCTTGCATGTGGGCTTGCGCCGAGGGAGTACACATACGGGCCAGACGTGAGGGGGAGAAAAAAGGGCATGGGTCTCACTGAGTTACAATTATGAAGGAAAAGACCTATGCTAATGCCAAGGAATTAGCCAAGAAAGCTGAGGGTAAGGACATAAGTTGATTCTTTTTAAAAGTTACTTTTATCAAATTATATATTTTGGGCAAAAAAAAAATGCCATAGAAGTGAGGTTGTGTTCTTCTTAGCACGTCCTATTGAGAGGCACATGAGGTTGATTTTTCCCATTCCTGGTGATGTTATCTTTGATCATTTGGTTATGGTAGTGTCTGCCAGTTTTTTTTCACGGTGCAGTTACTATTCTTGTTATAATTAATAAGTACCTTGTGGGGAGATAGCTTGAGATTATGTAAATACCTATTTCTCATCATACATTCATCCACTAATTTTAGCATTCATTGGCTATTCTTGCCTCAAACAATTATCACTGTGAATTTTGCCAAGTGATGATTTTCTATTTCCATAATTCCTTCTACATTTATGAGCTGAAATTCTAGTATAAAAGAGCTTTCTCTCTCCCCCATGAATTTTTTTTTTTATTTATGTCAATAAGGACCATACATTCTTATTTTATTCTATGGTTTATTGTCCATTAGTTATTGTTATCTATTTTCTTGCTAAAATCTCCCCAGACTTGACCACTGGGGCCAAATCAAGCTGGCTCCTGTGCCCTCTGGACATGTACCCTATGTTTGTTTTTTAGCATGCATTGCCAAAAGCATATAACCCAGATTTCATCATGAAGGAACATCAGGCAAATTCCAATTGAGGGACGACTACAAGATAATTGGCCTGTACTCTTCACCAGTATCAAGATCATGAAACAAAAGAAAGATTAGCGCACAAAGGGGACATGATAATGAATGGCACATGTGACCCTGGACGGGCTCCTGGGCCAGAAAAAGGACATCAGTGGGACAATTGGCAAAATGTGAACAAAGTATGTATATTAGATGGCATTATTGTATCAATGCTAACATCCTGATTTGGGTAATTATACTGTGGTTATGCAAGATGTTAATTTTAGAGAATCTGGGTGAAGGGCATACGAAAGTTCTTTGTACTATTTTTGTACCTTTTATTAAGTCTGAAATTATTTCAAAAATTAAAAGTTAAAAAATTGGAAACGACTTTACAGGGAGAGGAGGATAGGTTGGGAGTAGGAAATGCAAAAGAAACATCCCTGATAAAACATTCCAGGCTGGCGTCCTCCCTCCCACATATCCTGTCCAGAATGACGTGCCCAGAGTGGCTTGGGACACACCATGGATTTGTCTCTCCAAAAAGATGTACTTTCATTTCCCCATGGCCTCTGCTTGAAAACACCAACAGGAGCCCCCCACTGCTTGGAGCTTCAGGTTCCTGCTGCTGTATTCACTGGGAAAATCAATTACAGCCTAATTACCTCAGGGGGTTAATTAGCATTGTGTAGCTGGGTGTCCTCTGAACAGAGCAGCCTGTCAGTCCCCGGTCAGTGAGCAGGGGCAACAGAGGCAGAGGTTCCCAGGGAGAAGCCTGCCTTTGGGCTGGGAGTGGGCTCCTGCCAGTTGGGAAGTAGACAGATGGGGCTGGGGCAGCAGCCAGTTGGCAGAGGTGGGAGGAAGCGAGTCCCCCGTCTAATTTAAGGGTCCTGATGACGTAGGCACAGAGACCTAGAGACCACAACTGCATCAACAAGAAGTGCAGAGCAGAACGAGTTATCAAGCCAGCGGCTGCTGGAAATCATGACAATCAGGGCGCAGGCACGGAGCACTGAGCAGCGGGGAGCCAGCTGTCTGGGGGCAGAGGCGGGGGCAGACCCTGCAGGCACTCTTTCCCGGCGAGGTGTGCACACACAGGAAAGTCAGTAGCCCCCAAGCAAAATGGGATTGGAGAAGCCCAGTCTTTGACAGGTAGAGCCTATGCTCCCATCACACCTTCCTACTTGGGCGCATGAGGGCCTAGATGCAGAAGTCACTGTCCCACAGCACTGTGCTTCCTCTGGGATACGCTGCCGTGTGGCTGGACGCGTGTCTCTGCGCTATGCCCGCTAGGAAGAACCACTTCTTGTTTTATGTTACTTGAGCAAAAATACTAAAGGTTTAAAAAATGGTTTTATAATTACATAACCCTAAGCTAAAATTCTGGCTCTGCCGCTTAATAGCTGTGTGAACTTGGGCAACTCACTCCATTCCTCTGAGCCTCATTTCTTCATCTGTAAAATGGAGGTGAGAATATTTATTTCCCATGGTGGCTGTGAGGATTAAATGGGACAGTGACAACAAAGCCCACTAAGTAAATACATGCTTCCTCTTCAAATAACCATCTGTAGGTTAACCACATTCATTTGATCTTGGGGGTTTTCTTTTCCCTGATGTGAATCTTGGATATGATCACAAGGATGCTTCAGAAGTTTCCCAACATCCACTGACACAGGTGAGAGCCACAGTTGCTTTCTCTGGGCCAGCAGTGAAAACAAGGCAGGGAAGGCGACAGAGCTTCTGCTCACAAAAGAGGCAGAACGCAGCCCTGCCTGCTTTCTTCAACACACAGACCACAGTGGTGCGTGCCCAGGCCGTTATTCCTCGTCACCCGAAGGAACGTGCAATTAGTTTCATCGCACAAGTGACAGTCAGTGAATTGGGAGCACTGAAGAGTGATGAGTACATAATGCCAGCAAAGTTAAATACAACCATTCCTCTCCCAGGCCATTCAAAACCCCAGCAGCTGCATTTTCATTCACATCATGTATTCATCTTCCTTTGCAATTTGCTATTCAGGAAACATCATTTTTTTCCAGGACAATTAATTATCTATTTCTTTCCATTAAAATGCACAAACAAATTGGGACGGAGAGTAAACCCTGGGAAATGGCATGGTGGCTAATGTAGTGCCTGCCTTTACTTCCTTCTTCTGTTTTCAACTTTGCAACTCTGAGCTAATTTGGCTCCTGAAATCACATTTCTGCTGAGAAAAGCAAAATCTGCTTTCTGAAATGTTCACCCACCATGCAGCCAATTTCGCATTCCCCACCCTGGCCAGCCGGCCTGGCAGGGAGGCTGGGCTGGCTCTGCCTCCCTTGTTGCATGCACGCACATTCTTGCACAGGCACGAGGACACACTTCCATACACTTGTCACTTACACCTGGACACGGGCCATCAAGACACCCACAAGAGGCTTTATATATCTCCTCACTTATCACACTCTATGCCAAGAATTCTTCCACCAAGGCTCACGTTGCCCTCCTCACCCGCTGCCCCCGGGGTCGGCTCCTGGTCCTGCTCTGGAACTCGGGGGACTCACCTCAGTGATCTGGGGGTTGGAGCACTTCACACTGTGGCTAGACCAGTCAAGCCAGGGGCTGGAAGGGCTGGTGCAGTGCTGGTGGAGGGTGCACCTGCGCTCGCCGCTGCACCAGCCACACTCGAACTTTCGGTCGGCCTTCAGGCACAGGCCACAGCTCTCCCGCTGGGCTGCACACTTGTAGAGGTGGACTGCGAAGACAGAGGGACAGTCACAGATAGGGCTGGAGAGGACCTCCTACAACTCACCCTCTTCTTGCAGGTGTGACAGAAACCGTCCCCAACCATAGATAATCCCAATAATCATCATTGTCATTGCAAGAATAATGGATGAAGAAGTAATAATAAGTGGAGCATCTTAGCAATCATTTAAAGGCAATACAGAAAATATTATTAGTTAAAAGTTCTGGCTCCAGACTGAAACAGATCAAGGCTTTAATTGAGGTGTCACCACTTCCTAGCTATGTGACAAAGAATCTGACCTCCTGGAGCCTTGTTTACTTAATCTGTAACATGGGATAATCATTGTTTTCTGTGAGGCTTGAATGGGATGTTCTATCTTAAGTGCTTAGCACAGTGACTGTAACGTACTTGATGTTCTATACATGCTTTTTATCTTTTCTTTGACTGCAAAGTACATTCTCATGCTGCTGCCTCTTACATGTGGCTATTACATGTGGCCCCCATCCTAGGAGTAAGGACTAATTTCCCCATTTCACGTAAAAATGAGGTTCAGAGACATGTAATGACTCTTGGAGCTTACTAAAGTCAGTGCCCTGAGCTGGGGTCCTGAAGTTCTGTCTGGCTGTGCTGCTAGATTGTCGGTCCTGAGCAGAGGGGCACCTGGCCTGGCACAATGGGAAGTGGTGGGTCTGGGAGCGCAGTCAGCTTGGGCTTCAAAAAAGGCCAGGTGCTTGGCTAAGTGGAAGCTAAGCTGACAAGGAACAAGGGTTGACACAGAGAGGACAAAGTGGCCACTTAACAGGTCACTTCTGGAGTCTGCAAATTCATTGTCTTTGCACTTGTCCTGTCCTGATGTGGAAGCCCTCGACAGGCCAGTTAGCAGAACTGTGTTTTGTGAGCCTGGGACTTAGTTTTTGCCTGCTGGTATTTGAACTCAGAGTCCCAAGTAGAATTCTGCAGAAGCAAAATACGAGGCAAGTCATTTTAAACTCCTCTGTCAAGCAGAAATAAGCTTTGAGGACTAGGTGGCGTGTCTCCATCAGGTACATGCCCTAGGGGAAGCATATGTTTTTTTATTCTTCCATAGGTCCCCATCCTTTCCCTCTGCTCTGTCAGCATCCTCAGTCCCAGCTGTAGGGACTAGATTTAAACATCCTCCTTCCTATGGCTTCTTATGCTAGAGGGCCGGAGACGGGGAGCTTACAATGAACAAGTACACACTGCACATTTGTTACGACGCACAAATGGTCTGTATCTAGTCTCTCACTTGATCCTCATGAGGACCTTGAGAGGAGGGCTTCCCTTCCCCCCTTTCACGGATGAGGCTGTAGGGCGGAGCTGTAATTAGTCTGAATTCCCATAGCTGCAAGTGAAGGAGACAGGACGCGAACCCCAGTATGTTAGATTCTGGAACCCAAGTCCTCAAACACAATGGCCCTCTCCACCTGGCACAGTGTGCAGCCTCCAGGACCACTCGGGCCCTGGGAGGGAGGTGGATGTGAAGATGGCACCGCTCACACACTCCAGAACTGCCGAACAGTTGCCCAGTGCCACGGGGAGGGTTCTGATGCGACAGCTTGGACACGACTGCTTTTTTCTAAGCTCCAGATGCAAAGGCAACCTCTGGGACCTGAGCCTGGACCCTCAGCAGGGCAAGTGTTTATTCTTAATGCTGAAAAAATTTGGCCTGGGTATGAGGAGAAAGAGAAAAAAAGCAACCCTCCCTGTTTTAGTTTCCCTCTCCCAGCCTAAGTGGCGTGGCTTTTCATGGCGGCATCTGGAACAGGGAGCCGGCGCCGCTCCGATGCTGAAGCACTTGCAGGCCCCACTGTGGCCTTGGTCTCCCTCTCTGTGTCCCCCGGGTGACCCTTAGGATGAGGGAGAGGCTTGTGGCAGCCCTAGCTATTTGAGGTGTGGTGAGGCCTGTGGCTCACGGTGCAGGACATGGTTCTGGGAGGAGGAGGCTGCACATCCTACAGCGGCCTGAGTCCCTGGGAGGGCGGGACGTGGCTCAGCACGTGAGCTCTGCAATTGGATGGTCTTCATTCAAATCCTGGCTATTCCTACCTGACTCTAGATTCGCTTCTTTTTGTTCCCCTCCCCCGAGCTTTACTGAGGTATGATTGACAAATAAAATTGTACTGTACTTAAATCATGATGATTTGATGTATACGTACACGTAATGAAAGGATTCCTCCCATATAGTTACTTAACACACACATCCTTCCCCATATAGTGAGGACACTGAAGTTCTACTCGGTTTGCAAATTTGAATTATGCCATCCAGTGCTATCAACTAAAGTCGCCATGGTTTACATTGGATCTTCAGACCTTATTCATCTTATAGCTGAAAGTTTGTACCTTTTACAAACCTTTTCCTCGTTCCCCCACTCCCAGCCCTGGCGATCACTTTTCTACTCTCTGTTTCTGTGAGTTTGACTTTTTAAAAAGATTCCATATATAAGTGATAATCACGCAGTAAATTTCTTAAATATGTGAAACAATTCATTAATTTGAATATTTGTGCAGGGGCCATGCTAAATGCTGCATCGTTTTGGTCTTGTATAGGTGCTGCCAAAGTGAGCACTCTTGGTTCATTTCTTAATTTCATTGGGTTTAGGTTTTTTAATCTGTAAAGTGAGAATAATATTAGTGCATACTTATCAGGGTTGTTGTGATGATTATGAAAAATAACCTGAAACCAGGGAGTGCTCATCTAAGTGGAGGTATCTGTGTCATTCTTGAGAGCACGATGGGATGTTGGTATTTGCTGTATTGAGGATAGTGCCTACCTGGCATGTAGGAGGAGCTGCACGTGTGTTTGTGGGGTGATGAATATGGGTGGCCCACGGTGAGCACCGCCCTGTGTCAGCCTAGCTCCTTCCTGAACTTCCTAGCACCAGCTGTGCCCTTGAGTCCCCACTATGGTCTCTCCCACCCGCCCTAGAACCAGGGGAACAGCCTTAAAAGCCTTCTTTGTGCAAGGATGGGGCCAAAGACGGGACCCAGAACCTGACTGGAAACAGTATCTCCATTTCTAGGGAAACAGGCAGGACATCCTGCCTGCTGCTCTCCTAGGTCAGGCTCCGCAGACACTCCAAAGTCTCCGGGAGCCTAAGAAAAATGCGATGAGCCAGCAGCCACAGCAGATGCTCTGGTTGTAATAAAACAAGGCTCCCAACAGGACTCCTTTGATGGCTCCAAATGTTGGTTTCGGATCCTCTGAAGAGTTCCGCTGACAGAGGGAGTGTATTATTCGTGCATAGTGGCCAGCAGGCTCTAATCCTGCCAGCCCCGTCTTTCCAAGGGCCACGAACAGATCAAAACTCTACCTGGAAATAGACGCTTACCTTTCAGGTCCTGAGGGTTGTCGATGATGAAATTGCCATTCCACACCACGGCGAAGTCCACGGCCAGGTTGCTGATGTCCATCCCATCGTATTGGTACTGTGGGGAGAGGGCAGAGGCCCTGGCTAGTGAGGTTCTCTATCGCAGCAGGTCAGGGATGCTGCAGGTTTCTCAGGGGACCGGGGGGATACAACAGGAAAGAAACCAGTGACTCTGGTTCCTTATGGGCTGAGAAAGCAGCACAGAGACAATCAGAGGAACCCCATGCAGCTCAACTATCCCTGTGGCCCACCGTCCTGACTCCCAGTCCCTAACACTAACAGGATCCTGCCCAAACCCCTTAGCTTGGCATTTAGTGCCTTCCAGATCCAAACTTACGTCTCCAACTTTCTCTTCCACTGCTCTCCTACTGAAATCTCTGAATCCACTTGACTGCAAACATACCCGCCGAAACCCCTCTCTGTGCCTCTCACGAGGAGTGCCTCCCTCTTCCTATGGCATCAATCCTTCAACCCATTATGATCTTCCTAGTCTAGCTCAGACTCACCTTCCCCAGGTATTTTCTCTGACATCCTTGCTAGTGCTCCTCCAAGCTCTCTGTCCCCTGGTGTTGCCAGTCTGTCTGTAACCTAGCACTTCCCAGGAGCTGCTGTGTGCTGTTTTATGGGTGAGTCCAGTCTCTCCAGAAGGTCTGTGTACTGCTCAGTAAACCCCACGGAGCCTTGAGCAGAGCACATGCGTAACTAATGGTTGGCTAGGTGCCGCAGTGGTCCTTTATTTCTACATGTGAGCTATACTTTGGTCAATAGTCCACTAGGAAAAGTGCCCAGAGCCTTGTGGGCAGAGATCTGATCAGCTCTAACATGAAAGGCCTCCAGCTGTGGCCAGGAGTTGGCTCTCTCTCCCGTGCTGATCCCACAGGGGATGTTAAGCCCTTCACACACTTCAGAAACAGCCCCTCTCAATGGCCCAGGCCCTGTCTCTGTGAAGGGGGGACCTCTAGGAATCCCCACTGTGGGGAATGCCCCAGCCCTGGCCACTAGCTCTCATGACATGTCCCTGTCAGCCCTCTTGCTCAAGCCCTTCCTGCCGCCTTCTTCCCTTTGTTGTGTTCCATTCCTTTCTCCTCCCCGCTTCCCCTAGTGCTTGGCGGCCTTCCACCCACTACAAATTCTATCACCCGCCTGTGACCCGGCAATCTGACAGCTCCCTGATAAGAGGCCCAGATTCTCTTTATCTCTCCCAGTCGAATTAGCTTCCCTCAACACCTTTGTCATGTCACCCCCCATCTCTAGCTGACCCCCCACCATCACAGACAGGGAGTTGGCAGATAGAGAGATCTTCTCTGGGCTGGTATTATAATTAAACACCTCGGGCTTTTTGTCTGGCATTCGGAATTGGTTGACCCTTGCTGCTCTTGAAACCCACTGCTTCCACTTCCTTCCTTCCCCCTCCCCCATCCCATTACACTTCCTGTTTGTCTCTCCTGTGTATCGCCCTCCAGTTCACCCACTCTTCGGCTATTTTCCCTCCCTGAATGCAGATAGGGTTTGCAGTGGAGCTGACTGGCTTTGGCTGAAGTTTCAACGAAGGCCAAGAGGTGCTCATAATACTCCGAAAGGGCACAGAGCTCTCAACTTATATACTGTTAGTGTCCTCATACCACTCCACCTCCTCTGATGCCATCAACCTGCCATTCGCTTGCTGAGAGGCCTGGCGTGCATGCCTGCTCCTCTGTCCTTGGGCATCTGGGATCAGGCTGTGGACCCGAAAGGTTTTGGAAGCTGGGGCAGGCCAGGCTGAGGTCTTGGCAAGGGTGTGATTGAAAGCCTGCTCGCGTCAGGGCCCGAGCCCGAGTCTTCTTACCGAACTGTTCTGGCACTGGACACTGGAGCTGTTGAAGCGCAGGGCGGGCACTCGGTGGATGGCCCCCTGGATGTTGAGGACACACTCATAGCCTCGCTGCCCGGACTGAGGCTGGGGCAGGTTCCGAGCCTTAAGGGTGATGGGCTTTATCTCCCCGACTGGTATCAAGATCTCCTCTGTGGGCACCAGCTGGGGACAGTCCTGGGGGAGCAAGCAGAGAAGCTCCATCTGTCCTGGCTCACACCTTCCTGCTTACCTGAGCCAGAGCAGAGGACAGGGCCCGACGCCAGGCCAGACCCTCTGGTATCCAGGTGGGCTGCCCAGGAGAAGGACATACCTCCTTTAAAGGGCAGGTGGAGTCAGCAGGGAAAATCAAGTCTATCTCTTAGCTCCTGGCCTTAGATATTATCACCCCCATCCCACAAGTTGTCCTGGATCTGGTGTGTATGCCATAATTTAGGAACTAATTTTCAGGCACTGGCGTGGCAGTCTGAGGATTTTATCTCCTGATAAAATTTTATACTGAGACACAGGATAAAAGAGACTCCATGTATCCCTGTCCCCAGTCTGGAAACCCCATCTCCCGGTTTCATTCATCTGTTCCCCATTGCCAGCCGACTCGCACTGTCCCTGCCCAAAGCGTTCTCTTATCAGTGGCTTCAGCTCCCCGCTCCAACTGCAGGCCTTTGCAGGAGGTGGATCAAGTCCTCCCAGCAATGCTCTAAACACTCGTGCTGGCTTTTTATCTCGTTTCATTACCAGACCCTGCATGAATGCCATGTTGCTTTGGGAAAAAAAAACAAAAACCTGGAAAAAAAATTCTTGATGAGCAGGGACTGTGAGAAGGACCATGAGAGAGAGAGGAAGTGATTGATTTTCCTCAGTTCTATTCCTAGATGTTGCTTCTCCACTGGAGGCCAAATTACCACCTCCCCACAGCCCCAACCCCCTGCCCACTTTCTCCTTCTCCTGGGAAGACAGAGCCCAGTAGCCTCCTGCAGTGACGAGCTGGCTGTCACCTCCACATGCAACCATTTCTGCCCATCTCCTTTCCCTGTGGTTGGGAGTGTGTGGGGGTTGATGCTGTTACCCTACAGAGGGTGCTATTCGCATTAACTGCCTGGGGATGGGGGGGGGGCAAGATTGCTGAACTTCCTGCAAGATCTGGGATGGTCTTTAATAAGAAATTGTCCCTGTCTTAATGCTGGAGGTGATATTGAGCACGGACAGCCTAAGAGGGAGACTGGAAGAACCAGGCTGACTCACAGTGTGGCTTAGGCAGGTTTCTCTTTCCTCCGGACCTCAGGTGCAATCCCTTCACAACCTGGCCCCTGCCTACCTCCTACCCAGCAGTTCTTGTGTGTCAGCCATAAGAGCTTAAGATTGATTCTGGGGGACCAGCCTTACTCATTCACCTTTCTCTGGTCACTTGAAGATGCTTTTCTCTCTGCTGGAAACACTCCTACCCACCACCCACATCATCCTCCTGGACAGCCTGGGGCCCTATTTAGCTGATTGCCTTTTATTAGTCTGCAAACTCAGCATCTCCTTCTTTGGAAAGCTGTCCCTGACCCTCTCCCTGCACTGGCCGCCAGGATGGATTACAGATATTCCCCAGTGATAGCATCTAGCCCTCAGAATTGCTGCTTCTTGTTGGCTTGCCTTTCTCAGTGGTCTGTGAGCCTTGAGGATCTGGCTGGAGCTTATTTACCTCTGTGTCCCCAGTCTTTATCCCAGTTCCTGACATGTAGTGGGTACCTACCTGGTCATTGCTTCTGGGAGGATAAGTGAAAAATAAGAAAATAAAGCAACAGACAAAATGATTTACAACTTTCCTTCTAGATCCTACTTTCCAGATTTTTTACAGAGGAGGAGACAACCTTGCCTTCAGGACAGCAAGAGACTTGTGGAGTTCAATTCCCAAAGTTGGGGTTACAGATGGTCATTGTTTCTGAAATCATACAATTACCAAGTTGGCATGTCCACATCTATTAAGAAATCTGAGGATATATGAGAAGCTGGGCCCAGGGGAAATTCCCCATAGAAACCTAGCTAGGAGCCCCCGAATGACCCTCCAGGGACCCTGATGCCGTCCCCCACCTACAGGCCAGCTGTACAGAGGACACCAAGCAGGCAAGGTTTCCATGAGAGACGGGATCACAAGGCAACTCCAGAACAGATGGGTCCCTGTTCAGAAGCTAGTCACTCAAGCTGCCAAGTCATAAACTTGCTCTTTACCAAATTTTCACGTTCATTCCCTGTGGGTGCTCTCATGGAGTCTTTCCTATATTTAAAGGCAAGAAAAATACAAACACCACTTTAGGGAAACCCAGGCATCTCATGGAAAAGGAGATATTACTTCCTGCTGGTGGCTGAAAAATCCCCGTTGAGTCTAATAAACTAGAATGTTAATTTAGACTAGAAATAAGGCTGAGGAATAATGAGGTGTGTGTGTGTGTGTGTGTGTGTGTGTGTGAGAGAGAGAGAGAGAGAGAGAGAGAGAGAGAGAATAAATCTTCAGGCTCAAACGGGTTGACACATTATAAATGATGACCAACTGTTTTGCATCTCTAATGAGCCCAGAGAACAAATTCAAATATTTCCGTAGCAGAGTCTTAAAGATGTGCTTTTGGACGTATAATGCCTGGGGTTAGAAAATAAGATTGTAGAATCTTATTCACTTTGACAAAAGTATATGTTTATACTCGTATTTGTTTTTATTATATGTAATATTACACATACACACACATACACAGTCTCATCTCTTTGTTTGGGCTAAGTCTGATTCAGTTTGGAGGATTAACAATCAGAAGAAGACACTTCAGCCCTGGCCGGGTGGCTCAGGTGATTGGAGAGTCATTCTACACACCAAAAGGTTTTGGGTTTGATCTCTGGTCGGGGAGCATACAGGAGGCCATCAATCTGTTTCTCTCTCTTTTTCCCTTTCTCTCTCTCTCTCAAATCAATAAATATATCCTTGGGTGAGGAGTAGAAAAAAAAGAGACTTTATGAGGACTCTTCAGAGTTTGTTTTTTTCCTAAGAAATTCTAGAATTTTACAAAAATTACTTATAGTCTGCTGTTTCAGAACTTTTGGCACTAAATTTAAAGGCAATGATTGGGTGCTTCCCAAATGCCTACACAGGCTCCAAGTACCCCACTAGACAAGGAAGTCTTATGCTTTACTCATGTATTTGGCTGTTTGTCTCAGGCCAGAGAGTGTGGGATTCATTCTTTTAGTCTCCAGGGCAAAGGAGAGAAGTGGTTGGTGCCCAGGTACACTGTCCTCTTCTTGGGAAATAGGGGTAGGGGAAGACATAGACCCTTGGGGTTGTGAGATGGTTTTGGTGGATGTAGTAATGAGGGAGCAGCAAGGCTCAGGTGGAAATGCAGTGGTGAGGGCTGAAGGTAGGTGCAGAGGAGTGGGCAGCCCAGAAAGTTGGCAAGTTGTTGGAACTTCAGTACCTCTGGAGCTTGAGGAAGGGGACGGGTTTCATCAGATACCAGGAGGCTACTTCTGCCCCGTTTGCTTCTGTGAGTATGCACACACACACATGCACACTTCCTGTCCTAAGAACAAGAGAGCAAATAACCACGCTATGCTTCTTCCACAGAACCTAAGGACCATTGCTAACATTGCTAAAACACCCATTGCTGCTGCTGATCCCTTCAGTGTTGAATGATCCCACTAGGTCGTCTTATTCTTCTGTCTCTAGGCAGCAGCATCACCTCCTTGGCAGCCACTGAGTTTCCATCAAGATGAACAGATGTTGTATTTGGGACTATCCCAGGGGTGAGGGAGGCTGGGAGGAGGTGAAGTGACTATGGGGAGGGCAGGACCCTGGCACAGGAGTCCCCTGATCTTAAGGTCACATTGCCACCCCAGTAGCTGTGCATCGCCAGCTCTTAGTGCTGGGGTTCCTCGGCTCTCTGAAACGACTTCTCCCATGTGAAAAATGGCATTATCTTCACCCACCGGACTTCAAAGAGAGAGAGCAGTCAGCATCCTGGGAAGCTAATCGGATTTATTTGGTTCTACCTTTCCCCTGAGGCAGGGCATAAAGAAGATATTTATGTATCTACATCTAACTAGGCCTGGCTTAGCCATGGAGGGAGATGAGCTTTTAAAGCTGAAAGCCATACACACTCCAGTGCACACCACCTGCTAACACCATTGTCACAGCTGGATCCAGCCTAGGGATGCAGAGACTGGTGGGGGGGGGTGGGGCTCCCATCAGAATCTGCTGTACTCTGAGCGGTGGAAAGGTTTTTCACAACCTAAAAAGAGTTCAAAGGTGATTCAACTGAAATTCAGATTCCTTGCCTAGAAAATGGGCCAAAAATAACTGATGACACTGGATTGCATGTGAGAAGAATATAAAAGTCCGTTATAATGGGAATACATGGAATTAACAATGTTAATGTTATTACTGCATATTTCTCTTGTGCTTGGGTACCTAAATCTCAGTTTATTCTTCTAAATAGAGTCCATTTCATAGAGCAGATTAAATGAGATACTAAAATGTTGCATATATAATAAGCCCTAAGTAAATGTTCACTACTGTTTTCATTTTTGTGTTGCACTCCCTCTAAAATGGCACTGCTTTGTAGTCACGTCTAAGCGTGGACTTGGCCCATCGGCCCTCTGGCAAACAGTGGGCAGATCTGCCTCAGGGCTGGCAATCTCTGTAGCTGGATGTGGCAGTGCTGATCTATCTGCCATGGGTACTGTCTCCATCTGCAGAGATGGATTTCTGCTGGTTCCACCACGCCAGAAACCCTCAGGACCAACAGCAAAAGGCCAGGTGGATGTCAGTTCCTCTACTGTGGCTGTGGCCATGCAGACACACGAGCTAACTGGCCCTGATTTTCTACAGAAGGCGTACTGTACTCAGCTTTTTTGGATGCCTGAGTTCTCCGTAGCCTTGGGCAGAAATCCTAAATTTTTAGCATCTTGGTTACTATAAATATCAAATATGAATTATGTGAAACTGCAGGTCTGTTGCAAGAATCAATTGAGATGCCATATGTCAGTGGTTCTCAATCTTTAGGCTAACCTGGGATGAGGCCCCGGAATTTGAATTTCTAACAATGTCCCAGGTGCTACTGTGGCTGGCTTCCCTTCCCCCCCACACTCTCTCTGAGAACTGTCACGACTGAGAGAATTACAAATGTGTGATGCCTTCATGTTGCTATGTAAATCAACGGAGCTAATCAGTTATATGTTGTTTCTGGGAAGTAGAGAGACATAAAATTTTGACTCAAAGTTAGGGGAGCCTTACTGGAAGTACAATAGAGATATTCTAGGAACCCCAAAGAAGCACCTAAGGGATTTCCAGTCCTCAGAAGAACCTGAGGCTGTCAGACTGGACTCCTAATGGAGTCAGGGAACACTCTCCCAAGCCACACATGTGCACTTTGCTGTCCCCACATTTTCAGGAATGGGGTTCCCTATAAACAGAGATTTGGACAGAAGAGCACAGGGCTGGGAGCTATTTGTTGGGAAAGGCTGTGCAGTGGCTGAGAGCTAAAGCAGTATCAGGAGGAAGCTGAGACAGGCCCTGGCGACCTCACTGGGAGCCTGCACCCTATTTCCTTTCCTGAGAAAAAGCCGGAGCCGGATGGAGCCTGGGCTTCCCTCACCGGCCTCCCAAGAGCCAATCCCTGGGCCATGCCAGGCCTGTGCATATTATCAGAAAGAGAGTGGTCCGCCCCATTCCAGGAGGCAAGGAGAGACAAAGGCACCTCTCCTACCCTGAGGAACAGACATTAAGGAGAAAAGGCAAAACTCAAAGGAGATGGGAAGCCTCTGAGTTTACCCCCAGGGCTCTTTCCCTATTAATTCAACCCTGAGTTGTAAGGGGTGAGAGTGGGATGGTGGGGATAGTATCTCTCAGACCCAGCTCTCTGGGCTGCCTGAGTCTTATCCCTGTGGCTGAGAGGGGGCTGTGTTCCAGTGACTTCTAAGGGGCATGAGGGAGGCTGGCACACTTCCAATTAGTCCTCTGGGGCTCAGCCCTCCCGGCCTCCACACCAGGCAGTTTATTTGTCTTGCTTGCTCGGTGACACTCCTGCCCTCCCTCCAGCTGCCCGCAGTGGCAGGCTTGGCTTTGGGTTTCTCTTGCCCGAGGGGGAGCCCCTAGGAGAAAATGCAGCAGCTGTTCTTTCTTGTCCAGATCTGCACTTCACCCTCTGAGTGTGTGTGTGTTCTGTGGTCCGCCTCGATTTATTTTGTTAAGGAACTTAGAAGTTTAGAAGTGGCCACTGTGAAGGTCACTCTCTGAGATCGCTTGTCTTGATCCTTAGTTGCCTTTAATCTGAGCAGGTCTTCCTGTGGCTTCAGTTCTTCCTGGCCCCACCTCACCTCCCTTGTTCACACTTCTGTTAACTCCCAAGCTGGGTTAACTACCCCACTTCATTCCCTCAGCACTCTGGCCCTCCTCATAAGAGAGAAGATAGGCCTAAAAACAGCTTCATGTTCTTGCAGAATCATGGGGTTGGGATGAATTTCCAGGCTCCAGTAAAACCAGTGTGCTGCTTTCTGGTCAGCTATGTCAAAGCATAGCAGCTGGCTAGGGGAAAAGCCTTTTCTCAAAGGTTTCAAGGGACTAGATATTCTACAGTAAGAGACACCTGTGGATGCGTTGCCTTAGGTGCCTGTGAGCTTCATCTATGTTTCTCTCTTCCAAGACTGGGAAATTCTACTTTTCTGGTTGAATATAACACATATTGCTTCAGAAAATAAGAGTTCAAGGTCAAGAATGTGTCTTTGGGAAACCTAAAGGCCTACTTTCATTTTTATTTTAATTTAAAGACTTTTTAAAGCTTTATTGAGGTATAAATGACCAACAAAAGCTTTAAACATTTAAAAATATTTAAAGTGCACATTGTAATGATTTGATACATGTATATCAGGGCCAACTTTCTTATGTTTATCCACGGAAGCAACCAGCACATCTCTCAACATTAGGAGACACATAAGACTCTATTGAAATCTGAGACATGTAGATCCAAGGAACCCTTTCTATCAATGGCATTTGACTAAAGTTGTAGTTGGTTTATCCATTCTTTCGTGCATGTATTCCAGAAACATTCACTGAAGAAGGCGGCAAGGATTTAACAATACGACGTAGCCTTTGCCTTCAAGGAGCTTGTGGTCTAGTGGAAGAGGGAGACACACATCGAAAGACTACAGCAGGGTATGCAGATTCTACACTGTCCCTTACTTACGTTTGTGGGTTTTCCAAAAGGCGGAATAAGAGGGGATGTAGATATATGCACCTGTGCATTTGTATGATCACATCAAGTCTCTATATTTGTTCAAACCCACCCACTGGCCACCCTCAGGTGTGAAAAACATTAGCCACAAGAAAGGGAAGCTGACCAAGCAGGCTTCATTGTCCTAAAGCATGCTGTGACTATGTAAGAAAGTCAGCATCAATGAGTAATCATTGGATGGGATATTTACTGGGAAGATAAGCAATTTGCTTTTGCACTGTGTTGATAACAAAGGTGACTCAGGCCTTAGGGATGAAACATTGATATAGAATAACATGGGACTTTTAGCAAGGCCTGGTTCCTTTCACTAGCTGAATTTCTCTCTCTTTCTATAAGGCCACCCACTCAGTCACACATCAGAGTCAAAGAATCATTGAATTTTACACTTGGAAGAGAAGTTGGCATGAAAGAATGGTTGAGAGTGAATGTTCTATTGAACTAGACTATGTCTGCAGCCAAGCAAAGGGCTGAGACTCAAAGAATAAATGCCATTCACTACACTCTTCTAGACTATGGAGTCTGTTTGGTTGGAAATGTTTCCTCTAGACTTTCAGTCTCAACCCTCAGTTCCTCTCAAGCTTTTGAATTCGTAGAGTCTTAGGAGTCTAGTAGATACAGTGCACTTCTCTACCCCTGGGGTGTTTCCTGCCACTTTTTGAGCTTTATAATAACATGGCTTTCTAACATGTAGAATCTCTGGAAGAAGACCAAGATGGACCAGAGCCAGGAGGTAGCCAAGCTGTTGGAATGGCCATCTGAAAGGGAGGGCCACTCAGATTCAGTGGGGACACTGCCACGCCAAGGTGAGCCCTGCTTACCTCTGAAATATTGATCCGGCCCTCCTGGAAGGAGCAGGTGGTAGGGTCATGGGTGCAGAGGTTGCGGTACTTGCACCAATGGCAGCGGAAGGCGCTGTTGACACAAGACAGGCACCTGCAAAGGTGGAGACAGTAAGAGGCAAAGAGAAGGAAGCAGAGATGGAGGATAAGGGTGCTAGGAAGGCTATGCATCCTGACATTAGTCTGTTTATCCTAGTCTCATTCTCAGGAGGGTAGACAGGTGGGGCAGCCCCCAGCACTGAGAATTGCGGATTCGCTCTCCAAGATAGTCACTGGACCAGAGAACTGAAAAAATAAATGAGTCCAGAGTGGAAATAATGGAACCTATAAAGCAGTGGTGTACTAGAGCTGGCCTGTGTCAGCTCAAGAGAGACAATTATTTATATCTTCAGGAATTTTGCAAATGGGTTGACATCATGTTGGTAACTTGAAAGTTGGCCACAGAGGAAGTATTTACACTGTAGACACTGGCAAATAATAATTTGGGGATTTCCCCCCTGATTGCTGGTGGTTAAACATTTCCCAGCATGCCACCACTTATATGACAGACAAGCCAAATGAGCACTGGGGTGGCAACTGGGCAGATCTGATTCCAGTCTTGCCTCTGCCACAGCCACTGGGGTCACCCTGAGTAAGTCCCCTCACCTTCTGAATAGGCATTTCTTCCTTTGTCTGTAGTCAGACTTTCCTGTCTACTCCACAGGGCTGTTTACCATCAAACCAGATAATGCATAGGAAATGGATTTGAAAACTACAATGTTAAATGTATTATTTTCAAGCGCTGAAATTACCTGTTATTTGAAGATCTCAAATCACATTTGTTAATGCTTGGTTCATATCACCTGTGTTCCTGAGCTTTGGGAGCCAATCAGCATTAAATGGAAACTTTATCCCACTCTCCAAGCAGTCCGGCATAGGTAGCAATAGCCTGTGTGTGTGGCTCCTATGCATTTCTTGCCTCCCTCCCTGCTGTCTCACCTGGAGGCTGTGCGAATTATTTTGGCTTTATGTGTGATCAGACCATTATAATGGAAATGGGTTCTGTAAGGTAGGGTTGATCTTCCTGCTTCTGGACAGCTTCTCCAGCCTAGCATTTCACAACTGGACAACCTGGAAAGGGACACAGCCCTGTCTACGATCTGGCGCCACCTGGTGGAGGCTCTCTTACAATTGGGCATATGGGACTCCATCCGGAGGGGCCACCGGTAATGTGCACTTCATCTCCCCGTCGCTGATCATTTTTATTCCCTCTGCGTATGCCCAAAGTTATTTCATATCTGAGCTTGGGCCAGACTGACTGAGTCTTGCTAACATTTTATGATTCAGTAAGTAAATAATGAAAATGGACCAAGGATGATGAGATGGGGTTCTAAGCCCGGTTCCTGCACTGGTTAATTTTGTGACTTTCATCGAAGCACTTGTCCTCTGCAGATCTCAGTTTCCCATATTTAAAGGAGAGGACTTGAATGAGCACAAAAATTCTGTGACTTTTTACTATCAATGCCAAGCTAGATAGTGTTTGGCAATAAAATGATACAATCTGTGCTGTCAAGGCGACCTGCTTTTCTTTTTTTTCCTCCTAAGACTTGCTGCTTGTGACAGCCTCTCTGTTGCCACAGCAATGCATGGTTGAAAGTGGCGGCATCACACTGGACTGCCATGGAGATGAGAATACGCTCGCAAGTAATGCGGTCCATCACCACTGCGCTGGAGTCTGAGAAGGTTGGGAGGGTCTTTGTTCTAAGGTGCTTGCGTTTCCCCAAACTGGGCTAGCTGGGATTGGAATGCAGTGGTTATTGGGCAGTTTTGTCTGTTTTGACTTCAGCCACTGACTTCCCTGCCCTGACTCCTCCCCCATCCCCGGGCCAGGTTTACCACTTGTCCTGTCTTTCTTGTCACGTCTGTTGATTTGGCCCGATGAGGCACAGCTATGTCTCCTTCCTTAACTACTGTGGAGGCCTCAGAACTCTAGCAGATGATTGTAATCATCAAAATCAATATCAGAGATGGGGAGAGAGGATGACTGGCTCATTTGTCTGTTTTAAGGGCTAAAAGATTCCTCTCAGGCTTAGCTGCACACAGGCCCTCTCCCCATGTGGATGCTGAGCCCATTGTGCCCACAGCTTGGATCCTATGGACTTGATGCCTTGGAGTTCTGTTGATTATGTAGACCTCAGGCTGTCCTGTTCCAGACAATGGGAAGAAAGAGTCCATAGAATTGTCCCAGTTACTGTTCCCTCTGCTATGGAGTTGTTGTTTGATCTCTTTGCTGAATGTTCAAGGTCATTGGTCCTGTGACCAATGTTCCCAGTTTGTAAGGAAGAAGTCCCAGTTTCTTTTCCAGAAAGGATCATCAGAAACTAAATGAGGGTCTCTCTCTCTTTTGCTCCAGGCTCTCCCAGCTTCCTGTGTAACTGTAGGATCTCATAGCTTGTGGGCACCCATTGCTAGGCATTCTGCTGCTGTAGATGGCTAGTGAGGTCAGCTGGGCTGTATTCAAGCCCCTGTTGAGAATGGGGTTTAGTCCGGTTTCCCCCTTCTCTTTAAAATGTTGAAAGCTGGGCTTGGACTATGGTGGAGTTAAAACCTCCTCTCCGCCTTCCAACCCAGGTTCTTACCCTGCATGCTGGGCAAGGCTATTGCCCCACTCCTACCCCTCCTCTGGGGGTAAGTGCATGCATAACTGATTCTTATCACTGAGTCCCAGTTCATTTGGTGATGGCTGACATGTCTAAACTCTACTTGCTGTCAATCTCTGTGTTCAAAGCCACCACTGATTGGTCAGGAACAGAGAACTTTTCTTACAATTCCTGGGCCATGACCTTTGTCTTTACTTCAAACCCTCTTTTTACTCTTAGCTTGAGAGTTGAGGGTAGGGTTTTGGAGGAGCAGGCAAGGGAGTCAGAATGGAATCCGAAGCTGTGGAGAGTGATTACCGTTCAGTTTAATGTAACTGAGTAAACTGAATAGAACTGAAAAGGAACATTCAGGGGGAGCTCACTCTGTTCCAGACAATGTGCCAGGATCCCCAGGCACACAGGGAGGTGAATATGACATGATTTGAACTTAGAGAGACCCCACACCCATAGCCAGACCCAGGGCAAGACTCCGACAAGTGCTTACAGTTGGTGGGCACTGCAGTTGTAGAACTTGAACTCGGTGCTGACAAATATCTTCCCCGTCTCCTTGGATCTCAGCTGCAGTTCTAGCCCAAACCAGTCTGGAAAAAAGAAGAAAAAAGGAGGGAGGGTGACAATCTGGGGCCCAGTGAAGATCCTGAGGGCACATCATTCAGCCATTCCAGGGGTCTCGGGGCACAGACAGTAGATGGAACCTGCCTGAATCGTCTCTTCACCGGAGAGTCCCTTTCACCCTGCTGACATCCAGATACTGCCACACTCTGGCTTAGGAAAGAAGTAATCAATCAGATCCCACAGAGCCCCTGCCTTGGTCAGGCAAGTTCAGTTACTGAAAGACTTTTAGGCCAGAACCCCTCAAGCCTCCAGTTCTGTGGAGAGAACCCCCCTGAAAACCACTGGCTGGAGCCACGGCCATTCCTAGACGGGAAGTCTGGGCAAACTCTGCACACTGTGCAGCCTTAACCCCAATGGAAGCAAGGGATTTCCTTCCTCCTAATTTCACTTTGGCGCATGACAGTTGTTTTCAAACCCAAACAAGTGATGTACGCCCATATTGGTGTTAGGCCTAAGGAGACTTGGTCAGGCCACTTCTGTGCTGGGATTTGTCACCCCCGTCCCATGTCCCTCTACTCCCGGTCCCCCTTGTGGGGCAACTCCCGGCCTGTGGCTCTCATGACAGACACTTCTTACCTTGATCCAGAGGGATGACAGGGACATCCTTGGGCCCAGGTGAGATGCAGATGACTTGGCTCCCAGACACCTGTCCCTCCACCTCCGTCAGGTTTCCAAAGGCACATGCGATGCCCTCAGACAGATCTGGAGCATCACTCACAACCAGGCTGAGCTGTGGGAGGAGTAAAGAGGCTCAGGAGCACAGGGATGATGCCCTTGGAAGAGCCCTAGGGGCCAGAGGCCTGGGCCCTCCCTAGTCTTGGCCCTGCCATTGCCCACTGGCTCACTAGTATCCCCTGACCTCATCTGTACAGAAGGGTGTTGACACGGGTGTTCTGGCTTTGACACTGAACAATTATAGCAGTGCTGCCAGGGTGTGCAGGGTCTATGGTCTTTATTAATATTATCATGGATTTATTTTGCAGTCTTGTCCAGCATCAGAAAGCACTGGGGTGGCAGGTACTAAGGGGAAAGATACCAAAATCCATGTCAGACACAGCTCATTTTGACATGAAACCATGTAAACTTTAAAGCAGGGGGGTCAAACTCATTTTCCTCAGGGCCACATCAGCCTCATGGCTGCCTTCAAAGGGCCGAGTAGAAACAAGGTGCCCGGCCGGGTAAAACAAGGTAGAGGATTTGGCCTGGGGGCCTTGTGTTTGCCACCTATGTTTTGAAACAAGTCGTGAGCTGGGCCCTTCACAATATGCCTTAGCCCTGGCTCATGGGAGAGTAAGTATCACCAACCTAGAGGTTCCCCAGGAGTTCACCAGGCTGGTGGAAGACAGCTGACTCCTCCTTCTGGCTGTCATGGAGGATGCTTATCAAAGTGGTAAATGTGCTAGAGTTTCTGCTTCTCTGTGCCTCCCAGGCTCTCTGCTGGCTGACAGCTCCCCTGGAGGAGGGCAGCCACTTCACAGGGCGCTTACAAGATGAGAGAAAGCTGGGACGTGGACACCAGCGGTGTGGATGATGTCAGCCAACACCTATATCAGGTTCCAATGATCTAGGCCAGTGGTGTCCAGCCTTTTCAAGTTGGAACACCCTCCTTTTGAATGGTAAACGTATCCCACACTGTCAGAAGAAACTGCTGATGGAGAAACTAATGGCAAGATGTTGTTCTGAAATGAGTTTGTATTCAATTACCACACTATAACATCTAAGTGGTATTTAAAACAATATGTAAAAAATGTGACTGGCTCCCTCTGGCAGTGGGGAGTGCCTATACGTGGTCATGGGAACAATAGCCCTGTGGGTCTCCCTTTGTCTTCCATCAGCACCCGCTGGGATTTATTAGCAGCAGGTTTCTCAGTCACAATGGGTGTTACCTCGCCTTCCCATACATCTGCTTGGTGCTGAATCTCTGTCCCAGTTTCGTTTCCATGGGGCCCAGAGACCGAGGTACAAACTCTGCTATTTGTTCCTAGCTCCACGGGAGCCAAAATCTCCCTGTGGGAATGAATGAATGGATATCTTGGAAGGTTCATTGACTAATTAACATCCGTGAATGCTCATAAAACTTCAGAATGAAATAATTGTGCAGGGCCTGAGGACATGAAATATTTTGGGTTGCACTTCGACAGGTGGTTAAGGGCTATTTTACTCTCTTTAATATTCCCTTCAGCGCCCACAGACTGTGAATTCAGTCTCCGCCTCTGTCTCTGTCTTTCTCATACCCGCACACACGCACAACCGCAACTCTCAGGTCTCTGTGAGAGGCTGTGCCCGTGAAGGGTTGTAAATACAGCACACACCAAAGAATGCATTGTTTGCTATCGGACTGCATGATGTTGTAGATGTTTGTTACTAGATGCAAAATCCAGGTTTATGAAACAGATCAATGAGTAATGAATTTGCAAGGAGTATGGAGGGTGGCTGTGCCCTTTACAGTAGGAGTTGCCATAGCTCTTCTATAGATATGGTTTCCCTGGAGCATGTAAAGCGCAATCCATTTACAGATTCCTGTGTAAGCGTTACAAGAACCCGCCCACACATGTGCATGCTCTGTGTCCCCACTGTGTCCCTGGGCGAGTTACTTACCAGCCGGCTGTGCTCAGACACTGAGATGCTGCTGGGATGCACCTCGAGGCTCATGCACTGGCTGATGCTGGCAGCAAATCGATTAGGTTCCCAGGCACGCTGGCACTTGTCCCTGCGGGAGCACCTGCCACAGACAGAGATTCACAAGAGGTCAGGCCTCTGAGACCCATCTGTTGGGCTCCATTGTCCCCTACGGGTAAGTAAGAGGGGTTTGCTGCTCTGAGGCCTGTGGCTGGTCTTCTTGTTACGACTTTCTCTTATTCCAGAGGTTTGGGTGCCACCCAGGTGGTCTCTATTGCAGCTAAAGACAGACTAAGAGGAAGTGGAATTAACTCCCAGAATGAGAGATGTGGTTTAGACATAAAGCATAGCTCTGGTTAGCATCTTTATAGACTTCTCAGTGAGCAAGAGAGGGCAGGTGGGAAACACGAGAGGCTAAGCAATAAACTTTGGAGCCAGGCTATCTGGGTTCTAACCCAGATTTATTGCCTACTGGCTGTGGCCCCTTGAGCAAATTGCTTAACTGCTCTGTGTCTCAGTTTCCCCAATGTTAAAATGGTGACCTTAACTCTTAGGGTTGCTGAAAGGATTAAATGAGCTAGAAGCCTTGGCTTGGGTAGCTCAGCTGGTGAGAGAATTGTCCTGATACACCAAGGTTGCACGTTTGATCTCCGGCCAGGGCGCGTGCAAGAAGCAACCAGTGAACGCATAAATAAGCGGAACAACAAATCGATGTTTTTCTCCTTCTCTCTCCCTCCCTCCCTCTCTCTCTCTCTCTCTCTCTCTCTAAAGTCAATAAATTAAAAAAAAAAACTTTTAAAAGGCCCTAGCTGGGTAGCTCAGTTGATTAGAATGTCATCCCGATATGCTAAGTTTGAGCATTTGATCTCGGTCAGGGCACATACAAGAGCACCCTCCTTTCTCTGTAAAAATCATCAATAAAAAAATTTTACAATGACTTAGTGCTGAGAAAATGGCCTGTTAGCCCTTATAATAATATTAATGATGACTATTAATACTGTTCATCTCTAGGCGTATTTAACAATCCGAACAGGGTCTCAGCCATACGGGATGGCGTAGATGTGATCGTGTGCTGGATTAATGGCTGTTTGAAGGCAGGTACTGTGTTTTATTCACTGAGACATTCTCCCTGTCACACCGTGTCTTTTAAATAGATGTTTGTGGTGTGAAATAATGCCTGGAGACAGAGAGACAGACGAGGAGTCGCAGCCAGGGCTACCTCTGTCAGAAAACTGTGTGTGGCTGTTTCTTTCAACGTCTTCATCTCTGGCTCTAGGCTCCTTTGCCCGTGGTTGCAGGTGGGAATGGTGGCTCCTACACGCAGGAGCATTTGGTTGCCACTGTGTCACATGGGAACACGCTGGTGCTTTCCCAAACCATTAGCCATGGGACACGACCAGATTCCACAATGGAGCAGTGATTCCCACGGAACTCCCCCCAGCTCTTCCTCTTCCTTTCCAGGCCCATAATGTATCTAAATATGAATGCTGTCAAAGGAAAGAATTATGGAGGTTTAAGTGAATCCTTAAGATAGCTCTAAAGTGAGCTCTTGACTGGAGCCTTTATCTCATTGACTCACTGAAATGGCTCTTTTTTATCATACTATTTATGGCAACAGCCCTAACAGAGATAAATAGCCCCGGAGACAATAACACACTTGCAAGAGCAAGGCACACAGAAGAGACAGGAAGGTTGCAAACTCCTGCGGACCCAGAGGTCCTTTAGCATTCTTCCTCCTCCCTCCGCCTCCACTGAAGTCCAGCGTGTGGGCCTGGCAGCTGGAAGTGGGCCCATTACCTGGAGGTGGGCCCATCTCCTCATTCTCTCACCAGGCGGGCTGGTGGTACAGGTCGGAAGGATGGCAGGAGGAGCTGGTGGAGAAGAGAGCAACCAGAAAAGGAGAAAGCTCTGGGTATAAACAGGAAAAACCTTGTTCCCCACGGGCTCTTGGCAGGCAGAGTTAGCTGGAAGGAGAGGCATGCCCTGGTGTGTAGCTAGGAGTCTCTGAGGACAGGTAAGGAGTTTGTCAGACACAGGAAACCTAAGACTCTGATGTTGTGGCTCAGTCATTCCAGTAGACACATCTGACCTTGACCAGAAGGATGGCAAGGGTGGTCTGGGGCCACGAGGAGACAGGCATTGTGGGTAGGTTTGTAGGCACAAGCACAAGTTGAGGAACACGCACGCTCTAGCTGCTGAGTAAGTGACAGTCCTCATCCATAATTTTGGTGTGTTCTACATGGGAGAAGTGATGTTGGCAGAAGGTGGGTAGGCAGGGCAGGGAGCAGCAGGGAGTGGGTGGTGCGGTTGGACGTGGCCATTGCCCAGCGAGAGGGCAGGTGACCCAGGACATGGAGCCAGGGTGGCTATCAGGTTCTTTGGAGGAAGAAATCCTCCTGAGGAAAGAGAGAACCCGCTGGCTGGCAAGTCAGCCTCACTGAAGGGAACCCAATTTTGCCCCGTCTGCCGCTCCTGGGACACAACAGGAGTGTCATTGACATCTTTATCATTTGCCTGACCTAAAAGGTGACTCAGTATCAGTTTCTGGTGAGAGCATATTTTGCAAAACTTTTTGAGGAGTCTCTTCCCTCCAAACCCAGGCGGGAAACCCAGTATTTGTGGGCTCCGATCCAGTCCAGATTTTGCATCTGTGAGGCGCCTGCTTCCCTCTCTCCCGCTGTAGCCCTCCCAACACCTGCTGCAGAGGCTGGAAGCCAAGAGCTATTGTGCGGGCCCCTGAACTCTGGCCCCCGCCTCCGCCTCCACCCCAAACCCAAACCCAGAACATTTCATAGAGATGCTTTGCTGGCTGGCACGGAGCCATGGAGTTTCCAACGCCATTGGGGAACAGAATTCCTAGTCAGCTCCTGCCTTTCAGGGTTTTCACCCTTTTCTCTCCCTCAGAGGCTCTTCAAATTGGGAAGTTTAAGTGTAATTTTGCATTTCTATCAAGGTGGTATTCAATGGCAGGGTATGTTTCTGAATTGGGATGTGAGGCCAATTGGAGTGGGATGCAGACTTCTTGGAATCCTGAAATAATGAGGCCAGAAGGGTTCTCCCAAGAGTTCAGGGTCCATAGTAATTATTTTGATTTGTGTAGTCTATTCTGGGCTTCCTTATTTCCAGAGCATTCATTATTTCATTTAACCCTCACAATTCACCTGCAAGGTAGGCATTATTCCCTATTGAGCGATGGGGAAACAGGGGCGCAGAGTAGTCACTGTACCATGCAGGGTCACACAGCAGCTAAGTGAAGTCTAAACCTCCCACACTAGTGCAGGGCCATCGCATGCTCACAGCACGAGACGTACCCAGAAGGTTCTTGGGAAACCTAGAGATTCTACAGCTTCCTGTGTGAGTTCGTCCAACACTACTACCCTTCCCGTACTGACAAGGTACAGACTTGAGAGTGGCTGGGAGGGCAGACTTTGAAAGTGGAATGAAAGACAGAGAGGCAAAGGCGCTGAGCTAGGAAGGAGGTCCACTGCGGCCAGCGCTTCCTCTCGCTGTTCTCAGTGCTCCTGCTGTGACTGGAGTGACTCCTCAGCAGAGGGAAAGGCCTCTCCCCCTGCCAGCCTCAGTCACAGCCCTCATTGACACTCCCAGGTAAGTACCTGGCCCTGTGCATTCCGGCCCTTTTTCAGAATGGCCCCAAACTTACATGTTGTGCAGGGCACACCAGCCACAGTGAGGGTCCCCCGAGCTCAAGCACTCCCCGCAAGTTGTGTACTGTTCGCAGGATTCCACGGGGACCCTGGTGATCTGGTGGAGAGAGGAGACATCATGGTTAGGTCAGGTAGTGACACCTCGCCAACGTGCATTAAGACTCCTCTACAATGCCTGCACTATCACCGCCCCTAAAGGGGTGACGCTGGGGGGTAAATTTGTGGCCTCAATGTTCTCATCTGTTTGCTTGGCACAGGTAGGTACAGCTAAGCAGGATGTGTTTCTCATGTGGCCGGTCAAGGCTCCTTGGCTTCCCAGACATGAAGCAAAAACCCCAGTGTCCTTCTGACTACGCTGCATCCTCGTGAGAGCCGGGCCTGTCCTGGCAAGTGCTGAAAATGGTTCACTGTCTTAAAAGTCTGTTGTGTGCCACCAACTTGTCTCTGAAGAGCTTTCAGCTGGGCTTGGGCTGAGACATGCTGCCTGCACAGAGAACATTTTAAAAGGAGAAACTTTTCCTATCAAATAATACTCATCATATGGCGCAGTCTCTTTACAGCCGACCGAACATACCACCTGCATCCAATTATCCCATTCTCTGATGTCTGAATTCAGTTTCTTTAGTAAATGTCCCACCATTTGAAAAGTCGGGTTAAATGGGAATATCCACATAGATGAGCTGCCTGTCTCATTCTGTCTTGCTGGGGAAAGTGGGAATTTTCAATCGAGCTCCTGGCCCCCCAGAGAGTATAGTCCGCACCTATTCCTCCCAGCTTCCTGGTGGTGCCCGGCAACGCCTGAGCTGAGCCTGTTTGGACATTACTCATCCCCACCTGCCCAGTGTGTGTGACATTAAGGCTGGACAAGAAGGTCAGCAGATTGAAGTTTTCCATTTGATAATGTCCTAGGTATCTGTGGCTGGCTGGGGCAGGAGGCTGCTGGGCAGCAAAAACATTTGCTGGGCTGGGAATAGCTTCTTATTTGTTAGGGCATAGAGGTTCCCCATCCACTGGATGTGTGAGCTCAAGTGAAAACACTACCTGTGGTCCAGCAGCACGGTGTCCTGCCTCTGGCAGGGGGGTGAAAGATGTACTGGAGATGCCTTTACAGCACCCTCCTGAGAGGCTTGGCATGGAGTCGAGCGCTGCTCGTGTAGCAAATGTTTATTAGATGTCACTGTATGTAGGCTCTGATGCTACGCTTGAGAGAAATAGCAGTAAACTGGACACAGATTCTGCTCCCACAGGGCTTGTAGTCCAGGGGAAGTTGGTAATTACAAACTGAGAGTTGCTCACCATTGTGCCTGCGATATGGGCCCTGGGGCCCTTGGGAGCCTAAAGAGGGGCACCCAATACAACCTGTCAGGAGGAAGCATGTGAGGGCGAGTAAGGGAAAGAGTGGGGCCTAGAAGGGCAGTCCACGCTGGAAGATCATGATGCGCAAAGGTAGTCAAGTCCAGTATACACAAGCACAGAGTGCACCCCAGACGGGCAGGGTGGAGATGAGGCTGGTGGGATGTAAGCAAGGGCCAAGCGACCAAAGGCACCTGCCTCAAGAGCTTTCCTTTTCTGTTTTGGGAACCACCCCCATTCTTACAGTATCATAACACTTAACACTCTGTATTTCAAGGCCTTTCTGTAAGTGAGCGACATCATCAGCTTTAAACATCCTTAACCTTCTGTTAATAATAAAAATAGAAAATGCAAGAAGGAGAAGTGTAAAATCCTGCAATTTGGCTTTAAAAATTCATACTTTAAGTGGAGGCTAAGGGATAGCTTTTTTGAAACAGCTCGTGCGTCATAGACCTGAGGGTTTGAGTGGACTCTATGTCCGGCTGACCTGACATGGTGACGGAATAGCTGGAGGAGCTAATTTGCTCATGGGGGGTAGAAATAGACAGTGTGTCAGGATTGAGAGAGGCCACCCCATACTGGGGATTTCCTGCCTCAGGTCTCTGCAACTTACACTAAGAGGGGTGTTGCTCCACCAGTGACCCTTCCCAGAAGGGAGGTCACAATGGGGTGAGACCCAGATGCGGCATCTGAGTTACAACTGATGGACCTGGCATGCTCATTTGGCTCAAAAAAGATGAGCTTCAAGTTGGCCACAGAGGCTGTTTCCAGTGTTTGAAGGGCAGCAGCATGGCTGCAGGTAGACTCACAGGTTAAAAGTTTCAGGAAAGCTCAACAGAAGAAAAGTCAAGGTTGTCTAATAATGCCCTGGACCTCGCTTCCGGAAGGAACTCCCACCGTGGGATGTGTAGGCGGAGTCTGAGGGACCTGTGTGTGGGAGCCCTCAGAGGAAGGCTGCACTAGTCCTTCCACTTCCGACATTCAGGATTCTGTTTCCCACAGTTTACCTAACTCCTCCCTGAGGCTGTTGATGGCATTTGTCCTGTAAAGCTTGTACAGTTTAAAGATAACATCCGGCCACAGCCACCAGCCATGGATATCACATTGCCTTAAGGAGTAACCCTTGACCCCTGACTCATGGCTTGTGATTCCTACCAGAAGCACCTTTCTGACAGGTGCCTGCCATACACCCTCCTAGTGTGCCTCTCCGGACCTGGGACTCTCAGCCCTTCAGGATATCTGTGACCCCAGCCGCCCGCTTGGCTTCCGCTGGGCCCCCTCCAACCCACCCTCCGAGGCCTGAGAGCACCAGCCCAGTGCCCGGCCTTCCTTTCTTGGGTTTCGGGCTCTGTGTGAGTGATGTCTGCATCTGGCTAGAAATTAAAACAACTGTCTGCATTGCATTCGGCCCGTCTGTCAAAACACAGCCCGGCTCTCAGCAGCTGGGCAAGGGGGCCCTGAATGGGAGCAGTGTCTCCAGCAACAAAGCCCACTTTCACGCCAAGTGCCACGGAGATAGTGAGAACCCTGTTCTTCTCCAAACATGAAACCAACAGCACAACTATTTTTCCTGTTTCCTGGGCCCTCCTGGTGGGAATTTTTTTTTTGAAAGCACTGAGTTGAAGAGCAAAGTGAAACAGGAAACTTATTGGGGGGCGGGTGTCCTAAAACTTGAATTACTCTCTCCCCAAAGGTCTAATAACCATATACCAACCAGAGGAAAGAAATGTCACAGGGACTGGGAGGAGACCCTCAATGTCAGATGTTACCATGGGCTCCCTGTCTTCGCTATATTCATGTGTGGCTACATTCATTCATCATTCATCAGCCAATACTCATCGATCATGTCCTACACACAGGCCAGCACCAAGCACTTCAGGGGAATAAAAACAGCAGCAGCATGAAAACACAGCCATCATCTTTGAGTTGCAAACAGACTAGCAATAAAAACAAGAGACTGATGTGTGTTCTAAGAGAGGTGTTAAAAGAGGACTGAGGGAATTCAGAGCAAAGAGCACATACTTCTCTGTCTGCACTATCCAATGTGACAGCCACCAGCCCGCGTGGCTGTGAGCATCTGAGAGGTGGCTGGTCCTAACTGAGATGTGCTATGGGGACACAATACACACTGGATTTTGAAGACTTAGTAAAAAAAAAAAAAAGGAAAATTTCACATTAATAATTTTTTACTGACATGTTAAAAAGATAAAAATTTAGTAAATATTGGGCTAAGTAAAATTCATTATTCCTTTCCACTGTTTCTTCTCACTTTTTAAAATCTGGCTGAGAGCAAAGTGAAAATCACACGCGAAGCTCACATTTGTGGCTCGCCTTTTATTTCTATGGGACAGCACCGCTCCAGGTGGGAGTCCGAAGAAGGCTTTGGGATGGACATGACGGGTGTCTGGGTCTTGAGGGGTGAGTGATATTTATGTAGACGAAGAGGGTTCCAGGTGGAGAGAACCGCATGAACAGACAGGAGAGCAGAGCATCTTCAGCAAACCTTGTGTGAGGACCAGGGGGCAATGGGTATACATTGGGACAGGCAGGTTTGGGTTAACTTGGGGAGGGTGGAGAACATGGAGCCAGAATAAAGAGGGTAGGGCAAAAGTAGGTATACAGTTCTCCAAAAAGAGATGGCCGGGTGGCTCTCAAGGAACAGTGGCTCTCAAAGAACAGGTCTCGTGCCAGCACCTTTGGCATTACCCGTGAGCTTATGAGACAGAAAGGCCCGAGTTCGCTGGACTAGAAAGTCTGTGGACGGACCTGGAAAGGTTTAGCTCTCCAGTGGATTCTTATGAACGCTGAAGTTGAGAACCACTGATATAATCAAGCTCACACCTTGCGATGTCGGGTTAAATGTTGGAACCAGGAAGAAATGGAGTGAGACTCTGCCGTGGGGCTATGTAAGGAACTAGACTGATCTGGGGGGGCGGGGGGATGTACTCTGGGGACTGCTTTATACCCAGAGAGAAACTGGTTTTAATAACTCTGAGTCTATGGAGGCCCTCAAGGACCAAGTTCAAGCCTCTGGTGTCAGGGGGCACTTCACACTGCACCCCAGGTGGCAGGTGGGCACTTTCTGTAGGACCTGCTAGGGTGGAGTGGGGAGGGATGAGGAGGGGTGGGTGGGAGTTGGCTCTGGAAGCTCTAGAAGGGAGGGGAGCTTTCTCTTGAACAGTGACCACTGCGTCAGATGGCACTCTGTCAGGGGCTGACTCAGAGCTTAATAGGACACTCTGTGATGCTTTAATTGGTGTTTGTTTGTTATGATTATGTTTTAATTATGCCTGAGTCTCCCCACCCCTTTCACCGAGTGCTGGGATCTGAGGGTGGCTGGGTTGGCCAGCAAGTGTGGTGAAGAGAAGCCCACAGTCAGAGGGCGCCCTTCTCCTGCCCCCTCCATGGCCTTCTCCCCAGGACCTTGGAGATGCTTCAGACTAGATTCCACCCTCACACTCTGCATCCTTCCCTGCTTGATCTTATGTCTTGTAATTATGCCTCTAATGAATATAACTGTCCTATTAAGTCATTTACTTAAGAAATACTCTTAATTAAAGGTGACTCATACTGTGTTCTTGGCTCCTCTGGCCCCAGGCCCCGCATCTCATACCTTCTTTGGCCTGATTCAGGGGGGCTGGAAATCTATGTGGGCAGGGCTCCACAGGGCTTGCAGAGTTTGGGGTGGTTCCCTGCCGACTGTCTCAGTACATTGGGTAGCCCAGGGGGTGTCAGGCCCAGCACAGCGAGGAAAATTGTACAGGATTATTTTTGGCTGTGGGGACAAGTGACTGTGGAAACTGCTGGAACCAGCCTCATTGCTGGAGATTCTGAAGAACATGGCAGACCTGCAGGGCTCGGCCATCCAGGGTGAGGGTAGGCAGGCCTCTGGGGCCCTGTAGTCACTCCCATCCCGGACAGAGGCCTTGGGCTGTCATCTGGTGCCATCAGGAGCAAACCCATCACTCTTCAGTGAGGAGCGCCCATGAAGGAGTGAGGAACCGGCGTCCTTTGGTGTGTGCACTTGGGGGCAGAGAATCTGTGCTACATCTCTGCCCTTGAGTGGACACCTGCAAGGAGCGACATGATTCTGACCGCTGGGAGAGCTCTACAGCAGAAACACTGGAGCTGAAAGAACAACACTTAGGATCCCGAAAATGGATTGTGCCCGGGGCCCATGTAGTCCTTAAACATTTACTGAGCATTTAAGTGTGTCAAGCTCACTGTTCGGTATTGGGCTGCATTCTCTGCCCTCCTGGAGCCCATGGTCTGATTGAAGATGAAACTAAGGAAACAGGTCATCTTAATCTGGTGGGAGAGATGCCACAATAGAGGTACAATCAAGAGACAGTTGTGGATCAAAGGACAAGAGAGCAGAGGTTCGCCCCGGGGCTTTGGCAGGAACACTTGGTGTTCAAGAGGCCTGCAGCATTCCTTTGTAATCGTGCAAGAGAGCCATGGGGCTGGGGGGGTGGGGCGAGGAATGAGGGAAAGCTGTTCCCCAGGCTGGAGGGGCCCCTTGGGCACTGAGCATTTAATCCCCCCGCCTCTCTGGAATCTGTTCCCCCTCTGCCAGATAGTACACCTGTCCCCGCACGTGTCCCCTGCTTCCTGACACAAGGAAAGGAACAGAGCCCTTCTCAGTGCTGAGAGCCAGGTGGCAGGGGTGGGAGGTGACACACACAGCCTGGTTGGAGAGTGCAGTTGCCCTGATCCACAGCCTCCTGGTCCCCAGGGCCTGGGGAAAGGCGCAGAGCAGCTGAAACACAACTGCACCCTGACCCTCTCTCCTTTCCTTGGTACCTTCCCTGGTGGTCCCTCCCTACTAGATGCCCCTGCTCCCTTGGAGTGTGTAGATTTCAGGCCCACGCCTCCTCTTTTCCCCAATCCAACCTGTTTTCAAGAAAAGATCTGATGCTCCTGTGCACACCTGGCTGAGGGCAGGCTGAAGAGAGGCCCCATGGAGACCCAGCGCACAATCGCAACACCGGGAGAGGCTTTTAGCATTTTCCAGGTGCTTTGACACACATTATCTCACAGGTCTGCACAGCTCCCCAGGGAGGAAGAAGGCTAGGTATAGGCATGTTCCACGTGATCCACCGGGAAACAGAGGCTGCAAAGGGCTGGCTTAACCTCAGGCTCGGTCTCGCAGTACGTGGAGACGTGGCCAGCTGGAGGACAGTCCTCCAATGCCCGTGATTGGTGACATACTGTAAGGCATCTTTTTGAGGGAGAGGAGGTTCCAGGAGACCAAGGCTGAGGCTAGACAGGGAACAGGAAGCGGGAAGCAACCCGAGGGCAGGTGAGGGCAGGTGAGGCTTTCTTTTACTTCTCTGACTCCACAGCCCTCAGCAGCTTGCCGGCACCCAGCAGCTGAGTTGTTAGTTGATGGACTGGATGGGCAGCTGGAGTCTCTCTTCTCAGGCTTGTCCTTCACACCAGATGGGGCCAGTGTTCCAAGTCCTCACAGGGACACGCACATGGGCAGATGGTCAGTCAGGGAGGCCCAGCCCAGCCTCCTGCTCTGGCCAGATTCTCTCAGGCACCAGAGCTGAAGTGGACCCTCTGGGGATGGGCCAGGCTCCCCAGCTCCTGGTATGCCTTGAATGATACCACTCTGGCTCAGCAAGTCTCCCCAGAAAAATACCCATCCTCTTTGCTGTCCTTAGCAGGGAAAGAGCCGGTTGTCTGCTGGGGGCCTGAAGCAGCATCTGAATCTCCATCTCCGCTGCAGGGAGTGGGTGGGTAGGGAATGCTGAGGCTCTGCTCCTCGGGATTGGGGAAGGGTGTGATGGGGACTGAGGTCTCCTACTGGTGGTCGGCAGGCTCCTGGCTGGCACCATCTTGCTCTGAGTGGGGAAGTTGACTGAGTTTGTTGAACAGAATGGAGCAGCAGGGATAACAATAGTATTAAAAATAACAGTAACAACAATGATAATAATATTGGCCATTTATCCAGCACCTACTGCATGCCAGGCACTTTACCTATGTTATCTCATGTAATCCCTATACCAACCTTGCAGGAGAAGCATTCTGAGGCCCGCTTTTGAGAAAACTGAGTCTCAGGTTAAGTAACCTGCCCAAGGTCATGTGCCTTGTGGGTGGCAGAAACAAGACTTAGAGTTCAGATGTTTTTGAGCCCCCAGGCTGAGGAGTGAGGTGGAGATAGAGGCATACTAAAGAGGGAAGGCCCCTCTTCTGGGGCAGCCCCAACAGCTGGCTGTCAGGTCATCTTGCTTTCTTAGACCTAGGGTGCCGGGCGTGTGCTGAGGCTATTGAACAGTGCAATCCCCGCCCCCCCACTGCATGCCTCTTATCTCGTTTTACTCTTCTCTGCTAACCATGACTCAACTGGTGAATCCTGAGCCAGACGAAGAGGGGAAGAGGGAAGTAGGTTGGTGAGGACAGAAGATCCCTGCTAGATGTTTCTAAGCCAGGCAGGACCCGAAATGGCTCTGAGCAGGTTGCATGGTTCCATCCAGAGCCTCCTAGGAATGCCACGGAGACCTCAGGGAACACTGAGGGCAGTGAAGGTGGCAGGGGCTTTCTGTCCTGGTCTTACCAGTAGTTTGCTGTGTGGCTTTGGACGAGCCTCCAGCTCCTCGTCTTTAAAGTGAAAACAGCAACACCTGTCTCACCCATCCCACCTGCTCATCAGGGAGCACCCATGAGCATACATTTTCAGCCCCCGTCTTTCCTGTGGATCCACTTCCCAGTAATTAATGTGAACTCACTATTGTTTGTTCCCAGTGTTAGATCCAGTTCTTCAAAAATCAATAGTCATGTATGAGATCCCCTTAAATCCTCATAAAATGAACATCAACCCAGCCCCCTGCCTGTCTTCTGAGCTGTGAGAATCACATGACCATTGTCATTAAGAAAAAGGAAGCACGAACCCCCAGAAAACCAGCTAGAGGGTCTGAAGCCTGTGATTGCTACTAAAGCAACACACAACCTTCCAACCAGAAGATGACCCGGGGGCTATATCCTAAGAACTCTTTGACTATCCGGAGACCTGAGGGTGGAGTGGAGTTCAAACAGAAAATCTATTTTTAATGACTGGGGGAGAAGAGTGGAGTGGCTGAGTAATTCAGAGTAATTAAAGCTATCTATCACTCAGAGAAGTGGAATCCAAAGTTGTTGAACTTTTCAATGACATTTTTTCCCCTCCTCATTCATAAAACCCAGCAGAGGGTCATGCCAGAGTCAAAGGGGCGAGGACGATGAGGAAAGAAATGTCTGCCCCAAAGAGTGGAATTTAACTTTTTGACGAGTGCTAAGGGAATGGCCCCTCTTGAATCTTTTATATTTTAAAGGTAGAGGCCAAATTTTGTTCTGGTGGAGAAGGTGGACTTTGAAAGAGGCAGTCCCCAGTTTCAAACCCAAGTCCTGTGTTTATCAGCTGTACGACATTAAGTTGTCAGACATCCTTGAGCCTGTTTTCTTTTTTGTGAAGTGATGACAATATTGATATCAACTTCACTAGGTTGTTTTGAGGCTCAAGTGACATCTGTACACCAAGAGCCTTGCACACAGTTGGTGCTCAATAGTGGTAGTTATCATGCTCAATCTCTATACACAGACCCCACTGAAGGTGGCAGTGTTTGCACAGGAAAGCTGCAGGGGTCCCCTGCGCAGGCTCTGCACTCTGGCTGGGTGACCTTAAGCAAGCCACCTAGGCTTTTTTGGCTGAGACCGCTCATCTATCGTGTGGGGAGAATTGTGTCTGCCCTTTGCATGAAGAGCAGCACAACCCCTCCAACTGTTGTCCTTACTGATGACATCATCCCTCCTGGAGGCCAAAGTGCACTGAAACTCAGGATCCCTGGCTGAAAGAAGTGAAATTAAGCATAGTCTCCTATGGAAGGAGGTAAAACTCGGACAAGGAAAACACACAAAGATGAGAGGAAACTAACTGGGCAAAGCAGATATCACAGATACCATACTGTATTTTCTCAGACAGAACTCCTGGGCCAGACACACTAGGGAGTGAGGAGTAGGGCCCCTTCTAGTGCTGATTTTTGGAAGGATCTATGAAGAAGTAGAGATGCTAATACTCTGTTGTATCCATGACAACAGTGGATTTATTCAGTTAGGAAAAGCAGGTGGGGTAGGAAATGGGAGATGAGAAGGACTTGGGAAATGAACCTAAGAAGTAACTAAAATAGATCCCTCATCTGGGAACCAGATGCCTGGGATTAGCCAGGTCCCACAGAGCTCCCTATAGGTTTAACACGGATTCATCTGCCCCGGGAGGGGAAAAGTGATACTGTAATGGCAAGGGGACAGAGTAACCAGGCAGCAATGCCCATTTACCCACCCATTCCCATTCATTCATTCCACACTTCTCTTTGTTCAGGAGATTCTAGTGAGGCCCCTGGGGGCACAGAGCCCAAGTCTACCCTTAACACATGCAGCTAGATTTTATCTAACTGTGTAATATGCCCTGGCTTCTGGAGCCCACCCTGTCAACTTCTGGTTCCCCTGACTTCCAGTCACCAGGAGAGCAAGATGAGAGGGTTTGGAGCTCCAGCTGATTCCAGATTCTCTGTGAAGCATCTATGGCTTAGCAAAGTGAGGTCTGAGTGGGAATTATCAGTGCCCAAAAAGAGGTTGGTCCGAGACCTAGGGTAAGAATACCTTTGCCGTGGTCTGGACAGCAGGTAGGGGCTAACTTCAGTGTTGTTTTGAGATGAGGGCTCAGGGAGTCCTTCCAAGAGGGAAAGTGGGGCCTTAGGACACCACTACTCCCGGACTGCCTCCCCGCTGAGCTCTGGTTTCTGCCTGCTGGTGCTCAACTTCACTGCTGGTTCTGATGTGGGCACTCATGGTTATTGAGACATGCCGGCAGGTTCTCTGGGATTTCTTGTGTGTTACCTTTCTATCCTTATTTCCCTCCCTGAAATATGCTTCTGGAGTCTTGAAGGAACCTCAGGTTGAATCTCAAGGTCATCTTGATCTAGGGAGAACAATCCTACCAAATGTCAAGCCCAACCACCCAGGCCCTTCTTTAGTGCACCCCAGTCAGCATCTGTGTACATAAGAAAAATCACAGCTGGCCTAGCTCTATCCAGGGGTGCTGGATCTGAGACAGCCCCCCACCTTTCTGCCTAAGCCGTCTGCCTTATAATTCTAAGCAGACAAGAAAACACTGGAGCCTAATGTTGTAATTCAGAATTCTGGTTTCCAGTGGACCCCATGGAGCCCATTTTCTCAACCATCTCTCAACTTTCCTTTTTAACCATCGGAAATATAGCCACCTTGTCCTCCCTGACATATCACATCTGAAAATATTCTGTCTCATTTTTCTTAGTATGCTAAGTGGCTAGCACCCTTGGGAAGGACAGAACCATTTCTTGTCACTCACAGCTTCCTGGGACAAATTAGTAGGTAAGTGGATGAGTGTGTGTGTGTGTGAGTGTGTGTGAGTGTGTGTGTGAGAGAGAGATAGATAGACAGAGAGAGAGAGAGATGGAGGGTAACAGTACATGTTAAATCTCTAAGGTGAAAAAAGTCTCCTACATGTATATTAAAAAATTTTAATTTCCTTTCTGTATAGAGTACACGTATTCCTTCATGCCATTCATTCACTCCTGCAACCTTGGCAAGGTGGAGATGTGTAAGGCAGGAAGGATCCATGCTTTGCTGAATGCTGTGACACTGTGCTGCTTTGGGAACACGTACAGACTGGTCATTTGGATAAAGACCACTCCACTGAGGCAGCAATGGCTGCAGGGACACAGTGCTCTGTACCTGAGAACTCATCGATATGGGCTGATTGGCCTGGCCTTGTGAATTTGCATTCATATAGACTTGATTTATAACCGAGTATATCTGCATATGGTTGAAATACACTTGGCACTTATAATTTGTTCCTTTTCTTGTTCCTCATTGGTGCACGCACTCATTAGTTCATTCAGGTATGAATCCTTCATTCATCTGTTCATTTATTCAACAGACCAGGTCTCAAGTCTTGTACTTAGGTGGCACAAGTAAGAGTTAGCCATGGTCTTATAGTCCCTCAAGAAGCAAACCCTCTGGTGGGTGAGCTAGAAAGTGAAAGATGTGATACAAAAGTTTCTAAGCTGGGTGTGATCACTTCTGGCTGAAGGAACACGGAAAGTGTCATTGTTTATGGCAGCCTTGACCACTTAGTGATATTTTGATAGACAGGAATGGAGGAAGGACGTTCTATGAGGAGAGAAGGGCATCAGCAAAGAACACCCATGAGAACTGAAGGAGAATCCCAGGAATGGACACACGCTTGGGCAAGATGAGAAAGTGATCTGAGGGTAGATCACGGAAGGCCAGGACCATGGACACAGACCAGGAAGAAGGGAAAGGAGAACTTTCGGATTTCTTCTTTCATGATGCGTCCTATGTCTGTCCCTGTCACTGTGTTCCCGAAGCCTCCCTCTGCCTGCCCCGACTGCAGACCCGTATTCTCACAGCGGGATGATGGCTGGTGGCCTCACTGGTCTCCCTTCTATTCTTTCCACACCAGATGTGTTCTGCACAACCTCATTTTTCCTTTTCTTCAAAAAGGCGTAGTGGGTGAGGGCCTGGATCCTAGAGTCAGATTGCCTCGGTCCACATCACAGCCTCCTTGCTCATTAGCTGTGTGGACTTGGGCCCATTACTCAGCTCTCAGCCTCATTTGTTGATTTGTGAAAAAGTGATAATAATACATAAGAGTTACTATCTGCAGATGAGGAAAAATAGGAGGCAGAGAGAGTCTTAGTGAATTCACTTAAAGTCACATGGCCAGTAAGCTGTAGAGCTGGGACTCAAACCTGGGCAGGCTGCCTGCAGAAACCACGCTCTGAACTTCTACACCAAATTGTCTCTTGGCATGAAGGGTGGTACAGGATAGCAAACACTTAGCCCAGTGCCTGGCACGGAGCTGTTCACTATTATTAATAAATATGTATTAAGCTCCTACTATATGTTCTGTGCAGGTATGAAGTTCAAAAGGTGACCGGACATGGCTCTGATCCTCAAGTACCCAGAATTTTGTCAGGAAGATAGAAACCTCCAAACTATAAAGAAATATCAGCACTATGATTGGGATGTGGTATAGCTAGCTAGCTACAAAAGCAAAGAGGAAGGGCAAATCAGGGAGGGCTTCCAAGCAGCAGTGTTTTGTAATGACAGCTTCAGCTAAAGAAATGAAATAATAACACGCACTGCCCCCGCTCCCCCCGCACCAAAATCAAAACAAAACAAAAAAAATCCTGCCTCTTGGATGAGGTTTACAGTCCAAACACCCCACCCCAGCCTGATGTTTCAGTCTTTTCGCCTCTGCTCCCACCCAGGCTGACATTTCCACTCTAGGCTTCTTCCGTCAGGGTCAATCTTCTGCTCCTGGTAGGCTGGCCTCCTCCCATGCTCTGCACAGTCCCACCTCCTTCATTCTGTTCTCATATTCCTGCCCATCAGAGCATTCGCCCCTCCCCTGCTCACGTGCAAATCCCTGGGCCCTCCCTTCTCCAGGCAGCCTTTCTTGACCAACCTCTGCGACCTCTCTCTGAATTTACTATTGGACTCACTGCCCAGCTGGCAGGACTCGAATGCACTTTTCAACTCTTCTTAGGTCTCCATCTTTTTGGGCTACTCACGGGGCTCTGCTTTTTATTTCTTCAAGTGAGATATCCCTGTAGGCTCCAACCTCAGTTTCTTTCACAAAATAGGTCTATAAATACCTGCTGAGAAGCTAATCACACTTGCCCAGTGATCCAGGTTTTATTTTAAGCTCCTTAAGTAAATGAACTAAACTACGTGAAGGTTCTCTAGGTGTGGCTGAGGCCCCTGGCACTCTGCTGGGATCCATTCGGTGACGTGAAGGCATTTATTTTTTTAATGGACTTAATGTTTATAACCCAGCAGAGGCGTGTGGTGTCAGGGAAAGGACACGACTGCTCAAGTCAGAGGAACTTGGCTCAGCCTCACCCTGTGCTCCACTGCGCTGGGTAAACCATTCAGCCTCTCTGAGCCTCAGTCTCCACTTCCATGAATGGGATTGGATGTCAAAAGTAAGGCATCCTCCAAGGCGCCAAGATACAAGGAATGCTGCGGGCTGATGTAAGCGGGTGGACTGTGCCGCAACTTTTCAGAGTAGATTCTGAAGACCCAGGTTCACAGTTCTTCAGTCCTTCGTCCTGGGTCCCCAGATCCAGATCAAAGATATAAAAGGGTCCAGGAATTGTGAGCTACATGCCCTGGATTGGAGGGGACAGCGTGGACAGAAGAATCCAGAAGGCAGGAAAGGCAGTGGGTGGGTGGGTGAGTTCTTCAGAGGCAGAGTGAAGGCGGGACCTTGGGAAGGTGCTGGGACCCCCACCCCTGTGACAGCAACAGGTGAGGGCATGGAAGTGCTTCCTTGCACAAGATCTAAATGTGGCCACCTTAGGAGGGAAGCACTTGAAAACCTGCCCAAGAGGACTCTCTGGAGGTGGGGTTGAGATCCTACTATGAACATCTCTGGAGGGAAGTACTGGAAAATCAGGGCTGAGGGGAGGGTGGCCGGACAACAGGAGGCACTGCCCCCCTGCTGGGAGCTGCAGCCAGAGCGGCTCAACACAGGGGTGTCCAAGGGCCACGAAGAACCCAGCCCGAAAGAGGCAGAATCATCAGCCTACTCAGAGAGCATGAGGCTATCTTATGACAATTCCAGTTCAAGTGAGAAAGGATGGTTCTGTCCCTTCCCCTCCCTCTGAAGGGGACAGCAAGGACAGATCCAGTGGGGGAAGATGAGGGAGAAAAAGAGAGAACACAGGCCTCCCATCCCTCAGGACTGCAAGTGCACAGTGCAGCCGGCCCAGGAGGGGGCAGGGGAAAGGTCTGAGCTTTAGTCAAGTGCAGAGTTTTACCTCTGGTTGGGAACTGGACGTTGCAATCCTGAATTGAGATGAGCCTGTGTCTGAGACTCGAGGGACCCTGTATTATTCAACAGTGAGCTGCTGAGCGATGCAGACTTCCTGAGACACACATGAGGGAAAGGGGTGGTGGGGGGCAAAATAAAGTGGCATTTTGATTTTATCTCCCAGAAAACTGATTGGGCCCGAGAATGCTATGGACTGCCATTCCTGACACTGTCATGAGGGTCACATGAAGTAAGGACATGGCACTGCATGGTTCCAGATCAGGCTTATTGCACAAATCTGAGGGAATTATGGCTGTTACTTATGGAGACAGATTGGTATCTTAATGATATCATGATTTAAAAAAAATCAAACTCTGGTTATCACTCTTAGATGGCTCAGCAGAGCAATCTTTCTGAAACCCTGGGGTCCTTCTAGGGAGTGAAGAGTTGTGCCGTCTCTTTTCAACTCACGTAGCTCGTGGGTCAAAAGAAGTTGAGAACAGCCACACTGGGGAGCCTGTTGACTCATCTACCCTGTCTTCCAAGAGACACAAGCAGCCGTAGGCTGTGCTATCTGAAGCTGGTCTAATGAGGACAGAGTGCTGGGAGGAACTGGCTCCTGGTCAGAAGCCCTGTGGTGCTCCTGCCTCCCCCAGCCCAGCGCCCAGCCTGAACAATCAGTGGGGAGTAGAGCGCTGCAGCCTCCCCCTGCCTGGAGACTGGTGGCAGCGACTGTTCAAATCTTTACCTTCCTCACTGCTTTCTATTTGTGGCTGCCTTCAATGGTGGCCTCAAATGTACCTGATGTCACTGAGCCTCTGAGGGTAGAAAGGGGTGGAGGGGAACATGGGGAGAGGGAAGAAAGACAAAAGATTTTTCCCTTTTTTAAAATAGGTGCTTAGGAAATTAATTAGAATAAATAATCACCGCCTTGTCTGAGTCTCTATTTTATTTGGTGCACACAGGGTCTGATGGAAAAAAAGGGGAATTTTAAATAATTTTGGAGTTATAACTGATATAATTAGGTGCTCAGTGAACACTTAGCATCGAGCTGTGCTTATTAAAATTACTGTTTTAATCAGAACATTGCCGGCGAATCATTAATAACACAATGGCTCAATTCCCTGGAACTCTAATTAGACCTGGACTTTTAACCACCTGAGCGTAATCTGGATACGCACCACGGGTGATGCATTATCATCTCAGGGCCTGTGGGGATGGAGCATCTATACTGCTATTTGGTGACGGCCTGAATATTTCATTTTGGAGTGTGAGAGTGTGCTGAGGGGGCATGGGGCACAGATGCTGACCAGGGTGGGATCAAAGTGGAGGGAGTCAGCCAGGGGCCCGGACCAGAAGGTCTTCAGGAAGGAAAGGCAGGAGACTTCTCCCACTGCTGTGGGAGAGACCTGCCTCGTGCGTTGTTCTGCAGGGGAATGTACAACCAAGCCATAGTGTCACAGAGCCAGCTAAAGGCCTTTTCCCAGGCCCAGGCTCTGCCTTTATAGGGGCCCGCCTCTCATCGCCTGTTCGAGAGAGTAAAGTGTTAGTCTCCGCCAAGCCACTGCAGGCCAGAACCAAATTGATCAGTCACTACATGATAACTAAAGGTTAATCTGGTGAAGGAGCCACTTAATTTTTCTATTCCGACACTTTGTGTCACCCCAGAGAGATACCATGACACAGGCTGAGTTTTTCCAGAACTTCTGAATCCTTAGGGACATTTTGCAGGTAACTAGGCCCAGTACTGAGGGAGGCCGAGTGGATGTGTGTGCCCCTGTAATGCCCATGAACTGGTGTTTGTGGGGGGTGGGGGTTGATGTCCTGGCTGCTGGCTCTGAGCACAGAACTTTTGTTTCTCTGCTCCTTCAGTAGGTGGCACAGTCTCAGCTACACTAACTTGGCCCCCACTGCAGGGGGCAGAGTCCTCGGGCAGATGTCCTCTTACAGGTGGCCGACTAGTTGGAAGGACATAACAGAGATGTGGAAAGAAGATGTAGGACACTAAAAAGGCAGATGCTGGGAAGTGAAAATTAAGCTGGAGCCAGACAGGGCACCTGGAGTTCAGTGGTGGTCACAGTGAGATGGGATTAGTCAGAGAAGGTGTAAAGGCCTTCAGAAGACTGTGGGGCTAGGCTGCATCCACTGAGGCTGGGGGGACGGCAGCAGCACCCCCACCCCGCTGTCTCTCACTAAGCACCCTTCTGGCTGCTACAAGGGCCTTCAGATAATAAGATCGAACCCTCCGGGGCTCCTTTCTGGGCCACCTCTAGCCAGTATGGCACTTGTGTGTGATTTGAAAAGGGTGCCCCCTCTAGGTGCACGGGTGGATAAGAGGAGTGGGGGCTAGGTTTAGCCCCCACTTTTCCCTGAGCCAGACCCCTCTGTGTAGTACACAACCTGGACTGTTATATCTGGCGGCCCTGATGCCCGAAGTCTTCTGGGGAAACAGGGAGTAGAAATGCATAGTGTGGGTCTACCAGAGTTCTAGGTGCCCCACAGACAGAAAATTTTAGGTACTAAAAATTGTGACTTTCCTAAGCCCTTTCAGGGACAGAGAAGGTGGGAGTTGAGGGTAGGTTAAGGAGCAAGGAAGGCTCTAGGAAGAGGAGGCACTTGAGGAGGGGCAGGGTGAAGTATCCCCGACAGGGAGATGTCGTAAACCAAAGTAGAGAGAATGAGCTTTGGGATGTGCTCTGGGGACAGCAAAGGACACAATGAGGGATGTCCCCATTTAGATTTCTTTTATTCTTTGTGAGCAGACATTTTAACTAAGAATTTAAAAAGTAAAAGAACTCCACACCTCCCTCAAGGAAGACTATCCCAGTGGAAGAAATTTTCTGTAAAGCAACAACTCCAGGAGGGATAGAGAGTTCCATCAGTGGGAATTCTCAGCAAAAGCTCAGTGCTCATAATAAGTGAGAAGCTGAACTCAAGAGTCCCTCCAAGTCTTCTTAGGGCAGAGAGCCTGGCAGGTGCGGGTGGGAAATAGCCCCTGTGTTTTGGAAATAAATGGTTAGATCTCAACTCAAGAATTCTCGTGCTTCTGAAAAAAGAATTTATGAATGATCGCGCCCTGACACACACTCGCCATCACTCCACAAACTCATACTCTTGTACAAACACACTCATGAACATAAACATACATGCATACCAGACACTCACATGCCCCACAAACACACTGATACCACACACACTTCACACATCCATCACACGCTCACCATGATATCCCACACACACGTTCATGTCACACATACTCATAACACACAGACCTTTCTGCCACACTCATCGCCCGCCTCCCAGCCGCGCCTGCACACGATCAGGAGAAGGAAAGAGCCATCAGGAGCTGTCTCCCTCTGGCCGGTAGTGAAGAAGGATTAGGGCTGCCCAAGATTAAACAGAAGAGTTAAAAATGACAAACAGACTTCTAAACAGGATTAGAGTCTTAATGAAAGCCATAATGAATGAAAGAGCTGCACTGGTATCACCCATAAATGGCCATAAATATCAGACCAAGCGATGAGATCTTAGATACTGCAGTTTTGAACCCCATCAAATTACTCCTGTTATAATTCATCAATAAATAACCAAGCTCAGCTCATACTTAAGGTCTTACTGTGCTTCAAAGAACAGGCTCTGAGGCGAGACAGACCTGGGTTGGGATTGTGGTTTTTCCCCATCAACCTGGGCATGCCACACTGCTTGTCTGAGTCTCAGTTTCACCTGTAAAATGTGGATAATTATTCCTTAAATAGTGGAGATTAAATTAAGTCCTATTCAGCTCTAATAATGATTTGTAATACTAATAATCTACTATCACAGTTACAATTAGTTTTCACGGCCTCTTGTTCCCTCCTTTTTCAGCTTCCTGGAGTGAAGGAAAGCCCATTGGCTGGCGGGACCATTAGGGAGAGGAGGACAAAGGAGAAGGGAGATAGAACCAAGAGGCAAGAGCAGGAGACTGAGGCAGGAGAAGAGCAGGGGAAGGAAGAGGCAGAGAAAATGAGGACGGCAGACCCTGGGCTGCCACGTGCTGACATCATCTGTGGCAGGTGCCCACGCCTTCTTGGGCGGTGGTTCTTTCGGGAGGGGAGGTTATGGAGTAGCCACACAATTATGGTCCAGCCTTCCTAAGATTGTTAAAGTAATAGTTTGATGGAGACATAATTCACATACCATAAAATTCACCCACTTAAAGTGTACAATCAATGGTTTTTAGTATATTCACAGAATTGTGCAACTATTACCACAATCGATTTTTGAACAGTTTTATCACTCCCCAAAAGAAACCCCATATCCATTAGCAGTCCCTCCCCCTCCCACCTCCCCAACTAGTCCAGCCCTAGACAACCACCCATCAACTATGGACTTTCCTATCCTGGACATTTCATTTAATGGAATCCTACAACATGTGGTCTTCTGTGGCTGGCTTCTTCCACTTAGTATCATGTTTTCAATGTTCATCATGTTGTAGCATATCTTAGTAACTTCTTAAATTTCTTTCCTTTTTTTAAGGCTTATTTTATTGTATTTTCATTTGAGAAAGAGGGGAAGAGAGAGAGAGAGACACACTGATGTGAGAAACATTCATCCATTGCCTCCTGCATGTACCCTGAATGGGGATTGAACCCCCAAACTAGGCATGTGCCCTGACCCGGAATTGAACTGGTGACCTTTCCGTTACTGGATGACACTCCAACCAACTGAGCCTCTCTGGCCAGGGCACTTCCTGAATTTCTTAATTCCAAGCCAAGATGTGAAGGCACAGAGCTTATTATACTCACACATCAGCAAGGGTTATAGATAATAGAAACCACCCAATTGTTTGCTCTAAGAAACCTCACCGAACCAAGTTAGTCACCAGGGTATCAACTTAGAGATCAGATTGTAGGAGTCTTCACTTTTATCACTGGGAAACCAAAGTGCTGTGAAATGATATATTTTTCCAGCGTGTGCTTTTTGGCACCCTCCGTATGCTTCTCCTGAAGAAAGAAAAACAAAATAGGCTCCGCGTGTAAGAGTCCCTTGTCTATGGTTTTTCGTTAGATTTAATGTTAAAAGACAAATGAGAGTCTCTTGGTATTCTGTCCATATGTCTCTCTCTTACCTCTTAAAAGGGGCAATTCCCACCTCTATTTTTACAATGTAAAAGGACGACTCTCCTCTAATGGTTATCTGTCATTGTTTATGTTTAAACTAATTTTGTATGTTAAGACTGAAGTATCAGGAAGCAGGAAAGAACACCCCTGGGCCAAAGGTGGTCCCTGACATAGGAGAAGCTTATCATCTGGATTGAGAAGCACAAGCTACTCATTGGACTCAGGAAATGTCAATCATTTTTGCTTTATCTGTGACGGGAGTTAGGTCACTTAATGCAGCAATCCTGAGAGTTTCAGAAATAACAGGGTGTATGTTCCGTCCAGTTGGCCCCGGAGACAGAAAATATTTAAAGATTAAATTGTGTGTGCACAACTGTCTCTGTACTGATGCCTCCCATCATTATCCCATGACCACTAGATGTTAGCCTAGGGCCATGGGTAAAGAAATTGAACTTCCTGCAAAACAGAACCAGACACACCACTGACTAGTACTCATGCTTTAGGCCAATCGACTAAAGGGGGTTATGTGAGGCCTTCTTTCTTTCCTATAAGTTCCAATATGGGTTTAGCTTGAATTACAGGGAGAGGAAATTGTCCACAGTGAGGCCAAGACAGTGCTGTGAGCTACCGTGTCCTTTGATGCCAGCCATGGGGGCAGTGATAGCAGCCACAGCGAGAGACCCAGGGAAGAACTCCGATAATGAGGAGTGGCCACAAAGTTCAGGTGTCATTGCTGGTCACTTCCTGTCTGGGCTATTCAGAGACCAGTATCTTCGGTGATCTCAGTGAATACTGTGAGAGTCACAGAACCAAAAATTTATTTTTAGAACTACGTTTATTTGAAAATGGAACAATAACTATACGAAATGGCTTGTTGTAGAGGGTCATTTTTCATGAAATAAAATGATACAATGTTGCCACTCTTTAAAAGGTCAAACATTGTTTATTAACAATACCCCCCCAAATCTCATTAAATCCAGACACACACAAGCAGAACAAACTAATGTTATACATGCGAAGTGATTTGCAGACCAGTGAGCACGCCCTGGACCAGAGTGGCAGTGTGGGTCTCCTGTGGTTACGCCCAGACGTCCCAATGCTCCTCAGAGGGCTGCTATCCAGTGTGCAGCATCCCTCTCATTCTGTCCAGCACAGAGGAGATACTGGTTACATTCACAGAGCCCCAGAGTTCCTTCCTTTATTGCAATTTACTCCTTAGTGCATCCTTGGCAAATAAACAGGTGATTCCAGGTGAAGGAAATAGGATTCTGGAAAAACTGAGGTGACCAGAATTTTCTCCATTAATCGAGCATGCTCCAATTTGCACAAAGAGCATAAATTTGCATGTTGAATTCTAGAGGGTGGAACTCGAAGAATGTTAGATAAAATAAAATTAATTCTTGTAATCCTCTGCGATCATATTTGAACCCAATATTCTCAGCTTGGCACACAGAATAGGTTTGCCTGCCTGCTTTCCTATTAAAATTATTTTCTCAAACACTGAGTTCTGGCCTTACAATCAGTGCTGGGAGGGAACATGGACCTCTGACCTGCATCTAGTCTCCTAGTGGCCTAGAGCCCAATGGGGAAGACACCAAATAGTTAGTCACCAGATATGTGGCTTTTACCATCATTTAAAGAAGCTCAGAGAGTAGAATTCATTCTGCTTGGAGTGAATTGGGATGGTTTTGAGTTCTGTTGGAGGCATAAGAAGCAAGGACATGTGAAAGTGGCAAAAAGCAGATACCTTTGTCTTTCTACAAGTTCAAAATACCTGCATGGTTCCTTAGCCTGCAGTCAGCTCCCTCTCCTTCTAGGGAGGTTGTTAATGAGAAACAGCTCCTTGAGACAAGATGGTTAAAGGCCGAGGCCAGCAGGCCTCAGAGCTTGGGAAAGGCCCATGACCATGGGTGACTGCTGGGTGGGCCTGAGACCGTGAGTGTGGCCACCGCACGGCAGAGAGCAGGGCGCCAGGCTAGCCTGACTCCCTGCTGAAATCTGCTGGGCCTTGGGAAGAGGTCTTGACACCAAGCAGTGGCTTGGCTCTTTCTGGTTCCTCCTTGAACTGAGGCTCTTCCTGAGGTTCTGGAGATGGGATCGGTCCTGAAATATGTGGGCTTCCTTTCCTCAGAAAAATCAAAGCGACTCCCTGTGTACCAGTCTCTAGGGGTTGGTGAGCCAACCACTGCCCAGCACTGCAGGGCATGTCCAGGGCAATTCCAAATCTTGTTAGACAGAGGATGCTCTGAATGTTTGCTGTGTGCCCAGCACTGGGCTCAGTGCTCTCCATGCATCTCCACGGTTTACGCCACAACAATCTGATGAAGTAGAGTCTATCATTATCGACAGTTTTTCTCAGAGGAAGCTGAGGGCTTAATGAGAATAGATAATTTGGGGAAGGTCATCTTAGTAAGAGGCGAAGCCAGGATTCCAGATGTGCTTAACGCAGAGCCTGCCCTTACCCCATGCCATAGGCCTCCCGATAGCTGGCAGGTGACAGGGAGTGGGTGTGTTCAGAGATTGTGGCTCCCTCTTGCCTGCCCTGCCTTCCTGGGGAGCCAGTGGCTCTGCTTTCGCTGTTCTCTTCCTGCTGCTCTCCCCCTGCCCCCACCCACTACTACCTCCAGAGCACTCCTGGAAGGAAGCTCATGAGAGGAGAGACAGGCACACTGTCACACTGTGTCCTGGGCCCGGCGACAGGTGACCTTTCCAATTCAACATCTTTATAAATCTTACCTAATGAAGTTAAAGGGAAAAAAAAGAATTAATGAATAAATGAAGGTTAAATCACTCCCTGCAGAAAATTGATGCTGACAGCGCGGGCCAAGAGGAGAGCTTGGAAAGCAGGGAGCCGACTTGCACGAGGCTTTAGGATTCCTTCCCCTAAATTCGAGGGAGATGTAAGGTTGGCCATGTCTGAGATGGGCAACAAAGGCTTTGGGATGTCCAAGGCAAGTGGCCTGAAGACGATGGAGAAAAAAGCTACATTCTATCTTGGATCAGTTTTTCCAGAAACTGATTTGGGTATGGTACACGTATGTACTCCTGCAGCCAGTCAAGACTCAGGTTTGGGTCAGCCTGGCTCATTCCTGGCCTCCTGGGACCTCTCTGGCACATCTTTTCACCAGGACCCATGTGTTAACCATCTCTGTCTCCTGGTCACTATAGCCAGTGGCCACCCCTCACCCCTGGAGGTGCACACCTCAGGCCAGTTGGCTCAGAGGGCCTGTGTGTGAATGCATGGCTGGGCCCGTGGAGGAAGAAGAAAGGCAAGTGGCAGGCCGGCCAGCTGGGAGCTGAGGCATGGGTGGTGGGGGTTGCAGGGAAATAGATGAAAAAGAGGGACACAAGGTAAGGGCTCTCAGGGTAAAATCTGGAAGGAGGGGTCAGGGGAAACACGTGGTCTCCTGGGAAATGCTGCAACTTCCCAAGGAACGGTGGGGCAGGCCACTTGCTGGCCTAGATCTCGGTTTAGCTCTACAGTGAAATAGGATGGAAGAAAAGGTGTTCAGAAGGGGATCAGCAGCAGCAACCCCTCTGGTGAGAGCACTGAGCAGGGAAGACCAATAATTCTGGTTCCTCCTCCTCTCCGTGCCCACAGGTTTTTAAGAAAATGATCATGAAGACAGGGAGGCTCGAGTGGCCTGCATAGCTTGTCCATCCTGCAGTGAGATGGGGCCTGGGAGGCAGGAAGCCAGCACTGCGCTGATGAAGGGGTAGGAATGTGAGGGTGGGCTGGAGGGGGCAGGCAGAGACCTGGAGCCAGAGATGACTAGATCAACCAGTAAATAAAAGGTCACAATGATTTTTCCGGGCAGCCAGGGAGAAGCAGACAGAGAGCTCTGCTGACGGCGGGAGCTGACAATTGGCAAATGAGCCTCTGCAGTTATCTGTTTCCCTTCCTTATTCTTGTCTCATAAGACAGAGGCTAGAAATAGATGCAACTGACAGATGACTTAAAGATGAAAAATGAGCAACATGTTAGTGTGGGGCTCCGTGGCAGCGTAACGAGAAGCTCCCGAGTGAACCAGAGAGACGGGGCAGGGCTTACTTAGAACCAGTTCTGGGATTTGGCTCTTCCTCTGTCCCAGGTACTTGGCTGGGATTAGTTATTGAATCTTCTCAGCACCCCTAGAAAGCAGGTATTATTGTTACCCCCACTTTAGGGAAGAGAAAACTGAGGCTCACAGAGGCTATGGCGGGCCCCACTGAAGAGAGGCAGAGCCAAGGTTTGAATAAGGCCTAACTGCTTCCAAAGAGGAAGTCTCTACACTACCCTGCAATGCCTCCTTTTCATAGTCTTCTCTTTTCTTGTCTCCCTTCTTCCCCTGCCTCTCGCCTTAACTTTCAACAAGTGTTTATTAAGCACCTAGTAAGGGCCAAACACTGTCCTGTCTTTTGGGGAGACAGAAGCAGCCCAGACAGGCAAGGTCTCCACCACAAATAAGTGCTGTTGAAATGACGGAATGAAAAGATGAGTGAAATGCTACTTGATCTCTTTTCCTCTTCCTATGAACCAGAGATGGGCAGAGGTTTTCATACAGTCAGAAGTGGCTGTCCTGAGGGGATGTGGATTGGCCTGATCACAGAGGACCTTGCGGGTGGGCTCTGCCTAGCCCTGGACTCCTTTTTTCTTGACTGTGCTGCTTAAACCCACAGCCTGTGCAGGGGGCCTGCAGGTAGGCTTGCTGCCAGGGAGGGAGAAACACTGGGAACTGCGTGCATGCATGTTTTCTCCCAAGCGCTATGTTGCAGCAGCAGGAGCTGGGGGAGCCTGAAGCACCATTTCTTTGGCCTGAAGCTCCTTTCATCTTGGTGAGGGTACGGAGGTTGAGTCTACCTGAAGGCTGCTCGCCTGGGTGCTATGAATATTCTGGGAGGGTTGATACCTTCTAATCCTTGTCTTCAGCTCCAACAATAATGAAATCTGGGGAATATGCCCTGAATACGCTGAACTCTTTTATGCCTCCATGCCTCCCTTCATTGGAGAAGTGTTCCTTTGCTTTTTATTCCACTTGGTGAAATTTATTTATTTTGTGATTCACCTAATGCACCTCCTCCAAGAAGCCTTCCTTGCCTCACAGGCTCTGTTGGGTGGCATCTTCTCATGCATTCCCAGTGTTCTGCAAACTCTATTGAAATTCAACACTGACTTGTCTGTTTCCCTTGTGTATGTGTGATTTTGTGAGGATAAGCTCTGTGTACCCAATAGGTCCTCAAAGCTTCTTTGATGAATTGTTCGGTGGCTTAGTGGTTAACTACACATTGTTCTTGGCTGTGTCCATTTTTCTCTTTCTAATCTTCTTTCTGCCTGGCTCTTTTCTCTGCCCATCTCCCTCTTTTCATCATTAAACATTACTTGAGGGACAGAGGCTGAACCCAGACTATTTGCTAAGCCATCGACTGCTGAGGACACAGCCGGTTCTCCCTCCACCTGGTGCAAATTTCAACCCCTAGACTGTTTGCAGAAGTGGGGAGTGGGAATTCTGGGGCTGGGGAGCGGAGTGAGGAAGATTACTCTGCGCTGAGTGGCAAAGGCTCGGGGAATTTGACGGTGCAGCATGCAAACTATGACGTGGACACCGTGGCTAGGATGCTGGGTCCCTGCGCTGGGTGGGTTACAGAAGGATCACAGGGCCAGCTGGAAAAATGCAGCCCAGCGGGGCCCTGAAAACAGAGCAAGCCCTGCGTTCCTCAATGAGCATGGCCCTGCCCTGTTGTAGGAAGCAATCCTGTGAGTATAGATACCGCAAACACACTGGAGCGCTTGACCCATCTCCCTCATCCCCAGGAGAAAGTGGCCCAATGGCCAGCCTCCTCTCTCACAGGAACCCTGTGTTCATGGAACATCTCCTGGATAAAAGGCCTGGGCCATCTGTGTGAGAAACAAGCTCGAGTGGATACCAATTCCTCACCCTTCCCTCCTGGGCACCCAGGACCCTAGCCCACTTAGGAGAGAGTCTCATCAACTTGCCTAAGGCTCACGCCCCAGCTCCACTCTCTCTGGGGGAAACCACTATACTCAGAACTGCCCATTGTGCTTCATTCCAAGGATTCGCTGACTTCCCTCTGTCCCCTCCCCCTTCCCTGATGCCTGGTGCTTCTCTTGGCACCTCTCAAGCTGTGTCTTCACATCCCAGCAACTGTCCTAGTCACCAGCAGATGGAAATAACTTTTCACGACGCTCCTCTGATGTTGCCATCTTTTGTGTGGATCAAAACAACAAAACGAATCAGACTCTCGGCATCTGATTGAAGCCTAATTGGAAATCCAAAGTGGCATTAAATGTTATGGTCTAAATAAAACACATTCAATTACAGAAACTCGACACAGGGAGCATGGGGGAAAGCTCTGGAGCTTAAAAAGCAGGCTGCAGAGTTCTGGGGTGTCACCATGGGGCTCCGGCATTTGGCTGGATAAGTAAGACTCAAGATGGCAAGCACAGGAGCTTTCTAGAATCTGAGAACCCCTGGTTGGGGCCAGCCACCGAGTAAATACCAGTTTGCCTGGCTCACACTTGCTGTTGCACCCAAGAGGTTGCATCGGGGCTTGGGTGTAATGCCTCTCATGAGTACTGTGTCTGCTCTCCTTGCAAAGGCTTTGCTTTTCCAGACAGGCCAGGCTGTGGATGGGGGTAGAGAGTGTTCTGAGGAGTGACAACATCACCCACTGGGGTCCCTGAACGGGTCCCTTGGTGGTGGGGGAATGGCTGATGAGGCAGGAGGTTTTCAACCACACAGGCCTGTATGCCAAACCCAGCTCTGCCTCCTAGGAGTGCTATGAATGCTCTGCTCGGGGCACCTAACCTTGCTGAGCCTCCCTCACGTGTCAAATAAGGCTGATAATACTTGTCTGTCAAGGTTGCTGTGAAGAGTTGAGATAATGCCTGTGTGGTGCCCGGCCCACTGCACAAGATGAACAGCAGCAGTAACTTCAGCCACTTCACTCTCTCCCAACTCCAACCAACCGAGACAGTTCCTGTGACTGTTCATGTAAGGCCCAGGGCAGCACTCACTATCTGTTATTGGGTTTTAAAACAAAACAGCGCACTGTTCCAGTCTCCGTGTGGGTATCAAATGAGGAGTTGTAAGTCTGTGCTGGTCTCCTGGAGTCTTGAAGTCCACCTCTGTGTCCTTTCTCTTAAAATTGGAGCCCTGTGGAGGTGACTTCTGCACCCATGCGGCAGCCAGGGGGCGCCATCTCAGGAAGCCCAAGGTGGGTTTGGCCTAGGAAGTATGGGGTGGAGTCCTGGCCCTGCTTTTTGGCTGCTTGATGGCCCTCGGCAAATTTCTTAACCAGATTGAATTTCAGTATTCTTATCTGTAAAAAGGGCCAGTAAAATATCACTTATCTCACAGGATTGTTACATTAACTGAGGTCCGTCTGTAAGCTAAAATAAGAAAAAAAAACCTGACTTACATGCTAGTTAGCTGATTTCAACACACTTCAAGGTAGAGTTGAGAGGCAAGGTGGGTGGTTCAGTTTCTTTGTTAGGTGTGGCTACACGCAGAGTGTGATGTGCAGGGCTTGGCCTGGTGATTATGCGTGGTGGCACAGCCGTAAAAATATAATTACTACTGCTAACATTTATTAAGCAGGCAATAGGTGCCAGGTACTTTTCAGAGTGCTTTTTATGTATTCCTTCAATTAACTTAATCCTCAGGCAGATCTCATAATTATGCCCATTTTGCGAAGGAGGGAACTGGAGCACAGAGAGGTAAAGCAACTTGCCCGAGGTCCCCTATCAATCAGGGGGGTCCAACGTTTTGGTGTCTCTGGGCCACATTGGAAAAGGAAGAATTGTCTCAGGCCACCCATTAAATACATTGTGACACATAATCACAAAAACATCTCATCATGTTTTAAGTAAATTTACGATTTTGTGTTGGGCCGCATTCATAGCTGTCCTGAGCTGCATGCAGCCCATGGGCCACAGGTTGGACACCCCAACGAGTAGAGTCCGGACTTGAATCTAGGTAGGCAGGTGGAGTCTAGAGCCCATGCTCTTCCTGGGGTCAGGAAACCCCTCATCATCACTCACTATCTGTTTCTTTACAGTCTAGCTTGGTAGACCCTCCCTTCTCAAGAGTCGCTTCCCCCTTAGGTCTCTAGTCCTCAACTAAAAAGTAAAGCTACTTTTCACAAGTTAATCTCCGAGGCTCTACCAGCTCTGGATTGCTGTATCAGAGAGAGGGCGAGTGCTCTGTCTCAGTGACTCCACGGAGGAGGGACAAGGACGGGTCTCACACTGGCTGGTATGAGTGTCTTCCACCATTGAATGCATGGCACACGTCTGTTATGGCAGTGCTACCCTTACACTATAGTTTACTCATAAACCAATCTTCCCATCTGAACGTGACCTCCAGAGGGCAGGGATTCTATTTTACTTATCGCTATACAAAATCACACTTAACAGGGTGGTTGTTGCATTGAAAATGAGCAAAAGGAATCAAGAAGGTACTTATCTTCAGGGCAGCCCTATTTATAAGATCTTGGCTGGGAAATTACTTAGAAAGACTGCTCTATCTATATCTGCGTATGCAAATGACTTGTCAGGTGGACAGCTCGATGCATTATACATGGTAGGCCCTTAAAGATCCATTAAATAAATGAGTCTGTGTATGCAAATGATGTGCAGATCTTTCCCTATTTTAATTCGACCCTTGGGAATACCTTCAGGGAATCTCTAGAGTCCAGGTTGTTGTAATTTTTTAATTGAAAGTCTTTTAACACAACCAGTTTTCTTTCTGGCCTATCCCAAGTGAAGCTGTTGTGAAATTGGGAAAAGGAACGCTGGGCTGGACCAGGTTAATTAGTATTAATTTTGGTTCTTCTGGAAATTAAGGGGATGGCCTAGGCAAGTGCCTCCCCTTCCTGGGCATCAGTTTCCTTATCTTTAAAATAATTAGGGGGGTGACAATAAAATAAGTCGGGGGCTGGGGGACCTTCTGGTATTGAGGCACTATGATTTCCCATCTCTCAGCCATGGGAACCTCATCCTGGGCACTCAGCATTCAACAATACCTATCCAGAAAGAGAAATCAAATCCCTTGCCAAGGATTAGAGAAAGAATCTCCAGCCCCCCCCTTCCCATTTAGAGAAATGAGTTTTTTGGCATCAGTTCTTTTAGCCTGGGCATTGTGTTCGATCATTTCTTTCCATACCAAAGGATTTTAAAATAAGAAGCTGGAGTTTTCTCTCTTAAACGCAAGCCAAGCATCTAATTACTAGGGTGGGTTTGCATTTCCTTTCCCTGGTGTGAAAATATTTATCAAAAATGCTCCAATGAGAATATTAATCCCCAAGGAATAAGCTCAGTGTCAGCCTCTTTGAAATAGCAGGAAAGTTGGTGGAAAAATCAAAACCCAGGCTTGAGGTGGCCACTGTTCCCTGGACCCCTACCCCCAGGAGGCGGGATTCCGCCCTTCATTTGGGAAAGGCACTGAGATGCACACTCAGCTCCTGGCCCACACTGGGGGCCGTGTCCTTAACCAGAAACACATGGGCATCAAAGGCCTGGATTGAAAGTGACACATACGAAAACAAAAGTGCAGCAGAAATTCGCTTATCCTCACTTTCCTAATCCGCAAACTCTGTAATTCTCCCCCGAGTCCCTCAGGCTCCACTGTAGCCCCTACCTCCTCACATTCCCTCCTCCCCGTGACTCAGCCCAGGCCTCCCAGACCAGGCAGCAGGCAGGGCTCCTGTTACTGAGACTTGCACCGCCTTGTAAAAATATACCTTGGCACGCTCGGCCTGCGCCCAGGGAAGCCTTATCGTCTGGACTAAACAAATGTGCACAATCAAAATAATAGCCTGAGATGTCAAAATAAATGAGCAGGGGACATCTGGAAGCACGGCTCCATATTTTTTCTTTCCCTTCCCCAAGTCTTTAGATATCTTTCGGGTTTGGCAGTTCAGTGTCTTTGGCCACAGGTAAGAGACTTACTATTACTCTTGTACCACAATAGGCACTTTGAAAATGCTTCTTAGTTTTGGCCCTAGGTCCAGACTTATAGTTGACAGGCCCTCCCCCAAACCGAAGGAACCCAAATGAGTTCTCTGGTGAAGCCTGCTGGATACGGCTGCGCTGACATGCTGGAGGGGACTGGTGTGTCCTTCCCGGCCCCGCGCAGTGTCTTCTACCAATGCAGGGCACTGGAGGGGTCTGTCTTATACTTGAGACCTTCAGAGAAGGGGGGGCTTTGCAATCTTTTCAAATAATGTTTGTTTCTAATAACACCAAGTGAAAGTTCTTTGTGCCCCTACTCTCTTCAGTGACTTAAAGTGGGGGGTTAAAAAAGTCAGTTTCCTTTAATCCATGAGGGTAGGTGTCCTAAAACCCATTGCCCTTCGTATCAAAGGTGAACCACCAAGGAAGACCAGCTTCGGAGGCGGCTGATGCAATATTAACACAGGGGCTGTGATGCGCTGTGGCTCCAGGACCCTGGGAGGCAGGAGACCACGTGTTTCTCTTTTCTGGACCTTGTTTCTCACTGTGCTCATGGGCCACAAGCATCTGAATCACCCGGGGTGATTGGCTCTGGAGAGGGAGAGGCAGGTGGAAAGAGAACTATGTGACTCCTAAGACTAAGTCATCAAAAAGGCAATAAAGTTTCTACTTTACTCCTGCAGCCCTGAGCTGCTATGTCTGCCATCGGCTGCTGTGCTCCAGAAGGTTCACTATCTTGAGGCCACCACGCTGTGAGGAAGTTCAAGACACGTGGAGACAGTCCCAGCTGATCCCGGCCTTCTAGTTCCCAGCTGTCTGACATGTGAGAGAAGGAGCATCCAGATGATTCTAGTCCCTAGTCGTCCTAGTCACTCCACGCCATCCATGTTGTAGAGAAGAAAGAAAGCTCCTTTTGGTGCAACCCATCTGAATTCCTGACTTACACAATTTGTGAGCTTAAAAGTGGTTGTTTTATGCCCTTAAATTGTGAAGGGGTTGGTTATGTGGCAATAAATGCCCAGAACATTGTGCCAACTACAGACAAATATCAGGGCTTTTAGAACTGGGGCTGAGTGCCCACTGCTTGGAGAAGCCAGGCCATCTTTTGCAATGAGCTTGAGACTTGGTTTACTTAACTGGAGAGGCCAGAAATGAAAAGCCCCAGGGACGCCCCTTTCTGGCCAAGTGTCCACACATGCAGCCAGACAGCCCTGCAGGTGGGTGGATGACCAGGGCTCAGGATCCCCTCCCTTCTCTCCACAGATGCTGCACTACTGGCCTCCTGGGCGTCACATACAGGCCTGGGGCTGCCTCCACATGTATCAAGGGGAGCGGGACTGTTTAGTCTGCTGGGCACATTCCTGAATTTTTAAAAATAAATAGCAGATTATGAGCAACTCAGCCTGATGCTGTCATTCGGCCAGGCCCGAGGCTTCGCAGGCGTCCCTTGGGACGGAGCTGAAGGAATGGCAGGTTGGAGAGGTTTGACTGAGACTTTGAACTCTGGCTCAGCCATAATTTAATTGGAGATGCTGCTAGCCCTCTCTGGGGTCCTAGAGAGCTTCTAATACGACTAATAATGATAGTAATAATAACGATAATAGTCACTACCACTATTTGAAGGCACAGAGCTAGGTCATTTATGAATATTCTCTCAATCCCCCCAGTAGCTGCCATTAGTGGGCCCATTATACAGATGGAGAAACTCAGGTTTAGTGAAGTGAAATTACTTTCTCAAAGCCACATACATAGTAAGTAGCCATGAGCTGAGTGAAATGCTGAGTCCCATACTCCAACTCTCAACCACTGTGCGATATTGCCTCCCCAAGCCTTGAAATAGACAGCAGCATCCCATGCCCCACCCCACCCCCCACACACCCATAGCCAGCCTTTCTGCTGATCCCAAGACCCTTTCCAGGCTGCATTCAGCCATTCTCCACTGCGACTCTCTTTTTCCATTTCACCCTTCGCTGGATCATTTTATGCCTCTATTCCCTCTGCTAATTCAAACTAATTAAAGTATAAAATAGAATAATTGCTTCCAGCCCCAGACTCTGTTTCTATCCACCTAGAGTACAGAGTTAGATTCCCTTTCTAGGAGTGGCGAGCCTAAGAAGTTGGGTGGAAACTGGGGCTATCGAGTTTCTTTTCATCTTGTCACTTGGTTTTCCACTTGGCTCGCAGCCTGATTTTCCCTGGGCTTGCTGTCTGACTTCCATTAGACACTGAAGATAGGGGAGTGACTTGTATTCCCTCCCATAACATCTGTCAGTTTGCTCTCGAGGAAGCTGGGTGGACTTTCTAGGGGAAAGCCAGGCATCTCATCAGTGGAGAGCCTGGACGATTAACAGGAGTGGGAAATCAGTTTCCAAATTTTCCCCTGGGACTGGCTGACCTTCGATCTATTAACAGTACATTAACTCAAATTGTTAGGCAGTGGCACTAAAGACCCAACACTTCTGACTAGTCCTATTCTATTTCTTAATTACATTTAATTAACACACACACACACACACAGGGGAAGAGAGACGGAGAGAGAGAGAGAGAGAGAGAGAGAGAGAGAGAGAGAGAGAGAGAGGATGAATTGCATTGAACTGTTCTAGCTCTGTGGGGAGATGAAAACCTATCTAGGCAAAACTTGAGACCTGAGGCTTGGTTCTACTCTCATATGCTGTCATGAATACAATAGCTGCTATGTTTGGGGGTGGAGGAGGGGAACAGAGAGAGAAGAATTGGGGATAAAGTGAAGGCAGGGATGAGAGAAGGCTGCCCAGAGATTTACTAT